>NC_074720.1:21334358-21662572 GCF_947242115.1 Biomphalaria glabrata
TATTATATTACATACATTTACATATATATTCAATAAAAGTTAATGACCACATTTGAAGGACGTAACACACCTATACACTCACACAATAGATATTCCTAAAGGGGTTACCCATTAACAATATAAAAGAAGGAGTGTTGATAATAGATATTAATGCTATTATAAAATATGAATACTACTTTAGATTATCAACATATTTAATTCCTATAAGTAACGCGCGCAAATCCCTCCTGCTCATTTCCATTCCCACTATAAGAAGATAATTTTCTCCAAACTTCCATTTTATCAGTTTGTACAATGGTGTACCCTGCCCTGTACTCTAGTGTGTACCCTTGAGACTCATTACGTCATTTTCACGACCTAGTTCAACATCTACCCGCGACAAATCCTCTCCTTTTAGTGGAAGTGCGTAGAGGGGGAAGGGCTAAGGAGGCGAACCTCCCCTTCCCTGAATCCTTTGAGGTCTATCTTTTATAATGACTATTAATCCGGAGTCATTTTTTACACACATTTTCACGATTGTCATTTTTTCTCGTTTTGTTTCAGCTTTTCTTTTATATTATGAAAATTCAGTAAGAATTGTTATAGTTGCTATTTTTTTATAACGTCACCGATAGCCCATAGCCTAAGGATAACATATACGTTAAAATTTTAAAACTACTTTCAAAATTCAGGTCGATAATTAAAGAGTGCCTAATTTTCCGGTGCCTAATTTTCCGCCTTGTCAAAAAGTGCCTAATTAACCGGTGCCTAAATTTCAGGGTGCCTAATTATCCGGGTGCCTAAATTTCCGGGTGCCTAAATATCCGGGTGCCTAAATTTCCAGATACCCAGGCACCCTAACGTCTGTGGTTCCCACCGATCGACCTCCACCAGAACTGTCAAAGCTCCACTGCACTGTTTCTTTTCGGGACGAAAAGCTCTAAGAAGGGGGCAATGTTATAACTCCGCCATGCGCACCGCCATCTAAGCTAGAAGGTGCGCACTGTGATAAACTAGACTGAGAAAGGGTATCTGGAAATTTAGGCACCGGATAATTAGGCACCGGATATTTAGGCACCGGAAATTTAGGCACCCGGAAATTTAGGCACCCGGATATTTAGGCACCCGGAAATTTAGGCACCCGGATAATTAGGCACCCGGAAATTTAGGCACCGGATAATTAGGCACTTTTTGACAAGGCGGAAAATTAGGCACCGGATAATTAGGCACTCTTTAATTAGCGACCTTAATTTTGAAAGTAGTTTTAAAATGTTAACGTATATGTTATACTTAGACTATGGGCTATTGGTGACGTTATCAAAAAAATAGCAACCATAACGATTCAACTGAATTTTCATGATATAAAAGAAAAACTGACAAAACGAGGAAAAAAATGACAATCGTGAGAATGTGTGGAAAAAATGACTCCGGATTAATAGTCATTATAAAATATAGACCTCACAGGATTCAGGGAAGGGGAGGTAGAGTTGATTCTCCTCTCATTGCTTCCTGACCTTAGCCCTTCCTCCTCTACGCACTCCCACTAAAGGAGAGGATTTGTGGCAGGTAGAAGTTGAACTAGGTCGTGAAAATGACGCAATGAGTCTCAAGGCTACACACTGGAGTACAGGGCAGGGTACAGCATTGAACATAACTGCTATAATGGAAGTCTGGAGAAAATTGTCTTCTTATAGTGGGAATGGAAATGAGCAGGGTGGATTTGCGCGTGTTACTTATAGGAATTAAATATGTTGATAAACTAAAGTAGTATACATATTTTATAATAGCATTAATATCTATTATCAACACTCCTTCTTTTATATTGTTAATGGGTAACCCCTTTAGGAAGATCTATTGTGGGAGTGTATAGGTGTGTTACGTCCTTCAAATGTGGTCATTAACTTTTATTGAATTAATATGTAGATTTATGTAATATAATATTTATATAAATAGCAATGGAAATCGCAAAACGGCTAGAAATTACAATAAAATATACTGTTTTGAAAATTTGAAAAAAAAGTTTATGGAGAAGACAGATGAGTTAAAAATGTAAATATCATTTTTTTTTTTGGAATATTGGTCTCTTATTAATACTTATTCTGCTTATAGAAGATTGTTGATGTTCCAATTTAACCCCGCCTTCTCTATCATAAACCAAATATATTTACTACAATTTTCGAGAAGGTATGATTCCTCCATTCCTTTTGTGTTCAGTAGGCCTACCTTATACAATTATTTTTTTCTTCAGAATGAAAAAAAAAAAAACGACAAAAAAGGTTTCATACACTCATTATTAAACACACACACACATATTAAAAAAAACAACAACAAAAAAACACTCGTTTCCCTAACTTTCAAAACTGCCAATCAAATTTAACTATCTTCATTTCCCTTATATATTATTATTATTTTTATTACTGTTCTTATTATTATGATGGTTTTAACAGAAATGTGTCTACCAAAGTTTTTGGAAGGCCTCTAAAATATAATCCCCAGACTTCCATTTGAACACCTTTGTGTTTCCATACCCTTTAGTCCAGTGTGTAGCCTTCAGATTCACTACGTAACTTTTACGACTAAGTTTACATCTACCTGCGAGAAATCCTCTCATTTAAGTGAGAGTGTGTGCGCCCCCCCCCCCCCCCGCCCCGCCCATCCCATTTTAAGAGTACGACCCCTCCTTTTTCCACAAGCAGAGGGCGATTGCGATTATATTTATCACCAACACTCCCCGACATAATAAAAATATTTTATACTACTTTTTAATCATAAGTATTTACATTAGTAACTAAATATTTACACAATTTGCATAATCATCAATTTAAAAAAACTCACCAGTCAACTTTAGAGGTTGGTGATGGACGGAAGCAATGAGCGGAGAATCATTTCTACCTCCCCTCCCCTGAATGCTGTGATGTATATATTATATAATGACTCAGGAGTCATTTGTTTCCACACATTCTCATGATTGTCATTTTCCCCATTTTGTCAGCTTTTCTTTAGCTAGAATCGTTATGGTTGCTATTTTTTTGATAACGTCACCGATAGCCCATAGTCTAAGGATAACATCATATACGTTAACATTTTAAAACTACTTTCAAAATTAAGGTCGCTAATAAAGAGTGCCTAATTATCCGGTGCCTAATTTTCCGCCTTGTCAAAAAGTGCCTAATTATCCGGTGCCTAAATTTCCGGGTGCCTAATTATCCGGGTGCCTAAATTTCCGGGTGCCTAAATATCCGGGTGCCTAAATTTCCGGGTGCCTAAATATCCGGTGCCTAAATATCCGTAAATACGCGGTGCCTAAATATCCGGTGCCTAAATTTCCTAAATTCCTGAGAAAGATGTCAACATTAGGAAGAGGGGAGAACGATTTCCCCCCAAGTTGAGAGTGAAAAGACTGTGCCTAAGAAAGATGTTGTTTTGTGAACTTGTGATGTCGTTTAAATAAACATATATATGCCTCGTTGAGTTGCCTCACTTCAGTTATTACAATATTAAGAACTTTAAAGATTTTCATCTGTTATAAGCAGAATGAGTATTCTGTTTATAACAGATGAAAAGAGACCAATATTCCAAAAATTAATATAGAAATTTTCAACTCATCTGTCTTTCCATAAACTCTTTATTTTTTTAATTTCAAAACATTATATTTTATCACGATTTCTAGCCATTTTGCAATGTCCAACCATATATATTTTATATAAATATTATAGAACAAAAATTTGCAAATATTGAATATATGCGTAGGTATAGGTTAAAAATTAATTAATTACCACAAAAAAAAAATTTGAAGGAGGTAACACACCTATACACTCACACAACAGATCTTCCTAAAGAGGTTGATAATAGAGATTAAAGCTGTTATAAAAAAATGAATACTACTTTAGTTTAGTAACTTAATCTAATCCCTATACGTAACGCAAGCAAAGCCTCCTCCTCATTCCGATACCCATTTTAAGGAGACAAGTTTCTCCAGACTTCCTGTTCCATACCCTTGGCCTTCACCTCAGTGTGTAGCCTTAAGATTCACTGAGTAACTTTAACGACCAAGTTTACATCATCTATCTGCGAGAAATCCTCTCCCTTAAGTGGGAGTGTGTGATGGAGGGAAGCAATGAGCGGAGAATCATCTCTAAGAAGGTTTGAATAGCTATTAAGCCGCTGTGTGTAGCGCGGGTGCAGCGTCTATTGTTGTTGGTCAGCTGTCCAGCGGTCAGTAATTAAAACTTAGCCTTAGAGAAGCTAGTTTATGTTTTACGTCGAGTTTTGTCCCGTGAGAGCCGGTACCTTTGTCTTGACAAGGAGGGATAAATCGTACAAGAATTTAGTTATGGGTGGACAAGAAAATAATTGGTTAAGGGCAGGGGCGGACTGGATATCAAAATCGGCTCAGGCATTTCTATACAGTACAGCCCATAAATTGTCTATCATATGATGAGCCTTTAATTATAGGCCTATCTGTTCTCAAAATTATAATGTTATTTTATAATAATGTATCGATAACTGTATGAATGCACTATATCTTTATAAGAAATATAGGCCTTATGTTACTTTTGAATCGCTATGTTTGTAGGCCCTAAAAGGATGAAGCCTACTAATTGCACTGTCTACGGATGAAGGCTATAACATTATTTTTGAAAATGTGTTCGATTCATTTAGTATTACACTGTAGTCTGTCAAAGATGTTTTTAGCATGACGCTCATAGAGCCCCTTATATATTAGAATATTATAAAATCTTTAACAAGTCAATGCGTGCCACAGTGGCATTCATGATGCCCTTTAGGCCCATTTAAGTACCGGCCCACCGGGCATTTGCCCAAATGTCCATATAGCCAGTCCGCCCCTGGTTAAGGGTCGTTCGTAAATGACGTCAGGCAAAAAATGACCTTTTTTTGACACTCCCTCCCACCCCCCACTTTGTCACAAAGTATCACAAATTCTTAGACTCCCCCCCCCCCCTTTTGGAGCGTAACGTCACTTACGAACGACCCGTAAGTTAAAAATAAAAGTTTCTCACGGTTTGTTGGGAAAACTCAAATGAACTTTTGTATGCAAGTTTCGTATCGCACAGTTACTTGACATCAGACCAACATTAGGCCCAATATCTCTAGTATGGAATCAAACCTACTACTCAAATGGCGTGGAATGTTTTGTTTTTTTCCATTAAATATTTCTTTCAGTTTTGATTGAGAGAAAGAAAACGAATGAGACCTGACACAGAAGTAATGTTGTGATTGAGACATTTGTCGACTACAACTTTTCGTGCACATAAACTTCTTTATTTAACTATAGATGCAAGTCCCCAGCCACTGAATCAACCACTGGACCAGCCACTGGACAAGCCAATGGACCAACCACTGGACCAGCCACTGGACTAGCCACTGGACCAACCACTGGACCAGCCACTGGACCAGCCACTGGACCAACCACTGGACTAGCCACTGGACTAGCCACTGGACCAACCACTGGACCAGCCACTGGACCAGCCACTGGACCAACCACTGGACTAGCCACTGGACCAACCACTGGACCAGCCACTGAACCAACCACTGGACCAACCACTGGACCAGCCACTGGACCAACCATAATCCTTTAGAGGAAAAGCTTTGGGAAGCGGACGTAAAGGTGTGCACCCCTCCCTTTTCAATATAAAATTCAGCCTGTGGTGCCAGTCTTCAGTTAGTATTGAAAAGAAAAAACAACAAACAAACAAACAAAAAACAACAACAGACATGTAGGTGAGATGTTAAACCGTCTCTTTGTCCAGTACAGCCAAAAAGGGGTGGGGTGGGGTTAAGTTAAAAAAACAACTTTAGGAGGTTTAACGTTAAAACACAACTCTTAAATAAAACAAAACCAATAAAAATAATAAAGCAAATGTCAGTTGCCTAATTCTATGGGCGTAACCAAGGAAGAAAACAAAAACTTGACGTATATTATTTCTTTAGGGTATGAGCTATTATTGGTGACGTTATCAAATATGTTATCAACTATAGCGACTTTTGATTTCATAACCTTCATGACAAGAAAAGTGGATAAAATGAAAAAACAAAATGGCACCCATGAGAAGGCAATGGCCCCGGATAAAGTGTACTACATTCTATAATGTGGACATCACTGTCGCCCGGTGGATTCAGGAAAGGGGCTGTAGAGATGATTCTCCACTCATCGCTCCACCTCCGATTTTTGATATTGTAAATTACATAATGTGTAAAAATAATTAGTTACAAATATAAAATGCTTGAGATTAACCCAGGAAGTTATAAAATTAAAAACTATTTTTGGTACTAGCAAGAGTAGAGGTATACTGATGTAAACGTATGGAATACTTAATGAAGAACTTGAACTACTGCAAGCAGAGGCCGCCTTAGCAGTGCGCGGGGCCCTGGGCGAATGTCATATGCGGGGCCCTGAGCTGTAAGGGAAATCTATATATAGTATATCTATACTATAAAGTAGAATGTGAGGTGTATGTATTTTACTTATAGACATCAAAACCGCTAGACCAATCTTGATAAAACTTGGTAGGAATGTTTCTTGGGTACCAACTTAGACCTTAGTGTATGTATCGTAGCCTGAAAAAAACTTAAGACCCTAAAAAAAAAAAAATAAAGTTGTCTGACTCTATTAAAGCTATAGTATTTTATGGATCTAGGCCATGTCTACAATGTTGACGTGAGAAAAGATCGAAAGGATTTAGACCTAGATCTAATTTTAAGAAATACACTTTGTGCAGATAGTTTTTTACTTTGACACATGAAAATACAAAAGAAGATCCTTTGATTTCATTATATAATAAAATTAACCTTCAATTGTGTGTTTCAAAAGCATTTTTTACATTAATTAGTTCCTTATATATGTAACTACCGATTTCCTGACGAACATTCTTTCATTAGACAATACCGTAATGAATCGCGTACTAAAAATTAATTAGTTTAATTGTTTACTTTATAATCCCATCCCTAGATCTAAAACTCTAATTCAACTCTAAGATGATAAAACTTCTGTTCGCACAGATAGTTTTATACTTTAACACATGAACATACTAATTTTAGTCCATTCATTTCATATATTGATTAAATAAACATTCAAATTTGGTTTTCTAAAGCATTATTTTTAAGGGACTACATTCGTTTACAAAAGCTGAGAAGCCGAGTTGAGATAGGCCTAGATCTATATTCATGAATCGCGTACTAAAAATTATTTCGTTTAATTGTTCATTTTATAATCCCATTCATTTAACAAAGCTATCGCTCTTTTCGTTTTTAATAGATATGAATGTATCGACTTAGTTTAAACCCATTTTCGCAAAACTAATTTTATTTTCGTAGCGAAAGAGAAATAACGTGAAAGGATCATTAGCTACGTTTTACATACATCTAAATCCAGTCCACTACATTAGTAAACACAAACTTAGACCCGCAGGCCGCGGGTAATGCCAGGCTAGTATAGGCCTATATATATAATATATATATTGCGAACGATGTCACGCTAACGGGATCAGATACGTCCATAATACGCTCTGTAAAAGACATGTGTTCTTTGCAGTTAATATCAAGCGTGCAGTTAAGGATGACGGGAAAATATGCCAACAGGCCGTTAAGCTCGTTTTGAATCCTCTATCCGAGGTACTGGTCATGAGACTCGGCCTTCTTAATTCGCCAAGATGTTCTTGCATCATGTTACATGGTTGAGTCGAATTTGTCAAGCATCTCAACAAGCCTAAAAACTGACCGTTGTTTGGAGCATAATGTTTCTCTGTTCTCCCACGCGCTCGTTTTTTTTTTTTTTTTTATTTTTATTTGGCAAGGTACTGAACGATGACTTGAATTCTTGCTAGGACTGCGCGCCAATGCAGTTTTTCTTTTCTTGCATCAAGGCATCCCATTGCGCCATCATTGGACATTCTCAGAGCTTAATCCAACCACACTGACACATACCGATGGTCCCAGACTAATCATAATGTAGACCTAACCCTATCCGATGGTCCCGGACTAATCATAGTGTAGACCTAACCCTATCCGATGGTCCGGACTAATCATAATGTAGACATAACCCTATCCGATGGTCCCGGACTAATCATAATGTAAACCTAACCTTATCCGATGGTCCCGGACTAATCATAATGTAGACCTAACCCTATCCGATGGTCCCGGACTAATCATAATGTAGCCCTAACCCTATCCGATGATTCCCGGACTAATCATAATGTAGCCCTAACCCTATCCGATGGTCCCGGACTAATCATAATGTAGCCCTAACCTTATCCGATGGTCCCGGACTAATCATAATGTAGCTCTAACCCTATCCGATGGTCCCGGACTAATCATAATGTAGCCCTAACCTTATCCGATGGTCCCGGACTAATCATAATGTAGCCCTAACCTTATCCGATGGTCCCGGACTAATCATAATGTAGCTCTAACCCTATCCGATGGTCCCGGGTTCATACCTTGTCCCTGCCCCCCCACCCCCCACCCGTCGTCCTGCTGGAGATTTAATAGATTAACTTCAACTCTGAAGGGACATCCGAAACATTTGAAACATTTTACAAACATTTTAACGTGAAACCTCGTGCTGCTGAATTGTATTATCAAGATGTTTCCAGTGGCAGCAGCTTTCGTTTGCTCATTGGCCTCCAGTAGCTATCATGCTAAACAAATTAGTAGGAAAAGAAAAAACAACAACTTTAGTCTTCGGTATAAAAACAAAGTGTACGATAGGTTAGTGGTCCATTTACTTTCGCACATCCGACTTTCTAATAAAAAAATTACATCCGCGGTTGTTGTTTTTTGTTTTTTTGTTTGTCCACTGAAACACGGGTTTTCACACGGCCACCCGATGCATATGCACAGTAGCTTAGTGGAGAACAAATAAATACGCCATCGTCAAACTTTTTGAATGCTGATTAGCCAAAATAACTCTACGAGTTAGGCCACAGTACAAAAATAGGAATCCTTCTCACACAACCTCGCCCCTTTTTCTAAATCTAGTCTATGGCGGATTAAAGTCATTATATTTACTTTACACGGACCAATTCTTTTTATACTGTCAAGCGACATAAGTACTGTATGACTCTTTATTTACGAGATAATTTTGATTGGTAGCTTCCGGCTACGTGTTTTTTTTTTTTTTTTTTTTTTGTGTATTTTTTGCCTTGATGAACCGTTAGACAGTAATAGCCGATTAGAAAAAGCAACAGGTCCTAGTCTATGAGAACTGGTCTGGTTTTCGAACCTGACGGTGACAAAGGGAATCTGCTATCGCGGGCCCCCTTTAGAGGGGGGGGGGGCACTTGCCCCACTTGCCACCCCCTAGGGCAGCTACTGTCAGCAAGCTTTTTAAAAATAAAACTGAATTTTTATTTAGAAATAAACCCAGATTCTACTTGAAAGTATGTTGAAACACCACAAGTCAGTTATGACTTCTATTAGTTTAGACATGCTATAACTCACTCAAAATAAACATTTTCTTTCTGACGCCTCTCGCTTGTTTTCCTCTGCAACTTTCACAGCCAGTATTGAGTCCATGGACAGACCACCTCGTGATTTCATCATAATTCATCCTACCTACACAACCAAATTATCCGCCCACCTTTTCTATTCTGATATATCACATTCAACCAGGAGATTGTTTTTTTTTTTTTTTATAAAACTTAACATTTCGCTAAAAAAAAAACAACAATAACACATAAATAATTACACAATTTTCTCACCATCTTTAAGACTGCGGTCGATCTGCAGGTTAATCGTACTCACACATTACAACATGAGAATATATGAACATTCATAATTCATATCATTAACAGACTTTGCCTAAGACAGACAGATAAACAGACTTAAAATTAATTTGGGGTGGGGCCGCGTGTGTACCGTGTGGGTTACCTCAGTTTACATCTGGACTGTTTGATTCCTTTGAGGCCGACACTTCTAACCCATACAACATCCTAAACACCATCCCAAACCAAAGTCACCAACCACTAGCCAGATCCACTCCTGTTAAATCTGCTAAAACAAATACAAAACCCTCATTAAACAAACCTAGTAATACCAAAATACCTTAAAACCTTAGTAATAAATTTTCAAAGCATTAGGAACAAAACAGCAGTTAGAAATTTTATTAGAATGTGAGAAACCAGACATAATTGCAGGAACAGAAACTTGGCTACATCCTGAAATTTATAATGCAGAAATTTTCAATAGTAATTATGAAATTTTTAGAAAAGATAGGGCTGATAATCATGGAGGAGTTCTTTTAGCAATAAAAGACACTCTTATAGCAGAAGAAATTGCCTTACCTAACTCAAAAAATATAGAATCAACATTTTGTAAAATTAATACCACCTCAACATCCCTAATAATAGGCAGTATTTACAGACCACCAAATTCTAGTTTAGAATACATGCAAGAACTATGTAATCAGTTTACTACACTTTTTTTGGATTATGGGCTATTACAACATACCAGATATTAATTAGAAAACACTAACCATAGATAAACACCAAAACCTTAAGGACATTAATGAGCTTTTCATAGAAACTTTACACAATCTAAGCTTAGATCAAATCATTAAAAAGCAAACTAGATTAAACAACACATTAGATCTCTTCTTAAGCAACAGACCTGGATTAGTAGTAGATTATGAAATTATCCCTGGTCTATTAGACCATGAGATCATAAAAATACAGTCAGATAAAAGCAGTAGCCAATATAAAAGCCAAAAGAAAAATCATACTCTGGAAAAAATATGCAACCTAACACAACTACAACAAGCTGCATTAAACTTCCAACAAACATTCTTATCAGAAAAAGACATTAACCAACCAGTCGATGACTTCTGGAATTTCATTAAAAACTATCTTAAAAACATTGTAGAAAATCATATACTAACTAAATACACATCAAACAAAATAAATAAATGCTGGTTTAATAATATAAAGAAGCTTTGTAAACAGAAGGAAAACCTATATAGAAAATTTAAAGAAACTAAGGCAGAAAGAGTTTACAAAAAGTATATAAAAAGTAAACACTTAATTCAAAAAGTAAGCAGACAGCTGCAGAGTGAATACATAAATAATGTAATATCTAAAGATAACAACAAAAACCTATGGTCATACATTAAGTCTAAGAAAATGGAAACAACAGGCATAGCAACATTAAAAAGAGAAGATAATTTAACACATAATGATAATGAAACTAAAGCTAACATCCCAAATAAATACTTTGCATCAGCATTCTCAGCCCCAGGAGACAAAGGCATATTACTTAATTTGAACCAAGTAGACAACATAGGAGATATAGAAGTACAAGAAAAGGGAATCCAAAAACTATTAGCCAACATCAAACTCAAAGAACTAAGCAATGAGCTAGCACCAGTGTTCAAAATACTCTTTCAGGCTTCACTTAACCAGGGCAGAGTACCAAAGGACTGGAAAGAAGCTAATGTCACCCCTCTATTTAAAAAAGAAGAAAAATCAGACCCAGAAAACTAAAGACCAGTATCATTTACCAGCATCACATGTAAAATCCTAGAACACATAAAATATGTAGCAACATCATAAACCACTTAGACAAACAAAATGTCCTTACTCCATACCAACATGGCTTTAGGAAATATAGATCATGTGAAACACAACTAATAGGACTAATTGATGATTTTTCAAAAGGTTTAGATAACAGTGAGCAAATAGAAGCTACGTTACTAGATTTTTCCAAAGCTTATGACAAAGTTCACCACCATTGTTTGCTTAAAAAAAATAAAAATATTTTAGATTTGATGGTCCATTGCATCAGTGGATTAAAGATTTTCTGATAGGGAGAGAAAAAAACATGGGCGTAGCCAGGATTTTTTTTCGGGGTGGGTTTTGGGGGGGGGGGATCCGCGAAAAAAAATTATATGTATTTATGTGTGTGTGTGCACATAATCTTTATTACATTCTGACCCTTCATTCTTTCGGAAGACGTTTATTGTGCCCTAGAATAGGTTCTTCCTTGAGTTAGTGGAAAAATTGTAGATTCCCCGCCATTACTAGCAAGGGGGTCTGGGGGAGCGCTAGGAGCTCCCCCAGCGCGGGGCGAAGCCCCGCCGCCAAGCACTATCTCTGGTATTGAAAGCCAACAAAATGCATATTCTGAGGTATCTACACTGCATTTTCCTGCTATTAAAAAGTTTTATTTCAAAAACCTTATGTGCTATTCTTACTGACTTAGACCCTCCCGCGCTGTTCGGAGCATTTGACGTCAAGCTGTTTCCATAAAAATCTGTTACTGGTAATGTCTGAAGCCTCTTCCCACCTACCATGAGGACCTCCATGAATGAGTGGCGTCAAGTTGTACTAGGATATCATTGAAACCCTTCTTATGCGTAATTTATTTTGTCGAAGAACATGTCCCGCAAACCTCATGTGTCGCTCTCTCACAATCTTTCTAATGGCTCGACTCCCAGTTCGGCCTTGATTTAGACCCGATCTCTATAACTGACTCCTAAAATCTGTCTTAGCCATCTTTGTTGAGCTACATTTAGTGTTTTTCGATTTCGGTAGATGACTATTCACTGCACTTTATTAATGGAGCCCTGCCACTATTAAAAATGTGTAACTCTCTTGAATACGCTCTTGGAATTAAGTGACTGTAGTTTGCTTTAGATTTTATATAGAAAAGAGAAGTTTTATCGTCAAAATCTTCTGTTGGGGGTTTTCCACCTCAAAATGCTCTGTAGGGGGATCTTAAACTCAAAACCATCTGAGGGGTTTTAAACTTAAAAAAAAAGCCATCTGTAGAAGAAGAGTTTAAACTCAAAACCCCCGATTGGATTGGCTACGCTCAAATAATTTTAGTGTGTAATTTGCTTTTTTTTATATTGAAGATGTATTTTTAGCACCAAACCCCTCTGAATGGGAGTTTAAACTCAAAACCCCTTTTGGCAACGCTCATAGCATTTTGAGTGCGTAATTTGCTTTTTTTCTTACACTGAAGATGTATTTTTTATCCTCAAACCCCCCTGGCGGGGGGTTTAAACTCAAAATCCCTTTGACTACGCTCATAGATTTTGGAATGAGTAATTTTCTTTTATTTATATTGAAGAGGTACTTTTTAGCTTCAAACTCTACTGGAGGGTAGTTTAAACTCAAAACCCCTTGAGGGTTCAACCCCCCCCCCCCCCCCGGCTACGCCCATGGAACAAATTGTAATAATAAATGGCTCTAAATCAACACCAATAACAGTAAACTCAGGCGTACTTCAAGGAATAGTCTTAGGTACACTACTATTTTTAATTTACATAAACGATTTACCAAACTGCATTAGTTCAGGAACAAAATCGATTATTCACAGACGATTGCATAATATATAGAACAATAAAAACAACACAAGATACAAAACTTTTACAAAGAGAATTAGATGAATTATAGAAATGGGAATCAAATAGGAGCTTGTCTTTCCACCCAGAAAAATGTCAGCTATTAAGAGTAAAAAAAAAAAAACTAAAACAAATTAATTCCACTTATCTTATTCATGGTAAACCAATAACACAAACTAAAAACGCAAAATACCTAGGTGTTATAATAAATGAAAAACTATCATGAAATCGCCATATTGATGAAGCTATCAAAAAATCAAACAAAGCATTAGGGTTTATTAAAAGAAATTTCTATAAATCAAATAAGAACATAAAACTAAAATGTTATTTAACCTTGGATAGGCCAATAATAGAATATGCATCCTCTGTTTGGGACCCCTCAAGAAAACATTTTAAGAAACTGGAACAGACACAAAATAGAGCAGTGAGATTCATAACAAACGAATATTCACATTTGACTAGAGTAACACCTTTAGTAAAATCACTAATTTTAGAAAGCCTTCTGGACAGAAGGCTCAAAAGTAAAGTAGCAATTATACATAAAACACTGAACCATAATCTTCAAATACAAAAACAAAATTTAATAAAATAATCAGAAAGACACAAGATAAAGGTACATTCCTTATCCCATATGCTAGGACAAATTTGTAAAAATACTCCTACAGATACTCTATTAGAACTTGGAATGGGTTGCCTGAGGTAGCCAGGAAAACCAGTGTCTTGGCAGAATTTAAGTCTTTGGTTAATATGCATGACTGAATGCATGACGCGTAGGACGTAATCATCTTCTTTTTTGAAGTAAAGTCTGTATTATATAAGATAAGATAAGATGTGCGAACTCTCTATTCACCCTTTACACACGAGCCTAACGTTATGAGAGCCCACCTATTGCAGGGTAGTGCCTTTAAAAACTTTCAATAACTTGAAAATCAGGTCTGCTTATACGTATGTAGTCTCTCTAAAAATGAATGTAACCTTGACGTGACCTGAAAACATTTCATAGTTTGACCTTTGACACAATTTATACGTTTCAGTATCGCTTTCAGACGAAGAGGAGATAGTTGAGGTGTTGCTTCCAGACGAAGAGGAGATAGTTGAGGTGTTGCTTCCAGACGAAGAGGAGATAGTTGAGGTGTTGCTTCCAGACGAAGAGGAGATAGTTGAGGTGTTGCTTCCAGACGAAGAGGAGATAGTTGAGGTGTTGCTTTCAGACGAAGAGGAGATAGTTGAGGTGTTGCTTCCAGACGAAGAGGAGATAGTTGAGGTGTTGCTTCCAGACGAAGAGGAGATAGTTGAGGTGTTGCTTCCAGACGAAGAGGAGATAGTTGAGGTGTTGCTTCCAGACGAAGAGGAGATAGTTGAGGTGTTGCTTCCAGACGAAGAGGATTCGAGATAGTTGAGGTGTTGCTGGTTGTACCGATTTACCCCAATTCCCCAAGAAAAAAAAATCGCTGAGAAATTTCAAAACCTGTCAAAGAGAAGCAACTCATCTAAGACTGAAATATCGAGTCGAAAAGAGTTGTACTTCTTTCTAAGTCGAAGAAATGAGCAGCTAAAAGCTTTTAAAAAAAAATTATTGGCTTATTATATTAGCCTAAGGAATAAATTAAATAATAATCTTTTTTTTTTTTTTTTTTTTTTTTTACGATGAATTGATTTTGAAAGAGTATATTTCACACATGCATATCTTAGTTGGTCTCCTTACCTTCGGTTAAGTCCAACAATTAGGAAATAAAAATACACTCACATACCTCGTGATTTAGTCAACACTTGAAATATTAGCTGCTACTTATAAATAACCTATGGACCATTTCATATCAGCCAATGTTATACTAACAATTCATCGTATCAAATTTTGATAGAAAGTTAAAAAAAAAAAAAAGAAAAAATATTCAAAATGAAATTTTTCAGTTGATTTTCATACCCATGAGGACTAGATTTTTGATCAGCAGTAAAAAAAAAGGGTCTGGATAAATAATCACAAACTATAGTCACCAGGTTCGAAAGACAAGATCGTCTCATCGACTGGAGTGTCTTCATAAGATAAAAGCACCAGTGGTGGTGGAGAATAGTGTTACCTAAAGAAGTAAAGTCACTTATTACGATAGGCACGACAGGTTTCTAATGAGAACATATTAAACTAAAGTATATCAATTTATAAATAGAATGAATAAAAAAAATTTCCTATGATTTATTCATTTTAGTCTTGGCATATTGTAATTGTTATAAAAATTATTATTGCAGGATCGCAGTGAAGACAAGAATTACAACTTTAAATTCCCAACTATTTTTTAAATTTGGTTATTCCCCTTTGCTAATAAAAAAAAAAAACATTAAAAAAAATTTAATTAAAGAAAGATGTAGGCCCCTATAACAAAGATTTAGGAACAGAACTTTAGTACGGTACCGCTATTTGGAAGACAAAAAGTTACTAAGGACATATTTAAAATTAGTATTTTAAAATTATATTTATTCTAAAGATGGTTAAATCTTAAGCTAAGTTATTTGCAGTTTTATTACAAAACTTGGCTTACATTTGCGCCGTGCTTAGCCTGCAACCAAGACTTGTAGCTTCTAATCCACTACATGACATCAAGGTGGAAACGTTAGTTAGAGGGGACGACTAAGCTGATAAGAAAGCGAAATAAGACCCTATATAGGAAGCGTGTCCTTTGCACTGGCGACCGACGATCGCATGGCTGCTGAAGCACAGAGAAGGAATAAGACTGGATTACCTCGGGTAGCTCGGCATTAGGCCTCGCTTTTAGTCCCTAGTATCTTTGACTTCAAGCCCCTGGAAACAAAGGTGCAATAAATTTGCATCTGTTTGGATCCATTTCAGACAGAACAATTGTTTAAATAGGCTGCTTGATTAAGCTCCTTCAATGGATCCCAGGCCGATACTGAAGAGTGATAGTCAAAGCAGCAGAGAATGTAAGTTTTATTTATTTATTTTGGTTGAGAAAAGGAAGAAGGCGCGCCCCAGAGCTAGCGAAACAGATAGATTGTCGTTTCGACTTTTTAGCATTACAGATTAGTTATTCTTGTTGAAATAAAAAATTATAAAACGTATAAGACAAAACATATTGTGTGATAATTTTGCTTTTATCAAGACTCAGCGGTTATGGATCTAGGACCAATCGGTTGAGTTAAAGGAGCAATAAAATGTTGACGAATGATATTTAATTGTTTGATAATTTGCCAGTCTTATTTTTTAAAAAATGTTGAGGCCTCCTATCTAAATATAGATGTTATTGTTATGATAATCACATTAAACTTTATCATTGATGGGTTAATTACTCGATCTTAGATACGTTTACAGTTTAAAAAGAAAATGCGAATGCAGCTGGCATACAAATAGAACAGGAATTTGAAAAACTCCAAGATATAACAAATCTAGATCTAGTGGGGTGATTCTATTGGTCAGTTATTAAAATTTGGGTTGTTCTCCCCCCCCCCCTTTTTTTTTTCCCCATTAATCACGAGCCCTTCGTGATATCTTAACATAAAAAAACTAGCTCTACAATCTAAATACTTAAAATAGTGATAGATTGTATTTATTTTTTCTAGGCCTATCTAGATTTAGAGACTTGGTCTAAACAAAATTATGCTTTCAATTTAATTTCATCTCTAATATAACTCCACTGATATGATAGGCTACTTAAATTGTGTTTTTCAAAATAAGAGTCCAGTGTGTAATAACCCACTTTTGAGTTGAAGTCAGTCAAGCCTACTGTGTTGTGTAGTCTAGCAATGTAACTTGTGGCATACTCACAGCTATTGTTCACTTTCGATCAAAATCTGTCAGATCGTGCAAACAACTTAAAGTGGTGACTATTTCAAGTTGTATTTTGTTCCCATTCTCTGTGTTCAATTTATCTCATTTCTTTATTTTGTGTGGACTTGTGGTTCAAGTCTGGCTAAAGGATAAGAGTCTAGATCTATGCTCCAGTAACTTATTTTGTTGGATTCATTTACCTGCACAGGACTTCTCAAAGATTTCATCCTTGTTCAAGTTGCTTGTTGCTGCTGTTGATGTAAGTCAAAAGTAGAAATAAGATTTTCCAATATAAAAAGTTTATTTGAAGTATTGGAATAAATTAGCTTTTTAAACTCAACTCTATGGCAACAGGAATACTTTTTTTTTTTTTTTCAATTTACTGCTGTACCAGTAGATCTATAATAAAAAAAAAAAGAATGATCTATGACTTTTAATAAATATGGGTGACTGAATTGAGAAAAAGTGCCCAAAATGTCTAAGTTTTGCAATGCAAAAAAATAAATAAATAAAACAAAACAAAATTGGAACTTTTATTGAGGGGTGGGGGGATTAAATTTGATATCTAATCAACACACCATTAGGATTATTTTCCTGTTAGTTGCCCCATTAGTTTAAAATAAAAGTAATTCAATATTTTGTTATTGCATGCCCATTAGTTTAAAATAAAATTCAATATTTTGTTATTGCATGTCCATTAGTTTAAAATAAAAGTAATGCAATATTTTGTTATTGCATGCCCATTAGTTTAAAATAAAATTCAATATTTTGTTATTGCATGTCCATTAGTTTAAAATAAAAGTAATGCAATATTTTGTTATTGCATGTCCATTAGTTTTCTCTTATATTACTTGAAGTGTAAAAGGAGGAGTTTTATTATAAAGGTGTCTGTTTGTGCAGTATGCACATTGGACTGTTGTTTGGTCATCTCACTGGATGCGGTTTCATAGTCTGCCCACTGCCATCCCCATCCTCCTTGTGAGGTTAGACCTAGGAAGTAGATTACCTTAAACTTTGAAGGAACATCTAAAATATGTCAAACATTTTACAAAGGTCAGAAAAATCAATGAAATAACTTTTACACAGCTGGAGACATTGGACATTTTCTCTTTAAGAGCATGTGTGCACTTTAGTCCAATACAAGTTGTAGTTCTAAAATACTCCACTTAAAAAAAAGGACTGGTATTTAAAACTGTTTGGTTTGTAGTAGCATCATTTGTCTACCTGATCACATGCAAATGCTACATTTGTGTACATAATCAAATTTAATGTTATGTTTTGATTAACGCATTGCATAAATGGATTTTAAATTATAGGTAATTCTGCTTAAGATTTTATATTTGTGAAGCAATCAAGTTTCATTTCAACATATTGAATAGTTTTTTTTGTTTGTTTTTTTAATTTCAGATCAGATTTCAAGAGAGATGTCCATTTTTACCCAGGTGTTTTTCACATTTACAATGGATATCTTTCTGGGGACTTACTTCTCAGAACTCAATTATGAGCTGAAAATAGAGAAGACTGCACCAGTACGAGCTCATTACTACTCTCATTACAAGTTCATTTCACAACGCTATTTGACATTCAACTATCAAGCTAAACATATTGGCATGCCAAAGCTGATTGCATTGCCATTGTTTTACATTACATCTTGGTCATGTTTTATCTGGCGACACATCTGGGTTGTATTAGAGGACTGCATCTGGTATATTAACCTACGACCAAGGCATGTTGAATATCGCCGGGTACCCGGTCACAATCACCTTCAGCCTGTTACAAGTCATCCATCACTTCGCCAAAGAGTTTTCAGACTATAGTTATCTATGCATCTTTTCTTAGCATTTATGCTTTTACTTCTGAACAATGTTCTTAAAAACGTAGAACCACTTAAGTTTCAGACTTGAATATTCAACATAAAATTTTGTGTTTACTATTATAGTTGAAATGAATTTATTAAATGATATTTACTGTTTAATGAGTGTAAATGTTGAGAGTTTGCTTTTGATTTGATTTTTGTATTTATTCTGCAGGTTTTCATCCTGTTGTAATTAAGGCTATTTGAACTCTCATTTGAAGTAGAGATTTTCTTTAATATGGTGAAAACGTTCAGAGAAAGAAAAGGCTGGCATAAAACAAACCATCGTCCAGTTTCTTGTTTTCAATAATTGTTTGATTGTGAACTGAATATGTTGGCTTAGGTCTTTGTTAAAAAAGTACTATGTGCTTGTTTATTGATTCTAATCCTAGGATTATTATTTTTTTTCTAGAAACTAGTTTATTTGTCAAACATTTAAACTTCTATAAAAAAAAGCTATAATTTTTAATTGTTGTTTAGTAGTAAATGTATATTACTTTGCTAATCTGTTGTAAAGTATTTATTACTATTATGGTCTGAGGGACTCTAGTTCAGTTGTATATATTCCTACTTCATGAATCTCATGCTGGTACTTCGAATCTATTTTAGAAACTTTTTTTTTCTTTGTTCTTATAGTTATGTTTCTGCTAGTCCTCTTTCTGTGCAGTTGTCCACTGTATGTGTATGAGTGTTTTATTTAATCTTTTTTTATAGCTGAATTTGGCATTCATAGAATAGGTGGATTTGCTTTGCATCAATGAATTTTGCCTGATATTTTATTTAATATGGGGATTTATTTTAGATAAATTGTCAGGCAGGATTTCCTTGGTGTGGGATGATAACTCTTGGTCTATGAGTGTTTAGTTCAGTTGTCTACCTTGGTTCCATAGCTTTGTATCTTAGCTTTTAGTTTCAATAATTTCATTTTAGTTAGCTGCCTTTTTGTTATCTATTTCTAATTTATTGTCAATTATTTAGGTTTAGTTTATTTTTTTTTTAAAACTGAATTAGTCATTCACAGGATAGATGGATTTATATCAGATCAAAGAATTTTGCCTGGTATTTTATCTGATAAGGGGATTTAAGTTGGATAAATCGTCAGGCAGGATTTTATTGGTGTGGTATGATAACTTTTAGTCTGTGAGTCTCTAGATCTAGTTTATACCTCACGTCCTATATTTTGTAATTGTAGTTTTCAGTAGTAAATGTATATTACTTTGCTAATCTGTTGTAAGGTATTACCTAATAGTCTGAGGGACTCTAGTTCAGTTGTATATCTTCCTACTTAATGCTAGTACTTCAATTCTGTATTAGAAACTTTTTTTTCTTGGTACTTATAGTTATGTTTCTGCTAGTCCTCTATATCCTGCCGTATATTTGTTAATTTTTTAAAACTTTTTTTTTTATAACTGAATTTGGCATTCATAGAATAGGTGGATTTGCTTTGCATCAATAGATTTTGCCTGATATTTTATTTAATATGGGGATTTATTTTAGATAAATTGTCAGGCAGGATTTCCTTGGTGTGGGGTGATAACTCTTGGTCTATGAGTGTTTAGTTCAGTTGTCTACCTTGATCCATAGCTTATTGTATCTTAGCTTTTTGTTTCAACAATCTCACTTTAATTAGGTACTTTTTTGTTATTTATTTCTAATTTATTGTCATTTATTTAGGTTTAGTTTCTTTTCTTTTTTTAAACTGAATTAGTCATTCACAGGATAGATGGATTTGTATCAGATCAAAGAATTTTGCCTGATATTTTATCTGATAAGGGGATTTAAGTTGGATAAATATCTAGGCAGGATTTTATTGTTATGGTATGATAACTTTTAGTCTGTGAGTATTTAGTTCAGTTGTCTACCTTACTTCCTGTAGCTGTTTCTACACTGGCCCTAAAATTATATAAAATGTTTTAAGTAGTGGTGGCTATTAGCTTGTTTGTCATTTGCAACACTTTCTTAAGGTTGTTGTTGTTCATTAGACATTCTTTAAGGCTAATTGGTTGCTGTTTTTTTTGCTAGACATTTTGTATGGTTAATTGGTTGTTTATTTTTGTTTGTAATTATTTTGTGCTGTAATACTTTTGCTAACTAGACTTAGTCATTTCATGAGTTTTATAATAATTTTTTTAAAATGATTATTCTCTTTTTATCTGATGACATCAATCATAATTGCTGCTTTTGGTTTTATTGCTTACTTAGTTCCTGTTAATTGAAAATGAACCTTTTTTGTTTCTAGTTTTAGTTTCAGTTCATTTGATATGGTATTGTTTGATTGCTAGTTTCAGTACATTGGAGATGGTATTGTTTGATTGCTAGTTTCAGTACATTGGAGATGGTATTGTTTGATTGCTAGTTTCAGTACATTGGAGATGGTATTGTTTGATTGCTAGTTTCAGTACATTGGAGATGGTATTGTTTGATTGCTAGTTTCAGTACATTGGAGATGGTATTGTTTGATTGCTAGTTTCAGTACATTGGAGATGGTATTGTTTGATTGCTAGTTTCAGTACATTGGAGATGGTATTGTTTGATTGCTAGTTTCCGTACATTGGAGATGGTATTGTTTGATTGCTAGTTTCCGTACATTGGAGATGGTATTGTTTGATTGCTAGTTTCCGTACATTGGAGATGGTATTGTTTGATTGCTAGTTTCCGTACATTGGAGATGGTATTGTTTGATTGCTAGTTTCAGTACATTGGAGATGGTTTTGTTTAACTGCCAAATGTAGTTCACAGGATATGGTCTTGTTTGATTGCTTGTTCAGTTCTTGCTTCATATCATTGGGTATAAATTGGTATAACCTAATTGGATTAATTAAATATGCACTAATTTCCATTCAAGTCACGCATCATTTTTATTTTTGCTTGTGATGCTCACTTGTTAGTTTTTCACCTCTACAAGATTTTGATTACACTCTAACCATAGTCATAGTATTACACAGCCTGTTGTAGGAGGACATGTTTTGCTTGATGAACATTTTTTTTAGTATAAAATTATTTTTGAATTCATGTCATAGTAGGATTACATTATCAGTTGTTAGACATTGAGAGTAATTCACACAAGTATTTATGATGTTCATTCTTTGATCCAGTGCTTACAAAGTGCTGCCTGTGTGTTAGTGTTCATTAACATATGATTGTTGACATCACATTTTTACTACTTTATATATATATATGTAAATATGTTTATTTTAATGTGTGTCTTAATAGACCTAAGTTTTGAATCCTATGGATTGCTCATTCTTTCCTATTTATTTTTAGAACTTAAGTGGATCTAAATTATTTCAGTTGTCATTTTTATTTACGTGTATATTTAAATAATGAATGACTACTAATGAAATATTTAAGTAAAATGTACTATTGATAAATAGTTCACAAGTGTTTACACTAATGGAACTTGGACTACAGATATTATCTACAGAACATGTGTGCATTCAGATTCATAATAATGACTTTTGTATTAATATGTATTTATATAGTGTTTCTGTATTTTCAGAAATGAGTTTGCCAGTTTTAGTATACAAGATTAAATGCTTGATTATACAAGTGTACGTTTGTTTATAATAATGGCGAATATGTCGGCCTTAACTACCAGTACATAAATGTGTATTATTTCATGTGGAATCTCTAAAGTTTGTACAAGTTGACTATGTGTAGAGAGTTCTGAGAATAGAAAAGTACTATTTATTATTTGTAAAGTAAATTGTACCCAAGTCTGCACTGTCTATTTATTAACTGGTACTTTTTTTCTTTTTTTAGAAAAAGAGAGAAAATGTGTAATTTATTTGTTATTGGGTTTTTATTTTTAGAAAGAAAAAATGTTATTTAATTTGTTTTTATTTAATACATTTTTTTTCTAGTGCTTATTTGTTTGTTGTCTTTCACTAGGCTGTGACAAAATCTTAAAATACCAAACATACCTTTGCAGACCATTTTGTTAAAAATCTATAACATTACTTCTACTGATGTAGTTATTATTCAGTTTACTTATGTCTGAATCTATGCCAATGCCTGTAGATCTCTAACTTACATTATCATTTTACTTGTATCTAGATTTAGTACAGGTCTGTAGATCTCTAACTTATATAATGATAATCTACTCTTCCATAAAAAAAAATTAAATGACACATTTTAGTTCTGCACAATTTTTAATACACAATGAATTGTAATATAATAATCCTTGAGCTATAAAAATATTTCAAATTACACAATTCCTTTTCTGCTGTATCTCTAAGTCTAAAGAATACACCCTTACATTGATGAAATAAGAATCGATGCTCTCTCTCTCTCAATTTACCTCCATCCTCTATGACAGTGTTCCCCAAACTTTTCTTTTGACGGAACACTTCTTGGATTTAAGAATTTAGCAGAACACTGCATATTTATTGAGGTAGGATTTTTTCTTTTGTAAAATAAAAAACAAAAAATGTAAACCATATTGCAATTAAATATAACATTATTTTCAAAGACTGAACTATACTCAAATACTGACTGAAATATTTTATTGTTAGGTTTAATGACTTTGATGTTATTGTGTACATGAAGAGCTAACTTCTTGATATCAAGCAGAATACTGGTAAGCTAATTCTATCTGCATGGTGAGGCCTTAAGCCAGTTTTTATACTTAGACTTTTTTGTGACATCCTTCTTCAAACAAATCTAATCTCTAGGTCAAGGATGTAGGAAATCTAATAATAGACAAATACTTGAAATAGCATACAATGATAAATTTAAACATTTAGTTTCTGCATCTAGGTCTACATGATACAACTAGATCTACTTTGACATTATATTAATTGATTAATGTTCAGCATGTAGCCATTGTAGGCCAACTATCTACTTAATACTAGTCTAGATCTATATCTAGTTCTCTATTACTATCAAGATTTATATGAATACAAAATTAACATTTTAATTCTGAATGATATCCCTTTGGTAGGGTACATTGTAGGAAGTTTACATACCCATACCTATTCCCAAATATTATGGTATATTTTTCAATGTTACAATTAGTGGCGTTGCTATCGGGGGGGGGGGGGGGGGAGGGGGAGGGGAGGGAGAATTTGAAAATTTCCCCGGACCAAAAATGTGTGTTGAAATTTTTTTTTTACATTAAATATTACCCATTATCTCATGTCATGATGTCAAATGTCAAAATTGTAGGGGCCCATTTAGAGTCAAACCCAGTCCCCAAATAATGGGCGTAGCCTGGGGGGCAATTGGGGTCCCCCTAGCCCCGAAATGAAATCAATTCTGTAAAAGGGGGGGGGGGTGGGATTAAGGTATTTTGTGATTTTTTTTGTTGTTAACTTTATTTATTGTTAGTGATATTTTAATATTAAACCATCACTTGCACCAGTGCAGACAAAGGGGGGGGGGGGATACAGTCGATGAGTGCAGCCAGGGTGTGTGTGTGTGGTGTGTGGGAGGGGTGAGGTTAAAACCACCAATTCCAATACAAAGAAAATAAGCTTGTCACTAAATTTCATGAGATTAGCTAAAAGGTGTTTCATAGTAAACCCTCCCCCCCCCTTTTTCCAATAATAAACTAAAGCAAAAATATAGTAACCAATTTCTACCAGTCGCTGGGCATCATTAATAAAGTGCAGTGAATGGCAGATTTGACCTTTGACCAACATTTTTATTTTTAAATAGAAGAGTAGCAGTATAATGCACTTTAAGTAGGCCTACCTCTGAATATGATTTTTTTTAGTTTCAAATACTGGAAATAATGCTTGGCATCAGCCAACAAAATGCATATTCTGAGGTATGTACAGTGCATTATCTTGCTATTAAAAAGTTTTATTTCAAAAACCTAATGTGCTATTCTTACTGACTTAGACCCTAATGCGCCGTTCGGCGCATTTTCCGGAAAGCTGTTTCCGCAACTCTTATTTTACGTAATTCATTTTGTCGGAGAGCATGTCCCGCAAAACCTCTTGCGACGCTCTGTCACAACCTTACTATGGATTCGACTCCCAGTTCGGCATATGATTTCTTTGATTTAGACCCGATCTCTATGACTGACTCCTAAAATCTGTCTTAGCCATCTTTGTTGAGCCACATTTAATTTCTGGATTTTTTTTTGTTTTTTTTTTCTAAATTCAAAACCCCATTTAGCTACGATCATAGAATTTGGTGACTGTAGTTTGCTTTAAAATAATATTGAAGAGAGAGGTTTTCAACTCTAAACGCTCTGTAGGGGAATTTTAAACTCAAAACCATCTGGAGGGGTTTTTAACTTTAAAGAAAAAGCCATCTGGGGAGGGGATTTAAACTCAAAACCCCTTTGACTACGCTCATAAATTTGCTTTTTTTTTTATATTGAAGAGGTACTTTTTAGCTTAAAAACCCCAACTGGCGGGGGGGGGGGGGGGGTTAAACTAAAAACTCCTTTGGCTACGCTCATAAAATTTTGAATGTGTAATTTGCAATTTTATATTGAAGAGGGGTTTATCGTAAATTTTGGAGGGGGTTTTAAAATCAAAATCTTCCTTAACTGTGCTGTTGGAATTTGGTGATTGCTGTTTGCATTTTTTTTGTTTTATAGAAGAGGGGGATTTAACTGCAAAAACCTCTGGTAGGGGGTTTAAAACTCAAACCCCCCCTATAGGGGGTTTTAAGCTCAAAGCCCCTGGTAGGGGGTTTTAAACTAAAACCTCCCCTGGTAGAGGGATTTGTGCTGTGGTAAGTGATGATTTAGTATTAAAATCTCACCTAAAATAAACAAAATGAAAGCTAAAATCAGTCACTTAATTCCTCCCCCCCCCCTGGGGATTTCATTTCGGGGGGGGGGGGGGTTGAGCCCCCAAGAACCCCCACCCCCTTTTCTACGCCCATGCATATATATATATATATATATATATATATATATATATATATATATATATATATATATATATATATATATATATATATATATATATATATATATATATGTATATCATGGGCGTAGCCAGGATTTTGTTTCGGGGAGGGTTTTGGGGGGGGGGGGGGCGGGGATCCCCCCGACCCCCCCCCCCCGCGGAAAAAAATTATATGTATATATATATGTGTGTGTGTGTGTGTGTGTACATAATTAATCTTTATTACATCCTGACCCTTTCGGAAGACGTTTATTGTTTATTGTAGACTCCCCGCCCTTGCTAGCAAGGGGGTCTGGGGGAGTTCGCAGCGCTCCCCCAGCGCGGGGCGAAGCCCCGCCGCCGAGCACTATTTCTGGTATTGAAAGCCAACAAAATGCATATTCTGAGGTATCTACAGTGCATTATCTTGCTATTAAAAAGGATTTTATTGGCAGGATTTTATTGGTGTGGTATGATAACTTTTAGTCTGTGAGTCTCTAGATCTAGTTTATACCTCACGTCCTATATTTTGTAATTGTAGTTTTCAGTAGTAAATGTATATTACTTTGCTAATCTGTTGTAAGGTATTACCTAATAGTCTGAGGGACTCTAGTTCAGTTGTATATCTTCCTACTTAATGCTAGTACTTCAATTCTGTATTAGAAACTTTTTTTTCTTGGTACTTATAGTTATGTTTCTGCTAGTCCTCTATATCCTGCCGTATATTTGTTAATTTTTTAAAACTTTTTTTTTTATAACTGAATTTGGCATTCATAGAATAGGTGGATTTGCTTTGCATCAATAGATTTTGCCTGATATTTTATTTAATATGGGGATTTATTTTAGATAAATTGTCAGGCAGGATTTCCTTGGTGTGGGGTGATAACTCTTGGTCTATGAGTGTTTAGTTCAGTTGTCTACCTTGATCCATAGCTTATTGTATCTTAGCTTTTTGTTTCAACAATCTCACTTTAATTAGGTACTTTTTTGTTATTTATTTCTAATTTATTGTCATTTATTTAGGTTTAGTTTCTTTTCTTTTTTTAAACTGAATTAGTCATTCACAGGATAGATGGATTTGTATCAGATCAAAGAATTTTGCCTGATATTTTATCTGATAAGGGGATTTAAGTTGGATAAATATCTAGGCAGGATTTTATTGTTATGGTATGATAACTTTTAGTCTGTGAGTATTTAGTTCAGTTGTCTACCTTACTTCCTGTAGCTGTTTCTACACTGGCCCTAAAATTATATAAAATGTTTTAAGTAGTGGTGGCTATTAGCTTGTTTGTCATTTGCAACACTTTCTTAAGGTTGTTGTTGTTCATTAGACATTCTTTAAGGCTAATTGGTTGCTGTTTTTTTTGCTAGACATTTTGTATGGTTAATTGGTTGTTTATTTTTGTTTGTAATTATTTTGTGCTGTAATACTTTTGCTAACTAGACTTAGTCATTTCATGAGTTTTATAATAATTTTTTTAAAATGATTATTCTCTTTTTATCTGATGACATCAATCATAATTGCTGCTTTTGGTTTTATTGCTTACTTAGTTCCTGTTAATTGAAAATGAACCTTTTTTGTTTCTAGTTTTAGTTTCAGTTCATTTGATATGGTATTGTTTGATTGCTAGTTTCAGTACATTGGAGATGGTATTGTTTGATTGCTAGTTTCAGTACATTGGAGATGGTATTGTTTGATTGCTAGTTTCAGTACATTGGAGATGGTATTGTTTGATTGCTAGTTTCAGTACATTGGAGATGGTATTGTTTGATTGCTAGTTTCAGTACATTGGAGATGGTATTGTTTGATTGCTAGTTTCAGTACATTGGAGATGGTATTGTTTGATTGCTAGTTTCAGTACATTGGAGATGGTATTGTTTGATTGCTAGTTTCCGTACATTGGAGATGGTATTGTTTGATTGCTAGTTTCCGTACATTGGAGATGGTATTGTTTGATTGCTAGTTTCCGTACATTGGAGATGGTATTGTTTGATTGCTAGTTTCCGTACATTGGAGATGGTATTGTTTGATTGCTAGTTTCAGTACATTGGAGATGGTTTTGTTTAACTGCCAAATGTAGTTCACAGGATATGGTCTTGTTTGATTGCTTGTTCAGTTCTTGCTTCATATCATTGGGTATAAATTGGTATAACCTAATTGGATTAATTAAATTTGCACTAATTTCCATTCAAGTCACGCATCATTTTTATTTTTGCTTGTGATGCTCACTTGTTAGTTTTTCACCTCTACAAGATTTTGATTACACTCTAACCATAGTCATAGTATTACACAGCCTGTTGTAGGAGGACATGTTTTGCTTGATGAACATTTTTTTTAGTATAAAATTATTTTTGAATTCATGTCATAGTAGGATTACATTATCAGTTGTTAGACATTGAGAGTAATTCACACAAGTATTTATGATGTTCATTCTTTGATCCAGTGCTTACAAAGTGCTGCCTGTGTGTTAGTGTTCATTAACATATGATTGTTGACATCACATTTTTACTACTTTATATATATATATGTAAATATGTTTATTTTAATGTGTGTCTTAATAGACCTAAGTTTTGAATCCTATGGATTGCTCATTCTTTCCTATTTATTTTTAGAACTTAAGTGGATCTAAATTATTTCAGTTGTCATTTTTATTTACGTGTATATTTAAATAATGAATGACTACTAATGAAATATTTAAGTAAAATGTACTATTGATAAATAGTTCACAAGTGTTTACACTAATGGAACTTGGACTACAGATATTATCTACAGAACATGTGTGCATTCAGATTCATAATAATGACTTTTGTATTAATATGTATTTATATAGTGTTTCTGTATTTTCAGAAATGAGTTTGCCAGTTTTAGTATACAAGATTAAATGCTTGATTATACAAGTGTACGTTTGTTTATAATAATGGCGAATATGTCGGCCTTAACTACCAGTACATAAATGTGTATTATTTCATGTGGAATCTCTAAAGTTTGTACAAGTTGACTATGTGTAGAGAGTTCTGAGAATAGAAAAGTACTATTTATTATTTGTAAAGTAAATTGTACCCAAGTCTGCACTGTCTATTTATTAACTGGTACTTTTTTTCTTTTTTTAGAAAAAGAGAGAAAATGTGTAATTTATTTGTTATTGGGTTTTTATTTTTAGAAAGAAAAAATGTTATTTAATTTGTTTTTATTTAATACATTTTTTTTCTAGTGCTTATTTGTTTGTTGTCTTTCACTAGGCTGTGACAAAATCTTAAAATACCAAACATACCTTTGCAGACCATTTTGTTAAAAATCTATAACATTACTTCTACTGATGTAGTTATTATTCAGTTTACTTATGTCTGAATCTATGCCAATGCCTGTAGATCTCTAACTTACATTATCATTTTACTTGTATCTAGATTTAGTACAGGTCTGTAGATCTCTAACTTATATAATGATAATCTACTCTTCCATAAAAAAAAATTAAATGACACATTTTAGTTCTGCACAATTTTTAATACACAATGAATTGTAATATAATAATCCTTGAGCTATAAAAATATTTCAAATTACACAATTCCTTTTCTGCTGTATCTCTAAGTCTAAAGAATACACCCTTACATTGATGAAATAAGAATCGATGCTCTCTCTCTCTCAATTTACCTCCATCCTCTATGACAGTGTTCCCCAAACTTTTCTTTTGACGGAACACTTCTTGGATTTAAGAATTTAGCAGAACACTGCATATTTATTGAGGTAGGATTTTTTCTTTTGTAAAATAAAAAACAAAAAATGTAAACCATATTGCAATTAAATATAACATTATTTTCAAAGACTGAACTATACTCAAATACTGACTGAAATATTTTATTGTTAGGTTTAATGACTTTGATGTTATTGTGTACATGAAGAGCTAACTTCTTGATATCAAGCAGAATACTGGTAAGCTAATTCTATCTGCATGGTGAGGCCTTAAGCCAGTTTTTATACTTAGACTTTTTTGTGACATCCTTCTTCAAACAAATCTAATCTCTAGGTCAAGGATGTAGGAAATCTAATAATAGACAAATACTTGAAATAGCATACAATGATAAATTTAAACATTTAGTTTCTGCATCTAGGTCTACATGATACAACTAGATCTACTTTGACATTATATTAATTGATTAATGTTCAGCATGTAGCCATTGTAGGCCAACTATCTACTTAATACTAGTCTAGATCTATATCTAGTTCTCTATTACTATCAAGATTTATATGAATACAAAATTAACATTTTAATTCTGAATGATATCCCTTTGGTAGGGTACATTGTAGGAAGTTTACATACCCATACCTATTCCCAAATATTATGGTATATTTTTCAATGTTACAATTAGTGGCGTTGCTATCGGGGGGGGGGGGAGGGGGAGGGGAGGGAGAATTTGAAAATTTCCCCGGACCAAAAATGTGTGTTGAAATTTTTTTTTTACATTAAATATTACCCATTATCTCATGTCATGATGTCAAATGTCAAAATTGTAGGGGCCCATTTAGAGTCAAACCCAGTCCCCAAATAATGGGCGTAGCCTGGGGGGCAATTGGGGTCCCCCTAGCCCCGAAATGAAATCAATTCTGTAAAAGGGGGGGGGGGTGGGATTAAGGTATTTTGTGATTTTTTTTGTTGTTAACTTTATTTATTGTTAGTGATATTTTAATATTAAACCATCACTTGCACCAGTGCAGACAAAGGGGGGGGGGGGATACAGTCGATGAGTGCAGCCAGGGTGTGTGTGTGTGGTGTGTGGGAGGGGTGAGGTTAAAACCACCAATTCCAATACAAAGAAAATAAGCTTGTCACTAAATTTCATGAGATTAGCTAAAAGGTGTTTCATAGTAAACCCTCCCCCCCCCTTTTTCCAATAATAAACTAAAGCAAAAATATAGTAACCAATTTCTACCAGTCGCTGGGCATCATTAATAAAGTGCAGTGAATGGCAGATTTGACCTTTGACCAACATTTTTATTTTTAAATAGAAGAGTAGCAGTATAATGCACTTTAAGTAGGCCTACCTCTGAATATGATTTTTTTTAGTTTCAAATACTGGAAATAATGCTTGGCATCAGCCAACAAAATGCATATTCTGAGGTATGTACAGTGCATTATCTTGCTATTAAAAAGTTTTATTTCAAAAACCTAATGTGCTATTCTTACTGACTTAGACCCTAATGCGCCGTTCGGCGCATTTTCCGGAAAGCTGTTTCCGCAACTCTTATTTTACGTAATTCATTTTGTCGGAGAGCATGTCCCGCAAAACCTCTTGCGACGCTCTGTCACAACCTTACTATGGATTCGACTCCCAGTTCGGCATATGATTTCTTTGATTTAGACCCGATCTCTATGACTGACTCCTAAAATCTGTCTTAGCCATCTTTGTTGAGCCACATTTAATTTCTGGATTTTTTTTTGTTTTTTTTTTCTAAATTCAAAACCCCATTTAGCTACGATCATAGAATTTGGTGACTGTAGTTTGCTTTAAAATAATATTGAAGAGAGAGGTTTTCAACTCTAAACGCTCTGTAGGGGAATTTTAAACTCAAAACCATCAGGAGGGGTTTTTAACTTTAAAGAAAAAGCCATCTGGGGAGGGGATTTAAACTCAAAACCCCTTTGACTACGCTCATAAATTTGCTTTTTTTTTTATATTGAAGAGGTACTTTTTAGCTTAAAAACCCCAACTGGCGGGGGGGGGGGGGTTAAACTAAAAACTCCTTTGGCTACGCTCATAAAATTTTGAATGTGTAATTTGCAATTTTATATTGAAGAGGGGTTTATCGTAAATTTTGGAGGGGGTTTTAAAATCAAAATCTTCCTTAACTGTGCTGTTGGAATTTGGTGATTGCTGTTTGCATTTTTTTTGTTTTATAGAAGAGGGGGATTTAACTGCAAAAACCTCTGGTAGGGGGTTTAAAACTCAAACCCCCCCTATAGGGGGTTTTAAGCTCAAAGCCCCTGGTAGGGGGTTTTAAACTAAAACCTCCCCTGGTAGAGGGATTTGTGCTGTGGTAAGTGATGATTTAGTATTAAAATCTCACCTAAAATAAACAAAATGAAAGCTAAAATCAGTCACTTAATTCCTCCCCCCCCCCTGGGGATTTCATTTCGGGGGGGGGGGGGGGGTTGAGCCCCCAAGAACCCCCACCCCCTTTTCTACGCCCATGCATATATATATATATATATATATATATATATATATATATATATATATATATATATATATATATATATATATATATATATATATATATATATATATATATATATATATATGTATATCATGGGCGTAGCCAGGATTTTGTTTCGGGGAGGGTTTTGGGGGGGGGGGGGGCGGGGATCCCCCCGACCCCCCCCCCCCCGCGGAAAAAAATTATATGTATATATATATGTGTGTGTGTGTGTGTGTGTACATAATTAATCTTTATTACATCCTGACCCTTTCGGAAGACGTTTATTGTTTATTGTAGACTCCCCGCCCTTGCTAGCAAGGGGGTCTGGGGGAGTTCGCAGCGCTCCCCCAGCGCGGGGCGAAGCCCCGCCGCCGAGCACTATTTCTGGTATTGAAAGCCAACAAAATGCATATTCTGAGGTATCTACAGTGCATTATCTTGCTATTAAAAAGTTTTATTTCAAAAACCTAATGTGAATGTGCTATTCTTACTGACTTAGACCCTCTCGCGCCGTTCGGCGCATTTTCCGGCAAGCTGTTTCCGCAACTCTTATTTTGCGTAATTCATTTTGTGTGAGAACATGTCCCGCAAAACCTCATGTGACGCTCTGTCACAACCTTACTAAGGATTCGCCTCCCAGTTCGGCATATGATTTCTTTGATTTAGACCCGATCTCTATGACTGACTCCTAAAATCTGTCTTAGCCATCTTTGTTGAGACACATTTAATGATTTTCAATTTCGGCAGAAGACTATTCACACCTTATTAATGGAGCCCAAGCCACTGGTAGAAATTTGTAACCTTTCTTGACTACGCTCTTGGAATTACATGCCTGTATTTCGCTTTAGATTTTATATCGAAAAGGAAAGTTTTTTTCGTCAAATCATCTGTTGAGGGGTTTTAAACTAAGAAATCTCTGGAGTTTTTTTGTTTTGTTTTTAATTCAAAACCCCATTTAGCTACGATCATAGAATTTGGTGACTGTAGTTTGCTTTAAAATAATATTGAAGAGAGAGGTTTTCAACTCTAAACGCTCTGTATGAGAATTTTAAACTCAAAACCATCTGGAGGGGTTTTAAACTTTAAAGAAAAAGCCATCTGGAGGAGGGGAATTTAAACTCAAAACCCCTTTGGCTACGCTCATAGATTTATAGTGTGTAATTTGCTTTTTTTTTTATATTGAAGAGGTACTTTTTAGCTTCAAACCCCAACTGATGTGGGGGGGGGGGGTTAAACTCAAACCCCCTTTGGCTACGCTCATAGAATTTTTAGTGTGTAATTTGCTTTTTTTATATTGAAGATGGGGTTAATCGTAAATTTTGGAGGGGGTTTTAAAATCAAAATCTTCCTCAACTGTGCTGTTGGAATTTGGGGATTGTTGTTTGCATTTTTTTTGTTTTGTTTTAAGAAGAGGGGGGTTTAACTGCAAAAACCTCTGGTAGGGGGTTTAAAATTCAAAACCCCCTGTAGGGGGTTTTAAACTCAAAGCCCCCTTGTAGAGGGATTTGTATCTCAAAACCCCCTAATAGGGGTTTTTAAAATCTCAAAACCCCCTGGTAGGGGGATTTAAACTCAAAACCCCCTGGTAGAGGGTTTTTAACTCAAAACTGCCTCGGCTGTGCTGTGGTAAGTGATGTATATGGGGGAGGGGAATAAAAGTCCCCCCCCCCCACCATCCCCGAAAAAATTAACAATTTAATCAGATTAATCTCCCTTTGATAGACTGTAAGAAGTTTATATACATATCAAAATATTCTGGTTCCAACTATTAGCTAAACTAAAATGCCATTACACCGGATACACCAAATACAAATGTAGCTAGCTATTTGTAACTATGAACAATGAATAAAAATAAGTAGGGCCTATATTAGACCATCATAGACAACTAAAGTCTACTAGTTAGGACTATTATATGCTTGGACTGATATTAGGCTGATATAAATGTCTGATACTTTATAAATGTCTTGGCTTGTAGCTTGAACATTGGTTTTCCCTTTTCAAATGATTCTGCATACTGACTATTTTATTTAAAAAAAACAACAACAACGTATAGCCCAAAATAAAAAAAATGATTAATTTGTCTAAAAATAACAGGAAGGGAGGCTATTCTATAAATGTGGAAACTGTTGATTTACGAGAAACAAAATTATAACTAGAAATAATAGACGAGAGGGAAAAAAAAAAGGACCTCACATTAAAAACATTTCTCGAGATAAATTGAAAATAAAATTATTTGCTTTAGTTTCCGTGTATTATTATTATTTTAATTTTGCAGAAAATGAGGGGCAGGCAATTGGTTGGGGAAAGATACTGGAGATTCGAAGTTAATAATTTTTTAATTTTGTTATTTCCACATCTTTCTTTGCCACATGTTCCAGCTGCGAGAGAATGCTTTCCCCCAAGTTAAAATTGATCAAATTATTATGAAGCGCCACCTAGTGGAATTTCCATCAATACTTAACGAGAGGAAACCGAAATCAGAATTATTAATACGATTATTGTTCATTGTTCTGCAGATGGAAGGGAATCCGTGTGTTTAGTTCTAGAACACTAAAACTTCGACAAAAAACATTGGATAGAAGTTCTGGTGGAACACTTCGACAGAATCGCGACTCTTAATATCAGTGTTTCTCAAACTGTAAATTCAGGGGTCTAATTGAAATCATAATATAGTTCTCTTATTTATTGTGTTAATGGCATCACACATTTGTAAGAAGTCCTTGAGGCTCAATAAGCTAAGAACTGCTGTTTAAACTTTTTGTATGCTTACCAAAACCTTGACGAACCCACGAGGGATATGTTTTTCTGTGAGAGTGAAGAGTTGGAGTCATTAGGCCATATTCTTATTTTTATCTTTTCGTTACGTGGCTCTGAAGTCCTTAGCGCGTGGTCTGTGAGACATGCCCGTTGGAACCTCAACTATTCATTGAAACATAGCCAACGTCTAATGTTGTCGGACTCAAATATCGTCTTTTGATTAGCAGCTTTGTCAGCATTAGATGCAGGGCCGGACTGGGAGTTAAAACCGGCCCGGGCATTTCTATACAATCGGCCCACAAATTGTATGCCACAATGCAAATGATGAGCATCCAATCCTACCTGACCTCAAAATCTTAGTGTAAATTTTAATAATGTATCGAAAGTAGTTAGTATATGAATAATTTATTAGATGATTTTGAAACTATCAAATAAGCGCTCTTACTAAATGAATAAAGTATAACACTTGGAATGGGGAGTCTCTGATTGTTCTTGCAACCATATACATTCACATTCAAGACATCTGAAGGTCCCCCATTAACGAACATATTGTTTAGGATTCACTTTCACTCTTCGCCATTTTCTCAGGCATATGAACTTTAATTTACAAATACAACTCTTCATTCTCCATTATTTTAACTGTCCATCTCACAAGGTCATGGGGCGCGGTGGCTGAGTGGTTAAGTGCTTCCGAACCTGGGGTCCTGGGTTCGAATCTCGATGAAGACTAGGATTTTGAATTTCGGGATTTTTAAGGCTCCCCTGGGTCCACCCAACTTTAACGGGTACCTGACTTTAGTTGAGTAAAGGCTGTTGGTCATTATGCTGGTCACATGACACCCTGCTCGTTAACCATTGGCAAAGAAACAGATGATCTTAACATCTGATCTATAGATCGCAAGGTCCGAAAGCGAACTGTACTCTCATATACTGCTTTCTTAGTAACTTGGAAACCTAGTTTGATTGCATCTTAAAGCTGGCTTCACACATACACAACATAGCATATCCACTTGTTTTCAATATCCTTACGTTCAGTAAAACAAATGCTGTCAAGATAATCTCATGCTCTAGCAAAGCCTCTTTGTATTCCCCTTTCAGATCTTGTGCTGTATATAACAGATGATATAAAGGTCATCTGTTTCTGTGGCCTACGGTTTACGAGGGTGTAACAATGACCAACCGCTTTCCCCAATTTACGTCAGGTACCCATTAGAGCTGGGTGGACTCAGAGGACTCCAAAGATCCCGAACTTAAAAAAAAAGTTCTTAGGTGATCAGTTAACGTTACTCTACTTATTCCAGAAGAGTTAGAAGAGTCTTATCAAAGACGACGTGTCGTCCTGTTTGCTTTTATATGAAATATAACGCCAAATAATTTTTAAAATTTTATTACTTTAAACGATCAAAACAAGACTATGGCTTGAATATTCCTGGTCCATTTGTGAATTCGATGGGGGGGGGGGGGGGGCGCCTCTGAGTTTATGTGACATAAACATAAACATAAACTCTCTTTGTAATATTGTTTTGCACAGCATTCCAGCAATAGTTATTATTACTTATTTTCTTCTTTTTTAGATTCTTTTGTATTTTGATTCCAATCAACACATTTCAACCCTATTCATGATAATAATTGTGATTTGTGAAGGACTTCGCAGAGGGCCAACTTCATCAAACAAAAAAAAAGAATTCGTATGTGACTGGACATGTCCTCTATAGGACTTGGAACGTTGTTGTTGATCCCTTTATAGATTCACACTAACGTCGATCTCTATAAGAAATAAATGCCTTAATTTTCTTGTTTATCGTTTAGTGACGTCTACTAGAAGCACTATAGACAGATGAAGGATAGCTACGGCCATGCTTTAGATTAGTGATAGACTTGGAAAGTGTTGCCTTTTAAGAGAATAATATAAATCTCAAAGCAATTTACTGGCATTCATGCGGCCCTTTTGGTGGCCCTACCGGCCCACTTGGGAACCGGCCCACCGAACATTTGCCCGAATGCCCATATAGCCAGTCCGCCCCTGATTAGATGTGAGAAAATGTCTAGGTCGCAACTGGGTCTGCGTGGTCACGTGAGATACTGTATACTTCAGTGATGCCCAACCTCATTTGACCTGCGGGCCAATTTTAATTTCCGACACTCGTGTCGCGGGCCACATGAACGAAAAAGTACAAAAGGCTGTGAATCTAGTACTTAATTAATGGGATATTTGAAGTTAACCTTGTTTTAAGCTTCAGAGAAAGGCTTCATTTCTCTACTTAAAATGTGAGCAATATTGTATCTAGCTTCACCGCTGACTCATTTTCTTGTCTCTTTTTGGTGAATATTCCCATCTATCTTCCAATCTCTAGGCGTAGTTGAACGAATCAAGAATACCGTCATATTTTTATTTTAATAATCTGTTTATATATTGTTTGTTTTTAAAACAGCCACATCACACTTTCTTTTCAAATCAAATATGTTGGTTTATTATCATTGATAAAAATTCGTTCACTTCTCCTGGTAGAATCCACATTCAGGGTCCCATTTTATAAATGCACAAATATTAAAGGTCATGGTACCAATCCGCCAGAGAAAAATTGAAGCCCTAACGAAGGTAAATATACATTTTTCAACTTTTTTTCTTTTTGTATGGTGATTTTCTACAATTAGTGTCGACATATCGGCGGGCCGGATGGAACCACCTCACGGGCCAGATGTGGCCCGCGGGCCGTATTTTGGGCATCACTGGCATACTTCATTGATCTTCGGACTCGAAGTCGATGTCGTAATACCAATAGCATTCTTGTTCTTGGTTAATATCAGCAACATAGAGACATAGTAGCTTAAGACAGTGTCATTATTTGTAGAATGGCATCTAAACCTTGGTCATACATTATGATTACATGGGCTCCATACAAGTAAAGGCAGATCAATTGGTACAACAAAATGTCGGGCTAGCTATGCTTTGTTTTTGAAAGTCAATTATAATCAGTTAGAAACTTTCCTCATTGTTATTATTTGATAAAATAGTTTATAAAAATATTAATAATTTAACTGCAGATCAATTGTTTGATATATCACTTGAATATAGTATTATATTACTTATATTGTAAATTTATAGTGGTATATATATATATATATATATTTATAGTAGTATAGCCTACACACTTAAGGGATATCTCTTTTCCTAGAAATCTCTTATCATAACTTCAAGAGACTATTCTTGACACTGTTGCATTTTAGTTTTATTAGTCGTAATCCACAAATAATGTAATCACGTACATCTCATTTTATTTAATAGAATCAAAGTTTATAAATAATGAATCAGCTTTAGGTAACGCGAGTTATAAATCGGTTTATTCCTATTATCTGGTAAGTTGTTTCCCTTTTCTTGTACATTATTTTTTTTTGTAATAACAGTTATTGTTTTTTTTTTAAATCTCTGAAATTGTAATACTCTCAAAATATCTGTATTTGAACCAGTTTATCATTAATGATTCTCTGGGTGTAGATGTTTGTGAACTGTTTATCATTAATGATTTTCTTATTGTAAATGTTAATGAGCTTTTATGATTTATGATTCTCTGAATGTAAATTTGTGTGAACTGTTTATCATTAATGATCGTCATGCTGTAGATGTTTCTAAGATTTTCTCTGAATGTAAATATACGTGAACTGTTTATCATTAATGATTATGATGTTGTAGATGTTTCTAAGGTTCTCGCTGAATGTAGATTCTTCTCAGCTATTTTTGATTCATGATTCTCTGACGTTTATGAGCTGTTCGTTGTTTTTGAATTGGTTTCGCATACACAAAATACAAGAAAATATTTTTTTTTACCCCAAGATAACAGATGATGATTTTAGTTCTCGTTCTATTGGGTACAATGACATGTGATGACGCTTTTTATTAGTGTGTTAGTTGACTCTTCAAATTTTTGTGTGACCTAAGTATAATAGTTTTCTGTACTATGTCCATTACGCAATACTATATTATCAAGATCTGAGTTTATTTTTTTTTTGTCTTCTTTTTCTCTTCGTTTGTCAATTGAAACAAATGTGGTCTGCGCGCTGGACTATCGTTCGGTCGTCTCAATGGTCCCGGGTTCATACATCCGAAACATGTCAAACATTTTTTTTATACACAGATCATCTATCTGTAATGAAAAGATAACGACTAGAATACCAATAACGGCTTTATTCAACAAAATTAGACTACAGTAAACAGTGAATGAAACCAGCACGTCTCGCATAACACTGATGCAGTCTATACACACACACACACTGGACATGAAACACGCACTGGGCATGACCTTCTGACACGCTGGACGCACGCAGAAAATCAACTCAGTTACACTACAATCACCCCGCCTAAAAGTTATAGGAACATAAACATGTAAATAATAGTGAAGGACAGCGATATAAGAGGCCTTAGTATCCCTACAGAACACTCACAGAGTTACTCTATTGAAAAGCATTGTATAACTCTAAACAAACACGTTATACACTATAAAATTATCAGTCCCTAAGTGTCATATTATGCATACAAATATTAAGACCAGTTGTCTTGAATAATAATGTAATAAGTAATACAAAACAAAAGTCTAACTAGAAAAGCTATACACTATAAAATGATCAGTTCTAAGTGTGTCATATAAAGCCTACAGATAGCCTACTAAGTTAGAACTTGTGATATGGAAAAATAATTAAATAAATGTTAGACCTTATAATTAGGTCTGCTTGTTCTTGGTCTTAGGTTATATCTACCAGGACCAATACTGCCGTGGCATTGAGTTGGTGACATCGGCGGCTCTCTAACTGGAGACTCAGCCCCTGCATTTACTTCTTCTTGATGTCCATTTTCCCCCTGTTGTACATATGTGTTAGGAGCAGCCATTGGTTCCATAGTCACATGGTCAGTAGGCACCTGCATCTGTGTGATAGGGTTTGTCTCCGGCTCAAGGTCTTCATGTTTTCCATATGTTGATACACCTCTGATTCTCCCTCTCTTGGAGCGGGGGCCAAATGTCGCAATGACACTGTTTCTTCTCTTCCATCAGGAAGTCTTACAATGGCATACTGTGGGTTGCATGTGATTTAGTCCACAGTTATTGTACCATCGTCATATTTTGATGCACAGACTCCCTTTTTTAACAACACTTTTCCTGGTTGAGTTAACCATGTCGGGAGTGATTTGCCGAAGGTGGACCTGCGATAGAACTTGAATATTCTCTCGTGCGGTGTCTCGTTTGTAGCGGTACAGAGCAGAGAACGAAGAGAGTGCAGGGCTTGGTTTAACGCCTGCTCCCATTTGGAAACCGGGAGTCCTTGAGTTTTTAAGGCCAGAGTTATAGCTTTACATAATGAGCCGTTTAGCCTTTCTACTTGAGAGTTCCCTCTGGGATTATAAGTGGTCGTCCTGCTTGTGGCCACCCATCTCTCGTGTAAAACTTCCTGCACCTCTCTTGACATGAATGATGTACCTCTATCAGAGTGTACATAGTCAGGCATTCCGAATAGTCCAAATAAATTATCTAGACATCTGATTACTGTTGAAGCCGACATATCAGAACAGGCGTATGCAAACGGGAATCTTGAAAATTCGTCAACTATGGTTAGCAGGTATGTGTTCCGAGATGTAGAAGGGAGCGGTCCTTTGAAGTCCATACTTAGTCTCTGGAAAGGCTGCATCGCCTTAATTAGAGTTCCATTAGAATTACTGAAATATCTGGGTTTTTCTTCGGCACAGATTCTGCACTGGTTGACAACCAGCCTGACATCTTCACAAGAGAAAGGTAAGTTTTTCGCTCGCACTAAATGCCATAGTCTTGTTACTCCCGGATGACTCAGAGAGTCATGGAGCAGTTTCAATTCATTTCAACTCATAGCTGGCACACACCCGTTTCTAGAAAACGTATCAGCCGCTACATTGTGTTTGCCTGGTCTATACAAGACATCGTAGTGGAAACAGCTCAGTTCCAGTCTCCACCTTTGAATTTTCTCATTCTTTATTTTTCATTTGCTCTGTTTGTCATACATGAAGGCCACAGAGCGTTGATCCGTGACAAGGGTAAAGCGATTTCCTACTAAGTAGTGGTGTCATTTCCTTAAAGATTCTACAATGGCGTAGGCTTCTTTTTCTATAGCTGAGTGCCGCCTTTCACTTTTCGAGAGTGTTCTTGAAAAGAACGCTAAGGGCGGCCATCCTGGTTGAGGGTGGCAGCTATTGCAACATCCGAAGCGTCTGTTTCAACCGTCAGAGGTCGAGTATAGTCGATGGTGAAGATGGCAGCTTTTTCCAGCTCATGCTTTAATTCGTTAAGGGCTGTCTTTACTGTTTCTGAAAGAGGGAACGACGTGTTATTTGCCAAAACATTTATTTTGTTAGAAAAATTTGGGATCCACTGTGAGTAGTACGCTAACATGCCCACGGTCCGTTTTTGTGAGCGCATATCATGAGGAGGAGAAAGGTTTCTTAAAGCCTGGAATCTTTCAGGGTTTGGCTTGAGTAGGCATTTAGAAATTTCGTATCCCAATAGGCAAACTTTGTCAGTGGCTATCGTACTTTTGTCTTCATTAAATGTGATCCCATACTTTCTAGAAGCATCTAGAAATCTTTGCATATTCTCTCGTGCGACTCTTTATCATGACCACATACCGTTACATTGTCCACGTATGCAAAGGTGTCCTGCAACCTTTCATTCTCAATAATTTGATTTATTGTTCTCTGAAAGCATGCAACTCCGTTGGTAACACCGAAAGGGATGCGACAGAACTGGCAGAGTTTGCCACATGCCTCAAATGCAGTAAAAGGCCTTTCCTCAGTCTTGATTGGTATTTGATGGTAGGCACTTTTGAGGTCTAGAGTACTAAAAACGGAATAGTTGGATATCCGTTCTACCATTTCATCGACTCGGGGCATTGGGTATGCATCCAGTAAGGTGCAGCGATTTATTGTTTGACTGTAATCAATGACCATCCTTCTTTTATGTCTCTCGTTTGTTGTCACCAGCACCTGTGCTCTCCAGGGAGACTTTGAAGTTTCAATGATTTTGTCCGAGAGGAGTTTTCTAACTTCAGACTCAATAAATTAGTTATCACTTATTGAGTGCTTTCGGGACTTAGTAGCCATCGGTCTGCAGTCAGAAGTTAGATTATTGAATAGGCTAGGTGTTTCGACTCGTGCTGCTTTAAGACCACAGATGTGTAAGGGATTGCGTTCTCCTCCGTACGGTATGATCAATTCCTAATAAAGACTTATAAAGTCTACACCAAGGATTACATCCGAGCACAATCCAGCAAGTAGAGAAAGTTTGACTTTTTTGTAGTGTTCTCCCTTGTACTGGACATCGGCAAATGTATGTCCTAATGTCTTTTCACAAAGATGTGTAGTGGCCATGAATATTCTGTCTGTAGACGGGCGTACTGACCATTTATTTCTCTTGACGATGGCTTCTGATATGTAGCTTTCACAGCTGCCAGTGTCTATGAGAGCTTGCAACAACAACCCGTTGACGTTCACTTGGGCCGTAGACTGTGTAAGCCCAGAGAAATGCGTTGATGACAAGGTACTTGGAGTTATCACACTGGTTAGTGATATTTTCCTGGCAGCTTTGGTGGCTGTTGTTTTACTAGATTTACAAACAGTTTGGAAGTGTCCCTTTTTAACGCACTGATAAAATAATGCATTTCGAGCAGGGCATTCAGTCCTAGAGTGTCTCCTCCTACCACAGAAGTAGCATAGCGACTTAATGGCATTCAATTCCTGGTCTTCATTAGAAATGTATGTTTCTGGATGGGAGCTAGTTGGCGTTTTTATTGCCCCACAAGAGATTTCGTTCGTTGAATTGTAAGCCTGAGCATTCGTTGTGGCTGTTTCTAACACTCTAGCTTCGTCAAAAGCGCTTTGTAGAGTAAGAGATGTCTTTTCCAGTAACCGCTGTCTAATAGTGTTGGATGCCAGACCAGTTATGAAGGCGTCTCTACTGCAAATGTCTCTGTGCTGCTCAGCAGTTACTTCTTTAAAGTAACAGTCCAGGGTCAGGCTTCGCAACTTTAGCATAAATGACTCTACCGTTTGGCCCGGCTGCTGTTTACATGTAGCAACCAAATGTCTAGCAAAAATGTCATTCTTTACCTTAATATGACGATACATCACTGATGAGAATATATACCGTAGCAGATACGTGATTTTTCAACAACTTTAGTTTAAAGTCTTCGTTAATATCCTTGATGGACGAAAGAAAATTCTGAAATGTGACGTACCAGTGAGTCCATTTTTCTGAGGCCAGAGGAGCATTAGGATCAATGTCCAACTCTTTCGGTCTAAGTAATTTATCCATTGTAAATTAAGGAATCCAACACTAATCCAGATACATAATTTTGTCCAATAAATTGTAATGAAATGATAACGACTAGAATACCAATAACGGCTTAATGGACCTCATTCACCAATCGTAAACAAACAACATTTAGCCACGTGGTGCTCTATGTCTATAATTTACGATCTCATGTTTAATTCATGATGGTTGTCACGTGACCGTTTGTTTCGTTGTTTTCTCAATAAGATCACGTGACTAAATGTTGTTTGTTTACGATTGGTGAATGAGGTCCATTCGACAAAGACTAAAGTAAACAGTGAATGAAACCAGCACGTCTCGCATAACACTGATGCAGTCTATACACACACACACATACTGGACATGCAACACACACACTGGGCATGACCTTCTGACACGCTGGACGCACGCAGAAAATCAACTCAGTTACACTACACTATCTAAGAATATACTGACATATGCAACATATTATCTATCTAGAAAAATACACTGACATATGTAATTGATTATCTATCTAATCTAAACAATGCACTGACATATAGAATAGTTTTATTTATTTAGGATCACCTAAATACATTGTTAAGACGATACGGTTTGAACATATTGTAAGACATGACTTTCTGTCAAAAGTCATCCTTCAAGGTACAGTGTAGAGAACATGAAGAACGAGTCTTCCAAAGAAAGGTTGGCTGCACAATGTAAAAGAATGGATCAGCTAGAAGAACAGCTGCTGACAGCACGAATGGATTTGGTTACGCGAACCATCAAAGCACACTTAAGATGTATATCGGACGAAGGTGACAGATTAGATCTAATCTGACATATTATATATATATATTGTTGTAACTCTAAGGCAGGCACTCAACGAAAGGCAGGTCGGCAACAGTAAACGATGTATTTATTTATTATAAGCATTAACTAATAGTAATAATTACATAGTTAGACTTGTTCTAAGAGTCCTACTTCATACCAGAACACAGAACAGACCACCGACACACTTCCCAGTGTCGCTCCAGGTCTTCCAAACAGTTTCCTAGTATCACACAGAACAGACCACCGACACACTTCCCAGTGTCGCTCCAGGTCTTCCAAACAGTTTCCTAGTATCACACAGAACAGACCACCGACACACTTCCCAGTGTCGCTCCAGGTCTTCCAAACAGTTTCCTAGTATCACACAGAACAGACCACCGACACACTTCCCAGTGTCGCTCCAGGTCTTCCAAACAGTTTCCTAGTATCACACAGAACAGACTACCGACACACTTCCCAGTGTCGCTCCAGGTCTTCCAAACAGTTTCCTAGTATCACACAGAACAGACCACCGACACACTTCCCAGTGTCGCTCCAGGTCTTCCAAACAGTTTCCTAGTATCACACAGAACAGACCACCGACACACTTCCCAGTGTCGCTCCAAGTCTCCCAAACAGTTCACTAGTATCACACAGAACAGACCTCTGACACACTTCCCAGTGTCGTTCCAAGTCTCCCAAACAGTTCACTAGTATCACACAGAACAGACCACAGACACACTTCCCAGTGTCGCCCCAAGTCTCCCAAACAGTTTCCTAGTATCACACAGAACAGACCACCGACACACTTCCCAGTGTCGCTCCAAGTCTCCCAAACAGTTCACTAGTATCACACAGAACAGACCTCTGACACACTTCCCAGTGTCGCTCCAAGTCTCCCAAACAGTTCACTAGTATCACACAGAACAGACCACAGACACACTTCCCAGTGTCGCCCCAAGTCTCCCAAACAGTTTCCTAGTATCACACAGAACAGACCACCGACACACTTCCCAATGTCGTCCCAAGTCTCCCAAACAGTTTCCTAGTATCACACAGAACAGACCACCGACACACTTCCCAGTGTCGCCCCAAGTCTCCCAAACAGTTTCCTAGTATCACACAGAACAGACCACAGACACACTTCCCAGTGTCGCCCCAAGTCTCCCAAACAGTTTCCTAGTATCACACAGAACAGACCACCGACACACTTCCCAATGTCGCCCCAAGTCTCCCAAACAGTTTCCTAGTATCACACAGAACAGACCACCGACACACTTCCCAATGTCGCCCCAAGTCTTCCAAACAGTTTCCTAGTATCACACAGAACAGACCACCGACACACTTCCCAGTGTCGCTCCAGGTCTCCCACACAGTTTCCTAGTATCACACAGAACAGACCACAGACACACTTCCCAGTGTCGCCCCAAGTCTCCCAAACAGTTTCCTAGTATCACACAGAACAGACCACCGACACACTTCCCAGTGTCGCTCCAGGTCTTCCAAACAGTTTCCTAGTATCACACAGAACAGACCACCGACACACTTCCCAGTGTCGCTCCAGGTCTTCCAAACAGTTTCCTAGTATCACACAGAACAGACTACCGACACACTTCCCAGTGTCGCTCCAGGTCTTCCAAACAGTTTCCTAGTATCACACAGAACAGACCACCGACACACTTCCCAGTGTCGCTCCAGGTCTTCCAAACAGTTTCCTAGTATCACACAGAACAGACCACCGACACACTTCCCAGTGTCGCTCCAAGTCTCCCAAACAGTTCACTAGTATCACACAGAACAGACCTCTGACACACTTCCCAGTGTCGCCCCAAGTCTCCCAAACAGTTCACTAGTATCACACAGAACAGACCTCTGACACACTTCCCAGTGTCGCTCCAAGTCTCCCAAACAGTTCACTAGTATCACACAGAACAGACCACAGACACACTTCCCAGTGTCGCCCCAAGTCTCCCAAACAGTTTCCTAGTATCACACAGAACAGACCACCGACACACTTCCCAATGTCGCCCCAAGTCTCCCAAACAGTTTCCTAGTATCACACAGAACAGACCACCGACACACTTCCCAGTGTCGCCCCAAGTCTCCCAAACAGTTTCCTAGTATCACACAGAACAGACCACCGACACACTTCCCAATGTCGCCCCAAGTCTCCCAAACAGTTTCCTAGTATCACACAGAACAGACCACCGACACACTTCCCAATGTCGCCCCAAGTCTTCCAAACAGTTTCCTAGTATCACACAGAACAGACCACCGACACACTTCCCAGTGTCGCTCCAGGTCTCCCACACAGTTTCCTAGTATCACACAGAACAGACCACAGACACACTTCCCAGTGTCGCTCCAGGTCTCCCACACAGTTTCCTAGTATCACACAGAACAGACCACAGACACACTTCCCAGTGTCGCTCCAGGTCTCCCACACAGTTTCCTAGTATCACACAGAACAGACCACAGACACACTTCCCAGTGTCGCTCCAGGTCTTCCAAACAGTTTCCTAGTATCACACAGAACATACCACCGACACACTTCCCAGTGTCGCTCCAAGTCTCCCAAACAGTTCACTAGTATCACACAGAACAGACCTCTGACACACTTCCCAGTGTCGCTCCAAGTCTCCCAAACAGTTCACTAGTATCACACAGAACAGACCACAGACACACTTCCCAGTGTCGCCCCAAGTCTCCCAAACAGTTCACTAGTATCACACAGAACAGACCTCTGACACACTTCCCAGTGTCGCTCCAAGTCTCCCAAACAGTTCACTAGTATCACACAGAACAGACCACAGACACACTTCCCAGTGTCGCCCCAAGTCTCCCAAACAGTTTCCTAGTATCACACAGAACAGACCACCGACACACTTCCCAATGTCGCCCCAAGTCTCCCAAACAGTTTCCTAGTATCACACAGAACAGACCACCGACACACTTCCCAGTGTCGCCCCAAGTCTCCCAAACAGTTTCCTAGTATCACACAGAACAGACCACAGACACACTTCCCAGTGTCGCCCCAAGTCTCCCAAACAGTTTCCTAGTATCACACAGAACAGACCACCGACACACTTCCCAATGTCGCCCCAAGTCTCCCAAACAGTTTCCTAGTATCACACAGAACAGACCACCGACACACTTCCCAATGTCGCCCCAAGTCTTCCAAACAGTTTCCTAGTATCACACAGAACAGACCACCGACACACTTCCCAGTGTCGCTCCAGGTCTCCCACACAGTTTCCTAGTATCACACAGAACAGACCACAGGCACACTTCCCACTGTCGCTCCAGGTCTCCCACACAGTTTCCTAGTATCACACAGAACAGACCACCGACACACTTCCCAGTGTCGCTCCAGGTCTCCCACACAGTTTCCTAGTATCACACAGAACAGACCACAGGCACACTTCCCACTGTCGCTCCAGGTCTCCCACACAGTTTCCTAGTATCACACAGAACAGACCACAGACACACTTCCCAGTGTCGCTCCAGGTCTCCCACACAGTTTCCTAGTATCACACAGAACAGACCACAGACACACTTCCCAGTGTCGCTCCAGGTCTCCCACACAGTTTCCTAGTATCACACAGAACAGACCACAGACACACTTCCCAGTGTCGCCCCAAGTCTCCCAAACAGTTTCCTAGTATCACACAGGACAGACCACAGACACACTTCCCAGTGTCGCTCCAGGTCTCCCACACAGTTTCCTAGTATCACACAGAACAGACCACAGACACACTTCCCAGTGTCGCTCCAGGTCTCCCACACAGTTTCCTAGTATCACACAGGACAGCACTCAGCACCAGACTGTTCAGACTCCCATGACACTTAGCTGGCTCACCCACAGTCGTTCTTCCAGTCTAAACATGTCTTCCACTACTTGTGTTGAATGGCGCTCTGATGCATACCATCAGTGTGGCTCGGGAGCGGAGTTACAACAATATATATATATATACTGACAGTCTAACATACAGGCCTACAGCAGATTATCTATTTCAACAATGCACTGGCTATCTTGTTTTCGTATTTGCAACTTCTCAAATAGTTTTTAAAGTGCAACAAAGTTTAAAAGTATCAAATAATTGAGAACGGAATTTTTCAATTACTTTCTTTGTATTTTTAGATACAAATGGTCATGGAGTTTCTGAAAGGCTTAGAACAAGCTATGAAACTGGGACTCTCTAAAGAATCTTTTATTGAAGAATCCAAAACAAAACAAATGGAGTTAGAAAATATGTTATTAGATAAAAGACTTCAAAGTCAAACATTTGAAAAGGTAATGGATGTGTGATTTAGAAACTATGTACTTACACAAGGTCTCACACTGGGAGTTGAAACAAGTCAAGGTCAAGGTACCCTTTTGAGACCTGGCGATGGGGGCAAATGGTGTAAAGCTCATCTGTTTCTATGGTCGACAGTTATGTGTAGAGGACAGTAAAGGTGTCATGTGGGCATCCCAACGACCAACTGTCTTTACTTACTTAACGTATATCAGGTACCCATTAGAGATACTAAAACTCAGGGGCCTCCTACAAATCCCGAAAAAGAAACACCCAGTCTTTCCATCAAACGAAATGAAAGGCATTTTATAATCAGTTGCATTAAAAAAAAAATAGCACTTTTTCATTCTGACACAACTTTCTACTGTTAATGGAAAATAAACACCTCATTTAGGGAAAAATCAGCAAATCAAATATCTATATTGTCTGTATTGTGGAGACAAGTCTCCTAAAAGCAAGCCAGATGCCCAGAGGTTCAGGATGTGACTCACCTGCCTGACTCAATATACTTGATAACATCAGACACTGCGCGGGGGGGGGGGGGGTGCTGAATATGTGAGTTATGTCTTATTCCTCAGAGCCAGACAATAGCACCAGCGTTAAAGTACGTCAGCATGGTTCCAACTGAAGCTCGTTGAGAATTCTAAAGTCCTGCAAAGTATGCTGAAACAAAAGTTGGCTTATTAATTACTGGTAGTTAATGGGTTTGTATACCAACAAGGGAAATTAATTCTTCTTCAAGTGTTTGAGACAAATCAAAATAAAACAAAGACTTTATAGATTCATATTTTTTTTGCTTCTAATGTTTAACACTATTCTCTTACAAATATTTTCAGACTTCTGAGCAAACATTGTCTCAGCGTTTGGAGCGACAGACCCAAGAGAAACAGGAGCAGACGTCATTGGAAATACGACAAATTCAAAATGAACTAACGCAAATCAATGATACATTGAAAAACTTCATCGGCTTGATCAGCTCAAAGATTAATAGAGAGTCACACGAAGAAATATTCAAAAACGGCATTTCAGATGGGATGCGATTCAACGACACGAGGGTTAAACAGTTACAGACATCTTTTCAATTTACGGATTCAAAAGAAAAGAAATTACAGAATCCAATGCAATCAATAGACACAAAAGAAATAGAATTAAACCATTCAATACCATTGAAAGATACAGAAGAAATAGAATTAAACCATTTAATACCATTAAAAGATACAGAAGAAATAGAATTAAACCATTCAATACTATTAAAAGATACAGAAGAAATAGAATTAAACCATTCAATACCATTAAAAGACACAGAGGGAATAGAATTAAACAATTCAGTGCTATTAATGAACAGAAAAGAAAATGAATTACCAAACATGATGTTAGAATCGCAAGCCAATGACTTGACCATAATGCCGAGTTTGACAATCTTATGTGACCTGTCAGAAAAACAGCAAGTCGTTAATGAAGTGAAAAAAGAAATTCAAACCAAACCATTCATCAATCAAATTCCATCACAGGCAGACGTTTGTAGTTTGGTAGAGTTTAACAACTCTGAGGCGCCACCTGGGTGTCTCAAAAACTCGTCTCTCTTTCCTACTCCAACAAATCCACCGTCTGTCCCAAAGAAGCGAAACGAAACGAGTGGACTAGGAATTGCTAAATCAAGACCTGACACAAATCGTTTGGGAAATCGTTTCGTCATTACAACGCTTAATACAAAAAGCAACGATGCATCCATAAGCCAGTTTAGTGACATTGGTAGGCATGAAATAACGTCAGGTAATAAAGAACTTAGAGCAGTTGAAACAATACACCAGCTGGAACTTGAAGAACCTTCCGTCCACAATTGTTTCACCATAGAATCCTCTCAAACTTTTGCCAAGAACCACACCATCTTTTGCACTAACTATTACAGCACTGAGCCTGTCCCCTGTAAAGTTTGCATATGCCTTCATTTTGATAAGATGAACCGTTTAAATGTACAGGCATGTGTTTCACCAGATTCTGTAAACACTAAATGGCCAGTTTTCTTGGTAGGAGAAGGGGAAATCTATAATCCGGCGACCAAGAAATTTTCTCATCTTTGGACTTTTGATTCGTGTCGCTGTTCTAAACCAGACAATGGTCAGCCAGTTAGAGTGGACGCCGAGGTCTGCCTAATGACTAGTTGGGCAAATTATAAGAAAGTTACCTACGTGAATATAGCACAAAGACAGTTTGTGAGGGACAATTATATGAGAATAAAATATCGACTGAATGCATACTACAAGGAATGTTGAGAATGTCGGCGAGTGCTACTGATTAGCCGTAGTTTTAATGGAATCTTCGAAGATGGGAGGAAGTGACAGTGTTAATACGAAATAGTGCCACTGTAAGGCTGCGATCATTTTTTCTTATCTTATCTTATAAAATACGGACGTTACTTATAAAAAGATGATTACTTCCTAAGTGTCATGCATCTAATCTTACATGTTAACCAATGACTTAAATTCTGATAAGTCATTGGTTTTCCTGTCTTGCTCAGGCAACCCATTTCATGATCTAATAGCATTAGGGAAGAAGAAGCAGTAGAAATATTTATAGCTAGCATATAGAACAGTGGTCTTCAACCTTTTTTGGCCAACCCCCCCCCCCCCCCCCCCATTTTCCTATTTTTCCTTTCCCTGTATCAAAAACACTTATAAAGGAGCGTGAGAAGGCAAATTTGAACAAAATGTCATTTATTTATTCATTTTTACGCTATCAATAACACTTCCGCATGGAAGACGGCGCATGTCAAAGGCGATCTTCATTGGCGAGCTTAGAGGAGGACGACGTTACAAAGGTGTCCCTCGTAAGAGCAGAAAATTCGGGAAAATATGCAGGTCGCAACTGGGTTTGCGTAGTTATGTGAAACACTGCACTCAACCTTAATCTTCGGAATCGAAGACATTGCCATTATTATCATTATACAAAAATTATGTCAAATAATTTGCAGTGATTACATAAAAAAAATTAATCTCATTGACATGAATTTCTTTCAAATCCTAAGAATAGTTCCTTTTTAAATTACTGAATATTAGGCCCTACGTTTTTTTTTTAGGTTTAATTGTAAATTTATTTTTATTTTCAATACAAACATTATTAGTGCTGAATTATTGCTGACTTCAGTACAAAACGAAAATAAGCTAATGGAAACCTTGTGCCTCCTGCAGTCTGACAATGTTAGAAATGTCAAGCTTTAAATGAGCCAAAGCAAGGCTACATCTAGGTTCACCATGTATGTTGATGGACAAAGCTAACAAATAATTCCATTTCCGACCACAGTTTTGAAATTGTACTGAAACATTGAAGTGCAGCCCTATCTGGTGTGCTCCGAGGTTAACATTCTTTGGACTGAAGACATCATTTTGTAAATCTATTTTTTCATCAGTAACAGATGTTTAATAACTGTTATTTATATTTAATTTGTTTTATTTATTTAAATCGTAGAAGCGAATCGTCATTTCTTCATCGAACATTGTAAGGTGAATTACATAGATATTGATGTCCTTAAGTAGTAATTCATTTGTCAACAAACAAGTTCTGTGAGATTGTAAAACCCTTTAAAATTGATTTATCTTGATAAAAGAGAAAATAATATGATCAATAAAAGTCAATTTCTTTCCTAGCTGTCGGAGGTTTGGTTTCATTCATTTGTGTTAGATGCCTACCATGTAAAATAATTTTTTTAGCCTGCTTTAAGTCATCGTCAACCGTTGAATCTTCCTGTTTCTCAACAAAAAAAAAAATGCATTTAAGAGCTTAGTAAAACGAACAATAACAAATCCCTTTCGAAATCCAGCGAACCTCAGTTTACAATAAGAGTTTAACATGTTGCTTATCATTTTTTTCACAAAACTGTAGGAAGATTAGCTTATTTTCCGCATTGGCTTGTAATTATTTACAATCTTAATAATTAGATTCAAATAGAAATGAAATTGCGGGCTAAAATTTTAAAAGATGTTGCCTGTGTTTCATAACTCACAAGGTGAATAGTGGATAGATCTGTTCTCTATTCTCTATTACTTATGAAGCCAGTTAAGCATCCAAAACACTGATGGTTCCCTATAGGTCGTCCTATACAGAACTAGACAATGTGGAAATAATATTTCATCATTAACACCCCCCCCCCCCCTAAAAAAAAATCTTTTTGTGTCACAGATAAGTTTTAACCATTTTTAATTTTAGTTTAGTTTTGGATGGCTGCCTGGTCGTGCGGTTTTTTTAATAGTAATTTTTTTCATAATGGTTCATGAATATTCTTAAATTAATTTTGGATATTGCTATATGTTCATGAAGTCGATTTGGTTTCATAACCTCATCTGAAAATGCCTTCATTCAAAGTAGAACATTGGACTACTTTTTATCTAGTGGCAACTCACTAAAACTCAGGAATATAGTCCTTTACATACCAGCGAATTTTGAATTTTTGTAACAACACTTTGTCAATATTTTTGTTTAAAAAAAGGTTAAATTATTCTATTTGAATCTTAATTTTAATGTTGTTTTTTTTTTAAATTAACATTTAAATATCAATACATTAACATATGTAGATAGAATAAACTATAATCTAAAATGCGTATCAAATCATACATGTTTACGCGCGCAAGATCTAAGGATAATAGAAACCCTCTGAGTACAGCAAAGGAGTAAGAATTTAAAAATAGAAAATGGGATTCTGTTCTTTATTAGAAGCAAGCTCACTCTAATATGTTTATATCTAGTTTGCCAGCTTTAGTGTAGAAGTATTTTTGTTATTTGTTTTGTTTCCGTGCACCTTTAGTTTCTTCTTTCCCCCTGTATGCCCAGCGCCCCCTTACCGCCCCTTTGGCTCCCAGAGCCCCCCAATTTCACGAAAACGCCCCCCCCCCCCCGTGTGCCTTAACTTTGTGTCTTTCTGGGACTTTTGTTAGGCTATTTATTTTAAAGATTATGGTTCTTTTCACTTTGCAGAGCTCAGTAAGCTAAACTTTCATTATTTTTTTATAAAAAAGTTCATCCAATTTGATCATCAACCTACTAGACTCCTAGATTTGTGTGAAGAACATGTTTATAATGCTAAATCACCACTATCTTCACACACATGTTTGCTACAACACAATCCCCACATAACCTCCTGTCCTCCGCAATTAAAAATAAATTGCTATGTAAATATTTCATGGGCCATTGGCCTTGCTAGCGTATCTGAATAGTCTCCCTTCGCAAATAAAACTGGACCGGAAGTACGAGAGCAGGTTCAGGGAGAATGATTCGCGAGCGAGCTACTCTGCCTCATCGTGGCGTTCGTGTGGAAACGGCCATTAGAGGAAGTGGCTAGGCTAAACGGGTAGCAAAACAAAACTCCCGTGGGAGCGGAGTTGTCAAAAAGTCCCCACAAACCTGTCCCAAATCCATGCGCCGTTCAGAGTCTTGTAAAGAGACATCCTAAACTTCAAACTATTTGTATTGCTGTAATGTTTGTTATTGGTGCCCCCCCCCCTTTTTTTTTTTCTCAATTTTGAAAACATTCCTTTCCAAGGATCGTCCACCACTGTCTCTAAACATATTCTTTAGTTACATCACACAACATCCTTACGATACTGCTGGGGTAATTGCAGGGGCGGACTGGGTGTCTAAACCTACCCGGGCACTTCTCTACAATCCGGCCCACAAATTGTATGCCCCATGATGTCCTCAAAAGTATTGTGTCAAGTTTCACCATGTCTCGAAAGTAGTTCGTATATGGAGAGTCTATTCGATGATTTTGAAACTATCTAATAAGCGCTATTACTAAATAAATAATGTATAACACTTGAAATGGGGAATCTCTTATAGTGCAAAAACACTTGCTACCTTATACATTAGCATTTACATTCAAGGCATCCATCGACGAACATATTGTTTATGATTCACTTTCACTCCTCGCCATTTTCTAAGGCATATGAACTTCCATTTATAAATTCAAATCTTCATCCTCCTTTATTTAACTTCCAAGCCTGGTGTCCTGGGTTCGAATCTCGGTGAATACTAGGATTTTGAATTTTGGGATTTTTAGGAGCTCCCTTGGGTCCACCCAACTTTAACGGGTACCCGATTTTAGTTGAGAAAATAAAGGCTGATGGTCTTTGTACTGGCCACACGACACCCTGCTTTTAACCATTGGAAATCTGGTTTGACTGCATCTTAAAACTGGCTACAAACAAACACACACACACAACAGAACATGTCCACTTGTTTTTAATATCCTTATGTTCAGTCCAACAAATGCTGTCAAGATAATCTCATATTTAGTATTTCGACTTTAGGGCAATAACTTTGTCGTCTTGGTATTAGTGTTACTTATGGCGTTGATCCTGTTCATTTGTAAATGCTGTCAACAATAACGTTGATGAATGTCTAGTGGTTGAGTGAGAGACAACATGACAATGTTGACTGCATTGGTTTGCACAGGTTTTCAGCAATAGTTATTATGACGTATTTTCTGCTATTTCTTTTTAGATTCTTTTGCATTTTGATTTCAATCAACGCATTTCTACACCGTTCAAAATAATAATTGTGATTTGTGAAGGAGTTCGTAGAGAAGCCATCTCAAGATCAGGCGACAACTCCATCAAACAAATAAGAACTTGTTGTGACTGGACATGTCACATATAGGACTTGGAACGTTGTTGGTGGTCCCTTTAGAGATTCATTCGAATATATTCACACTAACGTCGATCTCTAAGAGAAATATAATGCATTAAGCGTATAGTTTAGTGACGTCTACTAGATGGCGGTCTGGTCGTGCGGTTTGCGCGCTGGACTGTCGTTTGGATTTATCGATGGTCCAGGGTTCAAACCCAGCCCGCTCCCAAACCCCGTCGTCCTGCGGGAGGTTTGGACTAGGAAGTAAACGATCTTCAACTCTGAAGGAACATCTGAAACCTGTCAAACATTTGACAAACAAATAGAAGCACTAGATACGGATGAAGTATATAAACGACAATGCTTTAGATTAGTATTAGTGTATAAGATATTTCTTTAATCATGACACTCAAAGCCTTTTGGGTGGCCATACCACCTAATGGGGTACCGGCCCAACGGGCATTTGCCCGAATGCCCATATAGTCAGTCTGCCCCTGGATAATTGCCACAGATTTAGATCCACAATAATGTCTCATGAACGCGATGAGCTCGAATAAGTCAGTCATAGAACAATACTTGTGAGATAGTCACACCATTCAACTTGAGTGACAGATTGAATGAGGCAGTCATAGAACAATACTTGTGAGATAGTCACACCATTCAACTTGAGTGACAGATTGAATGAGGCAGTCATAGAACAATACTTGTGAGATAGTCACACCATTCAACTTGAGTGACAGATTGAATGAGGCAGTCATAGAACAATACTTGTGAGATAGTCACACCATTCAACTTGACTGACGTGATGGTATTGTACTTTTGAGATAAAAGTGTTTTTCAACTCAATATTTTCTATCTCATTAAATTCTCTACTTCTTTCAGGTTTTAAAACAAGAGACCATAGTCATCAATACAATTACACATGATGTTTGTGTTAGTATTACCATCTGCATATCAGTGTTATCATCTGTATGTCAGTGTCATCATCTGCATTTCAGTGTCATCATCTGCATGTCAGTGTCATCATCTATATGTCAGTGTTATCCTCTGCATGCAAGTGTTCCTATTGTACAATGAACCTGTCCACGTAGACATGCATATATTATAAACAAATGATCCCGAGATATAATTATAATAAAACCCTGTCAGACCTAATGTAACTAAAGACAACACCGTTATTACCTGCCAGACAGAAACATAATGAACTGTTAGAAATATTATGAGCTGATAGATGAAAACGTAATTATCCGACATATAAAAAGATAATGACCTGATTGATAAAAACATCATGAGCTGATATAAACATAAAAACCTGATTGATAAAAAAATAATGACCTGATTAATAAAACATACAGGGTAATGAAAAGCTGGAAACTTATTGACCTAATAGACAAAAAAATAATAACCTGTTAGAAACATAATGATCTGTTAGAAGCATAATGACCTGTTAAAACATAATGACCTGTGAGAAATATAATGATCTGAAAGACAGAAACGTTTTCAGTACATTTGAGCCAAGTGTCTTAGAATCTGTTCTGATATATTGGCTTGTAATACAAATGCGTGGAGCTGGTTACAAGACACATGTAGAGCTGGTTACAAGACACATGTAAAGCTGGTTACACATATGTAAAGCTGGTTACAAGACACATGTAGAGCTGGTTACAAGACACGTATGGAGCTGGTTACAAGACACATGTAGAGCTGGTTACAAGACACATGTAGAGCTGGTTACAAGACACGTGTAGAGCTGGTTACAAGACACATGTAGAGCTGGTTACAAGACACATGTAGAGCTGGTTACAAGACACGTATGGAGCTGGTTACAAGACACGTGTAGAGCTGGTTACAAGACACATGTAAAGCTGGTTACACATATGTAGAGCTGGTTACAAGACACATGTAGAGCTGGTTACAAGACACATGTAGAGCTGGTTACAAGACACATGTAGAGCTGGTTACAAGACACGTGTAGAGCTGGTTACAACACATATGTAGAGCTGGTTACAACACATATGTAGAGCTGGTTACAAGACACATGTGGAGCTGTTTACAAGACACATGTGGAGCTGTTTACAAGACACATGTGGAGCTGTTTACAAGACACATGTGGAGCTGTTTACAACACATATGTAGAGCTGGTTACAAGACACATGTAGAGCTGGTTACAAGACACGTGTAGAGGTGGTTACAACACATATGTAGAGCTGGTTACAAGACAAATGTAGAGCTGGTTACAAGACACATGTGGAGCTGTTTACAACACATATGTAGAGCTGGTTACAAGACACATGTAGAGCTGGTTACAAGACACGTGTAGAGGTGGTTACAACACATATGTAGAGCTGGTTACAAGACAAATGTAGAGCTGGTTACAAGACATATGTAGAGCTGGTTACAAGACACGTGTAGAGCTGGTTACAACACATATGTAGAGCTGGTTACAACACATATGTAGAGCTGGTTACAAGACACATGTGGAGCTGTTTACAAGACACATGTGGAGCTGTTTACAAGACACATGTGGAGCTGTTTACAAGACACATGTGGAGCTGTTTACAACACATATGTAGAGCTGGTTACAAGACACATGTAGAGCTGGTTACAAGACACGTGTAGAGGTGGTTACAACACATATGTAGAGCTGGTTACAACACATATGTAGAGCTGGTTACAAGACACATGTGGAGCTGTTTACAAGACACATGTGGAGCTGTTTACAAGACACATGTGGAGCTGTTTACAAGACACATGTGGAGCTGTTTACAACACATATGTAGAGCTGTTTACAACACATATGTAGAGACACGTGTAGAGCTGGTTAAAAGACATGTGTGCTGGACACTTGGACTTGTCATACATGAGACTGATTTTAAATAGGAATCCGATCAATACCAATGTGCCCATTCACTATAGACTACAGAGTGGACCAGACGAAGGGCGGATTTGGAACTTTAATGTGGACTTTTGGAGTTAGAGAAATGAGAGTGAAAGAAAGACAGAGTGTGTGAGAAAGAAAGAGAGAGAGAGAGAGAGACAGAGAGAGACAGAGAGAGAGAGAGAGAGAGAGAAGCATCTAAGGAGTAAATGGAGAAATGCGAAAAGTTCATAAGAACTTAATTAAAACTGTAGAGTTCAAGAAGTGACATGAACTCATTCATTTTCCTCCGTTGGTATTTCAAGCAGTGAAAGCAATTTTCCCATAAACATGCAAATGATCATTGAACAATCTCGCAAATATTCGCAAGATTTCACTGATGCTAAATCTGGATAAGTTAATTTTGGAAATCTGAGCCGAACACCATTTAATAGAATTGATATTGCTGACTAACTGACATTATTAGATGGTCGTAGCGTGAGAGAGTATGACAAGGTAGTAAATGTCTCATTTCAATGTGTCTTAGATTTGGTGAGTACGTGTGTGTGTGTGGATGTATTTAAACAAATGATTTAATTGTAGGTTTATGGGGTAAAAAGAGAAAACCACGTGACGAGATTGTTATGGTAGCTTGCAGTAATGAGTTGTACCGGTATTAAATAGGATTTTAATGTCCTTTTGTTCTAGAGTGTAGATTCTATATAGGTATGTACTATCATGGAGATTAGGTTCATTTTATAATAAAAAGCTCACAACATCGAAGTTCTATTTACAGATATATTTAATTCAACATCACATTAGCCTGTATTAGGGAGACTAGGATGTGTTATGTTGTTCCAAGCTCTCCCATAAATCGCGAATTATAGGCTTACAGGCCCATCTCTTTTATGAAAGTAGGGGAGGGTGAAGGACAAACAGAAAGGTGGGTGCAGGTTTCTGTGGAAGTGGGGGGGGGGGAGACAAACAGGTGGGTGCAGGTTTCTGTGGAAGTGGGGGGGGGGAAGACAAACAGGTGGGTGCAGGTTTCTGTGGAAGTGGGGGGGGGGGGAAGACAAACAGGTGGGTGCAGGTTTCTGTGGAAGTGGGGGAGGAGGACAAACAGGTGGGTGTAGGTTTCTGTGGAAGTGGGGGAGGAGGACAAACAGGTGGGTGTATGTTTCTGTGGAAGTGGTGGGAGGAGGGCAAACAGGTGGGTGTAGGTTTCTGTGGAAGTGGGGGAGGAGGACAAACAGGTGGGTGTAGGTTTCTGTGGAAGTGGTGGGAGGAGGACAAACAGGTGGGTGCAGGTTTATGTGGAAAAGTTTCTCTGCTGAAATACAAAAAAATAACAATAATAATAAGCTAGAGTCAGTATTCAAACGGGAGCCACTTGATTGGATGTTTAACATTTTTTGGTCACTTCCGCTTGACCACAATCAAACTTAAATTTCAAATTGAAATCTTTAGAAGTACGACCTGAGATTTAGTCTAAAGTTAAACCCAGGACATAATTCTACATATTGTGGTACCAATTAAACCGTGCATAGTTCAATTCAGTTATGTTGATGTTAGAAAGTTGAAAATTTGTTGATGTTTTAATGTTGTTTATGTTATAAAGTTGAAATTTGTTAAGGTTATAGAGTTGAAATGTTGTTGAAGTTATAAAGTTGTTTGTGTTATAGAGTTGAATTGTTGTCGAAGTTATAAAAATGTTTGTGTTATAGAGTTGAATTGTTGTCGAAGTTATAAAGTTGTTTGTGTTATAGAGTTCAAATCTTGTTAATATTTTAGAGTTAAAGTTTGAAGGATGTTGAAATCATTGCTATAAAGTTGAAATCTTGTTGATGTTGATATAATGCTGAAAACGATGGTGATATTTAGATAGTGTTGTTGAAGTTATCTTGTTGTTGAAGTTATCTTGTTGTTGAAGTTATCTTGTTGTTGAAGTTATTTTGTTGTTAAAGTTATCTAGCTGTTAAAGATATCTTGCTGTTAAAGTTATCTTCCTATTAAAGTTATCTTGCTGTTAAAGTTATCTTGTTGTTAAAGATATCTTGTTGTTAAAGATATTTTGTTGTTAAAGATATCTTGTTGTTAAAGATATTTTGTTGTTAAAGATATCTTGTTGTTAAAGTTATTTTGTTGTTAAAGATATTTTTTTGTTAAAGAAATTTTGTTGTTTAAGTTATCTTGTTGTTAAAGATATTTTGTTGTTAAAGATATTTTGTTGTTAAAGTTATTTTGTTGCTAAAGATATTTTGCTGTTTAAGATATTTTGTTGTTAAAGATATTTTGTTGTTAAAGTTATTTTGTTGTTAAAGATATTTTGTTGTTAAAGATATTTTGTTGTTTAATACAGCTTGTTGAAGTAGAACAATGTTGATATCTTGTGGATGTCTTGTTGATAGAAATATAGTGTTGATAAACTATTGATGTAGAGAATAGTGTTGGCGTATTTAGTGTGGCTCGGTTTGTGTCAGTGGACAGGCAGGGGAATTTTTCCTTTTGGTTGTGTCACATTTTGTATCTGCACATTTTTTTGCACGAAACAGTCAAACCAAAGAAACTAGATTTATGGTCGCTCTGACTGGCTCCTGACCATCTGGTTAATTAGCGGCACGAGAGACTCTGCCAGTGTACTGGGATCACGTTTTACAGCCGTTAACACCCTCAGTGTTAGGTGTCATTACCACAGTCAATAGAACTATCAGCTGCTCAGGGGAGGCAGCAATATGTTCTGAAAGATGTAAGAACAGAAATAGTGTGTCTGGCGGTAGAACTCTTTAATCTAGTCCCGTTCGTATTGCCCTACATTGTGCAGGTTGAATTTAGTGACAGGATATGGGAATAGGGTATCTTACAAAGTTAAAGCTAACATTGGAAGTAGAAATAAACATTTATAGTTAAAAAAATACATTTCTTTTTTTTTTTTTAATTCTCTTTATAGATCTACACCTTGATCTTTTTTTAATATAATTTTTTCTCTATTCTTGAATTTTTTTCTCTTTTCATTTCTTTACTCACACCATCTTTTTATTTTCTGAAACCTTCGAATCTGTTCACAGTCTCCGTTCTAAGTTGAGTTGTCCTAACATCTCTCCATCATTGTATTTCTAGTGGTATCGTTTGTTTCTCTTTGTTTTTATTGACTCACTTTCTTTGTTCTCTCACTTTCTCTCCAACTTTCCCCCCTTCAAATGGTGCACTCCCTCCATCTCTTTATTTATCTACATTTTGGTTAAGCCCTTGATTTCTATTATTTCCATTTCTCTTTTTTTTTTAATTTTACTTTCTTTCTCTCTCTCTCTAAAGTTTTTTTCTCTGCGTTGTTTCCCCTTTCTCCATCTTCTATTTATTTCTATTTTCTCTACTTACCTTTTTTTTCCTCTCACCTTTTTGTTTTTTAAAATTTTCTCAACTTTTTTTTTTTTTGAAAGCTCCCTGCGTTTGTTGTACTCTTTCTTTATCCTTACTTTCTCCCAGTTTTCTATCCAGGATCGGACTGGCTATATGGGCATTCGGGCAAATGCACGGTGGGCCGGTACCCATTTGGGCCGCAGGGCCAATGAAAGGGCCGCATAAATGCCACTAAATAGTTTCAAGATTTATATTATTCTCTTTAAACAAAGAGCGTCATGATTGAACAAAAATACTGTTTACACTTTCCAAGTCTATCACTAATCTAAAGCATGGCCGTAGATATCCTTTCTATGTCTATAGTGCTTCTAGTAGACGTCACTAAACAACAAACAAGAAAATTAAGGCATTTATTTCTTATAGAGATCGACGTTAGGATGTAATAAAGGCATCACCAACAACGTTCCAATAGAGGACATGTCCAGTCACATACGAATTCTTTTTGTTTGTTTGATGGAGTTGGCCCGCTACGAAGTCCTTCACAAATCACAATTATTTTCATGAACAGGGTTGAAATGTGTTGATTGGAATCAAAATACAAAAGAATCTAAATAAGAAGGAGCAGAATATAAATAATAATAAGTATTGCTGGAATGCTGTGCAAAACAATATTACAAAGAGAGTTTATGTTGTCACATGAGCTCAGAGGCGGCCCCCCATCGAATTCACCAATAGACCAGGAATATTCAAGCCATAGTCTTGTTTTGATCGTTTAAAGTAATAAAATTCTAAAAATTATTTGGCGTTATTTTTCATATAAAAGCAAACAGGACGACACGTCGTCTTTGATAAGACTCTTCTAACTCTTCTGGAATAAGTAGAGTAACGTTAACTGATCACCTAAGAACTTTTTTTTAATTTCGTGATCTTTAGGCGCCTCTGAGTTCACCCAGCTCTAATGGGTACCTGACATTAGTTGGGGAAAGCGGTTGATCGTTGTGCTGACCACATTACACCCTCGTAAACCGTAAGCCACAGAAACAGATGACCTTTACATCATCTGCCCTATAGACCAGGGCCGGTCCTAGCTATTGCCGGGCCCTATGCGAAACGGGTTGCGCGGGCCCATTCTGGGTAGGGATAAGGATAATAAGTGAAAATTAAGATTTTGTATTTAAAAATAAATTCTTTTTTTCATTTTATACATTCTTAACTAAGAACAAAATCACGATCAAATTAACTTTACTTTACGAGCCTTGTGTGTAGCGAAGTCATAAAGTAGATCATCAAAATTCTGTTTCCTACATAGACCACGCTCAATAGCAAGAATTGCCACATTGTTCAATCTCTCTTCGTGAATTGTTGACCTTAAGTAATTCTTGATTAGTTTAAGACGCGAGAAACTTCTTTCACAAGATGCCACAGTTACAGTTCAAATCTCAGCTGCAAGGAGTAAATTGCAGTGTTCACAATTCTGTTGAAGCATTTTATCCTGTTGCCATCTTCAGCTTTTCCAGGTGTGAAGTTTTCCACAGATTTATCATACTGGCTTTTTCTTTGACTTTTGGCTGGAAAGATTGCAACAACATCCATGTTTCCAGCCAACTTCTTTTCGCTGTCACAAGAAGAAACAACAGGAAGAAACTTAAAACGTTCAGACACAACCACAAGCTCTTCAACATTAACCCTTTCTGAGACATACCGATAACATCTGCTCGTTGTGACTTATGTCTGGAGTAGCATCCAATATCACTGCATTCTGGATGTCTCGAAGGATAGAATTCACAACAGCATCAGCTACTACAGTAATAAGTTCGTTTTGAATCTTCCTTCCCAGGTAACGATCATGAATTTCTGCATTGGTAACACGTCGAAGTTGTTCCCCCTTTACTGGATCAAACTGCGAGTAATTCTAGTAGACCAGGAAATTTCCATTACTTGGCTCTTTAAGTCTTTCAATGGTCCCTCTGAAAGCTAAATTGCGCTTCGCTAGAAATCGTACAATTGCAACTTGATTCCAACGTTTAGTTTCATAATAAAGCATCACCTGGTGAACTTTGTCAATGCCTCATTATGCAATTACAGATATACTTAGCGCGGGGCCTATGAAAGCGCGGGGCCCACTGCGGCCGCATAGGTTGCAGTGGCTTAAGACCGGCCCTGCTATAGACCACTAGATCTGAAAGGGGAACTTTACTTACTTTACTACTGGGTAATTGTGTACTATGCTTTTCGCATCAGATTCACTTCTTAATGTGGTTTACTGTTTACATAATAAAAAAATCTGCACCCCCTAAGCAGTAAGAAGATAAGCTATATCTTAATAATTAATAGATTTGAATTTCGTTCAAATTATTTAATACATTTAAATCTAAATCTACGTCTGGCCATCTATTTAGTCTAATTTAGATCGGTGTCATTCACCAACTTTATGATGACAGCATTTACGAATAAACAGGCTTAACGCCATAAGAAACACTAATGCTAAGACGACAAAGTTATTGACTTACGTCGAAATACAAAGAGGCTTTGCTAGAATAATGAGATTATCTTGACAGCATTTGTTTTACTGAACGTAAGGATATTAAAAACAAGTGGATATGTTCTGTTGTGTATGTGTGTAGCCAGCTTTAAGATGCAATCAAACTAAGTTTCCAAGTTAATGAGAAAGCAGTATATGAGAGTAAATTTCTCTTTAAGACCTTGCAATCTATAGGACAGATGTTAAAATCATCTGTTTTTTTTGCCAGTGGTTAACGAGCAGGGTGTCATGTGGCCATCACAATGACCAACAGCCTTAACTTTGTCAACTAAAGTCAGGTACCCGTTAATGTTGGGTGGATCAGGGGAGCCCTAAAAATCCCAAAATGCAAAATCCTAGTCTTCACCGACATGCGAACTTAGGACCCCAGGTTCGGAAGCCACAGCGCCCCATGACCTCGTGAGATGGACAGTTAAAATAATGGAGGATGAAGAGTTGTATTTGTAAATTGAAGTTCAAATGTCTGAGAAAATGTTTTCCAATTACATGAAGTTATTTCCTTTTCCAGTCTATATTTATTTATGTCTATGGTTGTACCTAACAAAACATGAATCAATACAAAAATTAACCAAAGAATTAATTAATTATCGGTAATTAATTATTTTCTTTGGTATTGACAAAGAGAAATAACTAGCTACGTTTTGAAAGATGTGGGATAAAGTTGAAATAATTATTCATAGTCGATGACAATACCTGAAATAAGAATTAACCAATTAGTTATTCAATTCGTTGTATCAATTAATTATATTTTATATATCAAAGGAAGCTTATTCCTACAGTATTGAGATATGGGGCAGTGATTTTGTGGTTCTTCCCATTAGATAAGCTTTGTTTTTTAAATATGTTTTATTTTTGCTCATTGTTTTCTGCTTTCATCATAATTGTGTAACAAATAAAAAAAAATTTTTACACTCTCTCTCTCTATCTTTCGCTCTGTCTCCCTCTCTTTCTCTCTCTCTCTCTCTCTCTCTCTCTCTCTCTCTCTCTCTCTATATATATATATATATATATATATATATATATATATATATATATATATATATATATAATCTTTATTGTCCATATGGAAATTAGCCTTACAATTTGTGCATTATACCAAACAAAAAACTTTATAACTAAAGAAAACAAAACTATACATTCACACCACACCATAATTTACATGTGACTAAGTTTATATCAGATTGTTTCTATTTAATGATTTGATTGCCAGGGGGACAAAAGAGTGTTTGTGTCTGTTTGTCTTTGCTATCGGGTCTCCTATATGTATAGACTTTTATATCACATCACAAACTACATCTATTAATACGTTGACTATGTTTTAAAATAGATTTAAAATAGGGGCTATACCTATTTTTCGCTTTTATTTTTTTTCGAAATATTTTTCCCCCAAATTTCTACACGTCAAATTCTTCTTATTTTACATCCTTTTTTTTCTTTGCTTTGTCTTCGCCATTTTTCTTTCTCAGAGTTTATCATATTATATTTTAGAAACTTTAAGAACGACCTGTGTTCTGTCATGACTTATCAAGACATGCTTTCTTTTCTTTGCGCGTAGCGGCGGATGGTCACCGCCCACACAGGCACACACACTGGCGAACTTCTGCACCCCCTCACCACCTCGCAGATCTGTTCCCTCCCTGCCTCCAATATCTCCTGGCAGACTTATTAGGTCCCAGCAGTTCGCTGGAAGGAGCAGAGACGTCAAGGTTTTCAAAACTTTCTTAGCTCTTCTACATCCACAACTTTAGAATAAGATTGATAGGTATTCAGTCTAAGAAACCTTGATCTGTACAAGTTTTGAACAATAGTCTCCCTTTGAACACTGGAAAACAAGGTAAGACCAGCATTTCTGAATGTTATAACAATGTTACATTTTACATTCACATGTTACATTTTACATTCACATGTTACATTTTACATTCACATGTTACATTTTACTAAAGTATCTTTTTTTCCCTTGCTCGCAAAAAGAGAATTTTAACTGTTAGTTCTGGATTGATTCGTTATTGGTGCTATTTATAGCTCATACATTTACATTTTAGCATGCGGTGGTTGAGTGGTAAGGCGTTTTGCTTCCGTACAAAGGGACCCCGGTTCGAATCCTAGTGAAGAATGAGATTTTTAATTTTGGGATCTTTAGATCTAGATCTATAGATAGTAAGGGGGTACCTACATGACCTCCCCTATAGATAGTAAGGGGTACCTAAATGACCTCCCCTATAGATAGTAAGGGCCAGTAATGGGTACCTAAATGACCTCCCCTATAGATAGACTATTCCTGCGTTAAGAAACTTCTTTTTTTACTTTTGTTGCAAGGGAAGTCATTTTATATTTTTCTAAAATGACAAATAAACTCTTTTGATCGCGTGGTATTCAAAGCCATTAATTCTATGTGGTACTAAATATTGGAAGAATGAATAGTAAGTATAGTTATTATTTCCATATTTACTACAGTCTAAATTATATTTGCATTATTTTTGTATAATGGTATGTATGAGAATGAAATATACTTTGTCATTGAGTCTACGTCAGCTTTGAGTGTTACCTAATGTTGGATGTGCCACTGAGTGTCTTGAACCATTAAGATATCTATCACAGGACTACATTAAAATATCTAGACAGACACACAATACAAAGGGTTCAACCAAAGCTTTTTCAATCTGTCTGTGACAAAGTGGATGCTTATAGATTATGTCAAGTCGCTCTTTAAACATGCTGGTACCACCACTTTGGAAAACTTGGACAGTTTGAAATAAAATAACCCAGACATTATTGTTTCTTACATTCTTACAGTCAAGTAAGAACAAAAGTTCCCCTTCAAGACCTTGCACATTATTGTACTGTTTTCAGCAAGCTATGGTGGTGAACTTTGTCAAAAGCTCATTATTATATAAGCCTTTAAAAAATCATCAGTTAGTCCTACTGTATTTTACATGATCTATATTTCCTAAAGCCATGTTGGTATGTAGTAATGACATTATGTTTGTCTAAGTTGTTTATAATATTGTTGCATATTAAGTTTTCTAGGATTTTGCAAGTGATGTTGGTTAATGATACTGGTTAGTAGTTTCCTGGGTCAGATTTTTCTCTTTTTTTAAATAGGGGTGTGATATTAGCTTCTTTCCAGTTCCTTGGTAATCTGCCCTAGTAAAGAGATGCCAGAAAATGGATTTTGAACACTGGCGCTAGCTCATTGCTTAGTTCTTTGAATAATTAGGTTCCGATGCTTCTTTATTCGGTTTGATGTTTGTTAACCCTTACAACGCGTGTTTGGTAGTTTAGCCTCAAAACATCAGAATTGTAATTCCATTTTGTATGCAATCATTGTAAAACTGCTCAGCACTTTTAGGGTTAATAGTTTTTGGATCTTCTACTCAGTGGCGTAGCAAGGTGTAACATAGTGGTATTCTATGTACATTTGCACACTAGCGCGTCAGTGCAACACCGCTTGTGTTTACGTAATAAATGGAGTTCCTAATATGTCTTCCCTCTTAAACACTAGTTTGTTATTTGTGTAATACAAATATTCTACATGGTGTCAGAGTAAAACTGGTAAAGCTGTCCAGACAAAGGTTTTTATTAATCTAATAATGGCTTCTTCTTATTTTGAGCAACCAATCTTGAATTGGAATGCTAAAGATCTGTATCAAGAGTTGTTAAGGTTTCAACTAGAGATGGGAATCGAACCCAACTTTTAAAGTTCGGGTTAGGTTCGGTTATATTTAAGTTTGAGTTCGGTTCGGTTCGATGACGAGTATAGTTCGGGTTCGGTTCGGTCAGGTCTAAAGTTCGGGTTCGGCTCGGTTCGATGTTATGAAATTATGTAATAGCAAAATTAAGTTTTTAAGGTTTAATGCAATTTATTAGTTAAAACACTTTTATTTGAATTTTTACATAAAACAAATACAATAGCAATATAATAGGCCTATGGGCAATACTTTTTCCAAAATAATGTTGCCTACATATATTTTAAGCGTTTTAAAAATTTCTTAATGGAGATAGAAATGAAGATGCGGCAGGTTTTCGCTCAATTCGGCAAGTGGTTTAATTCAGGGCGTGACTCGGCGCTAAGCGAATATTTTAAAAAGGCTAATATCGATGTGCTTACTTTCAGAACGCACTATTCATCATAATAAAAAAAAAGTCGAGGGCCATATTAAATCTAATAATAAAGAGGCAGACCTGGCCAATAGAATTGTGGAAGGGACATTCTAGGTAGGCCTACATATTGCGCACATACTTCTATAATGGGCGTGATCTTTTTAAACAAATATTCTTCGTGTAAAGACGTCTCTATCGAAGATTTTTGTTTTCACAAATAAGTCGTCACTATAATAAATTGCAATAAACGGAAGAAATTCGACTATTCTGAGACAAAAAAAATGCAGAAGAATCACACTAGCGGAGATGTTTTAAAATGTTTTCTTCAAAACGTTTTGACCCATATTGTGCATACGCGCCTCGCAAAAAGCAGTTGACAAGGTCTTATTAGAAGATAAAATGATATCTCCTACTTAATATATTTTAATTTTTAAACATGTAATTATACTAATATTCAGATAAGTTACACTAAAAATAAAACTTTTTTTTTCTATGCCCCCTCTCCTTGTTAGTTGGTGGTTGGTTTGTCGCTTACAGACAGCTAGTACAATTGAACCAATATTTTTACCGCTAAGGATAGTATAGAGGGACTTCTTATGGTCCGACAGTTACGCTGGGCAGGGCACGTATCCCGTATGGGAGACGAACGTATGCCAAAGGCTGTCTTTTTTTTTTTTGGTGAGTTAAAAGGTGGTCGACGTAACAGAGGCGCCCCACGGAAACGCTTCAAAGACCAGCTTAGGCGCCAACTTTGCTTAGCTGACAAAGAAGATAGCACCTGGTTGCATGCAGCCTTAGAACGAGTCAGTTGGAGTTCACTCCCGAAGGCTGCGGGATACACATTTGAGACCAAAAGAAAACCCGCTGCCAAGGACAAACGCAGACGCGAAAAGAAAAACTAAATTGACCACTTGCGGACAGTGGTTATGCTTGGCCTGGATGTGGCAAAATATGTAGGTCACAGCTGGGCCTGCGCAGCCATGGGAAAAACTGGATTCCTCACTAATCTTCGGACTCGAAGACAAGCCTTATAATAATATATAAACTTAATAAACTTTAAAATAAAGTTCTTATGTGAACAACTCAATATAGCCTAACTGTTATTACAATATTCACATATTAAACTTGTGATAGAGATGTAATATTAATGAAATATACTGATATTTAAACAAAATCTAGGTCACCACAAAACAACGTCTTTACTCTTTCATGTCTCAAGATTGTCTGCCGTTTCACACTTGCATTACGCTAATATCATCATCCTCAATGCATAAACACCAATCTTTCACTTAACCTCTTCTTACCGCCACCAGAAAACACACACACACACTCTATGACATCCCTTTTTGTAAAGAAGTTGCGTCTCCCCATCCCCTAATTCAATGTACTCACCTACAGGATGGCAATCAAGTCTATATCTATAAAGAAGTACTTCTTATTGGCGCCCTCTACTTTTTTTTCTTCTGTTCAACACATCGATAGTTTCATAACTAAATGCGCCTTCCCCTTTTACATTCCTGTATAACATGGTTTTATTAACACCAGAAGAAAAAAAAAGAATGGAATGACCTGACAATTGTCACCAACAACGTTGATTAGTGCTATAGCCATCATTACAATAAACCTGATAAAGTCCCTTACTTCCACGACGCTAGTACATACTCTGGTACTGGTACATGGACTCTAGTATAGTACTGGTACACAAACTTTAGTACTGGTTCACAGACTTTAGTACTGGTAAACTGACTCTAGTACTGGTACACTGACTCTAGTACTGGTACACAGACTCTAGTACTGGTACACTGACTCTAGTACTGGTACACAGACTCTAGTACTGGTACACTGACTCTAGTACTGGTACACTGACTCTAGTACTGGTACACAGACTCTAGTACTGGTACACAGACTCTAGTACTGGTACACAGACTCTAGTACTGGTAAACTGACTCTAGTACTGGTACACAGTCTCTAGTACTGGTACACTGACTCTAGTACTGGTACACAGTCTCTAGTACTGGTACACTGACTCTAGTACTGGTACACAGACTCTAGTACTGGTACACTGACTCTAGTACTGGTACACAGACTCTAGTACTGGTACACTGACTCTAGTACTGGTACACTGACTCTAGTACTGGTACACAGACTCTAGTACTGGTACACAGACTCTAGTACTGGTACACAGACTCTAGTACTGGTAAACTGACTCTAGTACTGGTACACAGTCTCTAGTACTGGTACACTGACTCTAGTACTGGTACACTGACTCTAGTACTGGTACACAGACTCTAGTACTGGTACACAGACTCTAGTACTGGTACACAGACTCTAGTACTGGTACACAGACTCTAGTACTGGTTCACAGACTTTAGTACTGGTACACAGACTCTAGTACTGGTACACAGACTCTAGTACTGGTACACAGACTCTAGTACTGGTACACAGACTCTAGTACTGGTACACAGACTCTAGTACTGGTACACTGACTCTAGTACTGGTAAACTGACTCTAGTACTGGTACACAGACTCTAGTACTGGTACACAGACTCTAGTACTGGTACACAGACTCTAGTACTGGTACACAGACTCTAGTACTGGTTCACAGACTTTAGTACTGGTACACAGACTCTAGTACTGGTACACAGACTCTAGTACTGGTACACAGACTCTAGTACTGGTTCACAGACTTTAGTACTGGTACACAGACTCTAGTACTGGTACACAGACTCTAGTACTGGTACACAGACTCTAGTACTGGTACACAGACTCTAGTACTGGTAAACTGACTCTAGTACTGGTACACAGACTCTAGTACTGGTACACTGACTCTAGTACTGGTAAACTGACTCTAGTACTGGTACACAGACTCTAGTACTGGTAAACTGACTCTAGTACTGGTACACAGACTCTAGTACTGGTAAACTGACTCTAGTACTGGTACACAGACTCTAGTACTGGTAAACTGACTTTAGTACTGGTACACTGACTCTAGTACTGGTACACAGACTCTAGTACTGGTACACAGACTCTAGTATTGTTTAATTAAAGCGTTGAAGCAAATAGAAAGCTTGGTATGACGTTAGGGAAATGTCGATGGAGCTTGTGAGATTCTATTGTTTAAAAAAACTTTTACAAAGTGCAATTCATATTTTCCAAGGGCTCACGTGGGTCCCAACTTGTCACGAATGATGGGCCCAAGCGCAATGAACCCCTTTGGCCATGGTTGGTACTTAGTACGCCACAGGCTATGGGCCCATAATGGTCGTGGGCTCGGGTTCATTGAACCTCTTCGCGCCATGGATGCTAAGCCACTGCTCCTATTCTTGTACTATTTCTTATGTTGTCTAATTGGCTCAAATTAAATAATATGTCTTTGTCTCCTGGGGCTGAACATGAAATCATTGAAGTAAAACATTTAAAACATTTTTAACACATAAATTAAACTAGTTAAATTATGAATTGTGTCTTCTCTTTGGTTCTGCAAGACAACTCTGTCACAAGCTCGACTGAAAACGTTCCTAAGACATTTGAATAAAATCTTTGCCACGCCATTCTAAACCTCTTTTCTCATACCTGAACTGTTGAAATGCTACCTTCCACCAATGTTCTATTGACGCATGCATGAACAGGCCCGCTACTTGATGTCTTGTTAGTCATTGGGACGACTTTTCAACAATTTTACCCTTTACCTTTACCAATATCTTAGTCTGTTGAACCTTGTCGACCGTCTTTCTCCATTCCTCTGTCTTTTGCCTTAGATAGAACCTCTTTCAACGGCAGGCCCGTCCATTTTTTAATGTTGTCTTCCAATCGCGTTCTCTGTCTGCCTCTTCTTCTTTTTCCTGGTACTTTTCCCTGAAGGAAGATATTTGCGAGCCCCGAAGACCTTGTAATGTATCCATAAATTTTTAGCTTGCTGTGGAAGTCTTGCCTATGCGCATCACCAAGTCAGCTAATTCTTCTTCTGTCCCTGCTAGACCATCTATGTCATCAGCGAAGCGCAAGCTAGTAATTCTTCTTCCTCCAATGCTAACAGTACCTCCATAGCCCTCGAGAGCATCTTCTATTGTCCTATCAAGGAAGATATTGAAAAGTGTTGGTGAAAGTAGACAGCCGTGTCTTACTCCGTGGTTTTAAACCAGTTCACAATAGGCAGCCTTGTCTTACTCCAACTGTGGTTTTAAACCAGTTCCCAATAGGCAGCCTTGTCCTACTCCAACTGTGGTTTTAAACCAGTTCCCAATAGGCAGCCTTGTCTTACTCCAACTGTGGTTTTAAACCAGTTCACAATAGGCAGCCTTGTCTTACTCCAACTGTGGTTTTAAACCAGTTCCCAATAGGCAGCCTTGTCCTACTCCAACAGTGGTTTTAAACCAGTTCCCAATAGGCAGCCTTGTCTTACTCCAACTGTGGTTTTAAACCAGTTCCCAATAGGCAGCCTTGTCTTACTCCAACTGTGGTTTTAAACCAGTTCACAATAGGCAGCCTTGTCTTACTCCAACTGTGGTTTTAAACCAGTTCCCAATAGGCAGCCTTGTCTTACTCCATTTGTGGTTTTAAACCAGTTCACAATATTATTGTTGAAGTACACCACACTTTTATTACGTTTTGATTGATCTTGTACTTTTCCATTGTGCCCCAAAGTGTCCCAAAGTGCCCCGTGCCATACTCGGTCGAAAGCTTTCATGAAATCAATAAAGACATGGAAAAGATTCTCTTGGTGTTGGAGGTTTTTTCACAGAGTATTCTGAGGTTTAGGATTTATTCTGTTGTGCTTGCGACCTTGTCTAATTTTGTCTGCTATCGGTTTCAGCCGATTTAATATTATTTCCAACATGACTTTGCTGGGATGGCTTATGATTTTTTTATGAGGCTGATGGTGCGATAGTTTTGACAGAGTTGTAAGTTGCCTTTCTTTGGAAGAGTGATGATGAGTAATTAGGTCCAGGGTTTGAGCCATTCTCCTGATTGCCAAATCTTGTTGCTAATCATAAAAAGGGCGTTTATCATGGTTTTACCTCCCGCCTGTAGAAGTTCACTAGGAATGTTGTCAACTCCGGCCGGTTTTCCCCTTTTACGGGGCTTTTACTGCTCATGCTACTACCGAGCCAAGAATTGGATAATCGTCTGTGTTGGATACTGTCGAGACATTTAGTATCTCTGTGTCTCCTGAGATTGAACAGTTATATAACTCTGATCATTATTCGTCCATCTTCTTATCACATCTTTTTCCTCAGTTCATTTCTATTGTTTTTGTCTTCTCTAGTTCTTCCATGCTTTGAGGTAGTGAGGTCCTTTACTAGTTGGTACGCTTTTGTACTGTCATTCCTGTAAGTCCCAGTTCAATTTCTTGACACTTATTCTCTATCCACTTTTTTCTTTCATTCCCTTTCTAATCCGTTTTTTGACGCTTTTGTATTCGTGGACATATTTTGGGTCGGACAACTTTTTCCCCTTAAGCTCCCGTCACTTGTCACAGAGTATATCCTCTGATGCCCAGGTTTTGTTTGGGCGGGTGTGTCCCTTGAATGTTTCATAATAAACCTTTTTCAATTTCATTTTTTTAAACCGGCCTGTTTTTTGGTTACTAGGAGAGATAGTGCCATGTAGAAGCTAGGAGAATGCATTTCCGAATCCAAGAACGGTACGCACTGGAAGCTTACTGCGCTCCCCTGGCTAAAAAGCGCGAGTTATTTTTTTTCTTTTCATCCGGGGTGAGAGTGACTTGTAAAAAGCCAAGACGCATTATGGGTTCAAACTGAGTTTTCTGTTCCATATTGTCTTTACCACCAGCTCATGACCAAGAAAGTAAATCATTTTGGGGAAAAATCTGAAAAGAAGAGCATTGAAGTTCGTCAACTACTTCCATCTGTTGAACCGATAGAATCTCAACATACAAGTAGAATTACGAAATGAGGTAACAAACAGAGCCAGCATGTGTATTGAAATAATGTGCAAGTTCTAAGTGCCAAACAAAATGCTAAAGGTTGAATCAGTTGTCCTGTCGGTGATTGGCACACAGCTATAACAGGACTGTGATAACAGGTGAGTCAACATTAGGAGGGACATACGGTTGTCTCTAAAGTTTGCAAGCCAGGAGAACATCAGTTCATTTGAAGCGTATATCAGTTGATAGCTGCAAGCTGTGGTTTAGACGAAGCCAAACTTACTTCTTCCGGTGTATGCCTATTACGTCATCAGGTCAATGTTTTCAAGTACTTCCTTTCTGACGCTACAAGTTTGTTATATGGATTGCATTCCCATGTTAAGAGGTTCATTTAATGGTTAGGTCAACAATTTTGTGTTTCAACAATAAAAAAGGCAGTTCAAACATGAGAAGAAAGAAAATATGACATATATTTTTTACAAAGAATGATGAAATGTGACATAAATTTGTACAAATAATCATGAAATGTGACATATATGTGTACTACGAATGATGAAATGTGTGTTGTGTAATAAAATTAGATGCACGCGACACTTTCTTTAACCGTAATTCCCTGCACTCATTTCTGCCACTAGAATCTATCCTTATATTCGGACACTATGTTTTTTTTGTTTCAATATTTTGTCACTATATTCTTTTGCAATATTCAGTCACTGTCATGACACAATACTCTGATACTGTATTCTGTTAATGTATTCTGCCCAGTATATTTTGTAACTTTTATTCTGTCACTATATTTGGTCAATATGTTCTAAGACTCTAATCTGCTCTGTCGTTTTCTTCTGTCACCTTGTTCTGTCACTATCTCACTCCTGTCTCTGTATCATATTCTGCTACTAGGTTCTGTCATTGTATTCTGCTACTAGGTTCTGTTATTGTATTCTGTTACTAGGTTCTGTCATTGTATTCTGTTACTAGGTTCTGTCATTGTATTCTGCTACTAGGTTCTGTTATTGTATTCTGTTACTAGGTTCTGTCATTGTATTCTGCTACTAGGTTCTGTTATTGTATTCTGTTACTAGGTTCTGTCATTGTATTCTGTTACTAGGTTCTGTCATTGTATTCTGCTACTAGGTTCTGTTATTGTATTCTGTTACTAGGTTCTGTCATTGTATTCTGCTACTAGGCTCTGTCATTGTATTCTGCTACTAGGTTCTGTCATTGTATTCTGTTACTAGGTTCTGTCATTGTATTCTGTTACTAGGTTCTGTCATTGTATTCTGCTACTAGGTTCTGTTATTGTATTCTGTTACTAGGTTCTGTCATTGTATTCTGCTACTAGGTTCTGTCATTGTATTCTGTTACTAGGTTCTGTCATTGTATTCTGCTACTAGGTTCTGTTATTGTATTCTGTTACTAGGTTCTGTCATTGTATTCTGTTACTAGGTTCTGTCATTGTATTCTGTTACTAGGTTCTGTCATTGTATTCTGCTACTAGGTTCTGTCATTGTATTCTGTTACTAGGTTCTGTCATTGTATTCTGTTACTAGGTTCTGTCATTGTATTCTGCTACTAGGCTCTGTCATTGTATTCTGCTACTAGGTTCTGTCATTGTATTCTGTTACTAGGTTCTGTCATTGTATTCTGTTACTAGGTTCTGTCATTGTATTCTGCTACTAGGTTCTGTCATTGTATTCTGTTACTAGGTTCTGTCATTGTATTCTGCTACTAGGTTCTGTCATTGTATTCTGTTACTAGGTTCTGTCATTGTATTCTGCTACTAGGTTCTGTCATTGTATTCTGTTACTAGGTTCTGTCATTGTATTCTGTTACTAGGTTCTGTCATTGTATTCTGCTACTAGGTTCTGTCATTGTATTATGTTACTAGGTTCTGGTATTGTATTCTGCTACTAGGTTCTGTCATTGTATTCTGCTACTAAGTTCTGTCATTGTATTCTGTTACTAGGTTCTGTCATTGTTTTCTGCTACTAGGTTATGTCATTGTATTCTGCTACTAGGTTCTGTCATTGTATTCTGTTACTAGGTTCTGTCATTGTATTCTGTTACTAGGTTCTGTCATTGTTTTCTGCTACTAGGTTATGTCATTGTATTCTGCTACTAGGTTATGTCATTGTATTCTGTTACTAGGTTCTGTCATTGTATTCTGCTACTAGGTTCTGTCATTGTATTCTGTTACTAGGTTCTGTCATTGTATTCTGTTACTAGGTTCTGTCATTGTATTCTGCTACTAGGTTCTGTCATTGTATTCTGCTACTAGGTTCTGTCATTGTATTCTGTTACTAGGTTCTGTCATTGTATTCTGTTACTAGGTTCTGTCATTGTATTCTGCTACTAGGTTCTGTCATTGTATTCTGTTACTAGGTTCTGTCATTGTATTCTGTTACTAGGTTCTGTCATTGTATTCTGCTACTAGGCTCTGTCATTGTATTCTGCTACTAGGTTCTGTCATTGTATTCTGCTACTAGGTTCTGTCATTGTATTCTGTTACTAGGTTCTGTCATTGTATTCTGCTACTAGGTTCTGTCATTGTATTCTGTTACTAGGTTCTGTCATTGTATTCTGCTACTAGGTTCTGTCATTGTATTCTGTTACTAGGTTCTGTCATTGTATTCTGTTACTAGGTTCTGTCATTGTATTCTGCTACTAGGTTCTGTCATTGTATTATGTTACTAGGTTCTGGTATTGTATTCTGCTACTAGGTTCTGTCATTGTATTCTGCTACTAAGTTCTGTCATTGTATTCTGTTACTAGGTTCTGTCATTGTTTTCTGCTACTAGGTTATGTCATTGTATTCTGCTACTAGGTTCTGTCATTGTATTCTGTTACTAGGTTCTGTCATTGTATTCTGTTACTAGGTTCTGTCATTGTTTTCTGCTACTAGGTTATGTCATTGTATTCTGCTACTAGGTTATGTCATTGTATTCTGTTACTAGGTTCTGTCATTGTATTCTGCTACTAGGTTCTGTCATTGTATTCTGTTACTAGGTTCTGTCATTGCATTCTGTTACTAGGTTCTGTCATTGTATTCTGCTACTAGGTTCTGTCATTGTATTCTGCTACTAGGTTCTGTCATTGTATTCTGCTACTAGGTTCTGTCATTGTATTCTGTTACTAGGTTCTGTCATTGTTTTCTGCTACTAGGTTATGTCATTGTAATCTGCTACTAGGTTCTGTCATTGTATTCTGCTACTAGGTTCTGTCATTGTATTCTGCTACTAGGTTCTGTCATTGTATTCTGCTACTAGGTTTTGTAATTGTATTCTGCTACTAGGTTCTGTCATTGTATTCTGCTACTAGGTTCTGTCATTGTATTCTGTTACTAGGTTCTGTCATTGTATTCTGCTACTAGGTTCTGTCATTGTATTCTGTTACTAGGTTCTGTCATTGTATTCTGCTACTAGGTTCTGTTTTTCAATTTTGAATATAAAAAATGAGCGCAGACCGTTATCTTTTTAAATTCTCTTTTCGCTGTCTGCGCCTGTCTTTGAAAAGGTCTTTTCGGCTTTAGCTGTCTCTCTTCTATGACAGTGTGGTCTTCCCCATACGAGTTATGTGCCCTAATCAGCGCAGCCGTCGAAAAGGAAGTAGTAGGTTACCTGTGTCTACACCAGCCTCCAGCACAAGATGATTATTTTAAAAGTATTCTTTCCAGCGTATCTCCTGTATGGAGTGCAGGCACATATGAAAGAAACGCAAGGGGAGCCTAATAATAAAGCTCCCAGGTTTCGGAGCCATACAGATATGTGTTGAGAACTATGTAAACCTTTCTAATATGGAGGCATTCAAAAGACCTGTCGACAGCCAGAAGGTTGTCTATTTCTCTAAAAGGTGATGGGTACGCTTCTAATGCCCAGGCGTTCATCTCATTTTTACGAGATGACCCATAGTCGCTATTGTTGCGTGGATGGACACTTCCAAGGCACACTCACATTGCTTTGTAAAGCCAAGTAAGTTCCGATGGAAGACTTCTGTGACCTCCGTTTTCCTGAGGTTGAGAGTCAGGCTACAGCCTCATCAGATTTGTTGACAGCAAGTGAAGCTCTAGCTCTTTTGTGTTGTTTTGACTCTTATCTTCTTATCTTATATAATACAGACGTTACTTCAAAAAAGAAGATGATTACGTCCTACGCGTCATGCATTTAGTCATGCTTATCAACCAATGACTTAAATTCTGCCAAGTCACTGGTTTTCCTGGCTAGCTCAGGCAACCCATTCCATGCTCTAATAGCACTAGGGAAGAAGGAGTATTTGTTCAAATTTGTCCTAGCATATGGGACGAGGAATGTGCCTTTATCTTTGTGTCTTTCAGAGTATTTTATTAAATTTTATTTTTGTATTTGAAGATTATGGTTCAGTGTTTTATGTATTATTGCTACTTTACTTTTGAGCCTTCTGTCCTGAAGGCTTTCTAAATTTAGTGATTTTACTAAAGGTGTTACTCTAGTCAAATGTGAATATTCGTTTGTTATGAATCGCACTGCTCTATTTTGTGTCTGTTCTAGTTTCTTAATGTTTTCTTGAGTTGAGGGGTCCCAAACAGAGGATGCATATTCTATTATTGGCCTAACCAAGGTTAAATAACATTTTAGTTTTATGTTCTTATTTGATTTATAGAAATTTCTTTTAATAAATCCTAATGCTTTGTTTGATTTTTTTGTAGTTTCATCAATATGTGGATTCCATGACAGTTTTTCATTTATTATAACACCTAGGTATTTTGCGTTTTTAGTCTGTGTTACTGGTTTGCGATGAATAAGATAAGTGGAATTAATTTGTTTTAGTTTTTTTGTTACTCTTAACAACTGACATTTTTCTGGGTGGAAAGACATGCTCCAATTTGATTCCCATTTCTGTAATTCATTTAATTCTCTTTGTAAAATATCTGTGTCTTGTGTTGTTTTTATTGTTCTATATATTATGCAATCGTCTGCAAATAATCTGACTTTTGTTCCTGAAGTAATGCAATTTGGTAAATCATTTATGTAAATTAAAAATAGTAGTGGACCCAAGACTGTTCCTTGAGGTACACCTGAGTTTACTGTTATCGGTGTTGATTTAGAACCATTTATTATTACAGTTTGTTCTCTCCCTATCAGAAAGTCTTTAATCCACTGATGCAGTGGACCATTAATGCCGAAATATTTTAATTTTTTAAGCAAACTATGGTGGTGAACTTTGTCAAAAGCCTTAGAAAAATCTAGTAAGATAGCATCTATTTGTTCACTATTATCTAAACCTTTTGAAAAATCATCAATTAGTCCTATTAGTTGTGTTTCACATGATCTATATTTCCTAAAGCCATGTTGGTATGGGGTGAGGACATTATGTTTGTCTAAGTGGTTTATGATGTTGCTACATATTATGTGTTCTAGGATTTTACATGTGATGCTGGTAAGTGATACTGGTCTGTAGTTTCCTGGGTCAGATTTTTCTCCTTTTTTAAATAGGGGGGTGACATTAGCTTCTTTCCAGTCCTTTGGTACTCTGCCCTGGTTAAGTGAAGCCTGAAAGAGTATTTTGAACACGGGGCTAGCTCATTACTTAGTTCTTTGAGTAATCTAGCTGGAATACCATCAGGTCCAGAAGCTTTATTTGGTTTGGTGTTGGCTAATAGTTTTTGAATTCCATTTTCTTGTACTACTATATCTTCTATGTTGTCTACTTGGTTCAAATTCAGTAATATGTCTTTGTCTCCTGGGGCTGAGAGTGCTGATGCAAAGTATTTGTTTAGAATGTTTGCTTTAGTTTCATTATCATTATGTATTATGTTATGTTCATCTTTTAATGGCGCTATGCCTGTTGTTTCCATTTTCTTAGACTTAATGTATGACCATAGGTTTTTGTTGTTATCTTTAGATATTACATTGTTTATGTATTCACTCTGCAGTTGTCTGCTTACTTTTTGGGTTAAGTGTTTAATTTTTATATACTTTTTGTAAACTATTTCTGCATTAGTTTCTTTAAATTTTCTATATAGGTTTTCCTTCTGTTTACAAAGCTTCTTTAGTCTATTATTAAACCAGCATTTATTTATTTTGTTTGATGTGTATTTAGTTGGTATATGATTTTCTATAATGCTTTTAAGATGGTTTTTAATGAAATTCCAGAGGTCATCGACTGGTTGGTTAATGTCTTTTTCTAATAAGAATGTTTGTTGAAAGTTTAATGCAGCTTGGTGTAGTTGTGTTAGGTTACATTTATTCCAGAGTAAGATTTTTCTTTTGGGTTTTGTATTGGCTACTGCTTTTATCTGACTGTGTATTTTTATGATCTCATGGTCTGATAGACCATTATTTGCTCTAATTCTACCCTCCCAGTACGTTGTGTTCTACCACTATAATAGCAACACCCAAATAATCAGTCGAGTTTTGTTTTAACAAAGGCTAACTAAACAATCGCCTAGGTTCCAACCAGCTGATCTTTTTTCTTTCTGCAAGTAGTCTACAAACTTAAAAGTTCAGACATTGGAGAATTTTTGATTGGCAAAGAGCTTGAGTCTCGAACCTACATGCTGTAAATCTGACGTGCTAGCCAACGAGCTATTCAAGTACATATAAAAATAGAAGGTTTAAAGACTATTGCTAGTTTAAAATGTTTAGCGAACGACCTAATTCTCAACATAAATCTCCACTAAACTTAGTATATTTTCTATATAGAACAAAACTAACTAATTGATTAACTAATTGATTAATTCTTTTATTGGTTCATGTCTTGACATCGACAATGTGCAAAATTTTAACTTGATTCGAAAATGTGAAGCCCAAGAAATAACCTGTAAAAAATTCCACCCAGACAGACAGACAGGCGGAGAGAGTTAATATAAACTTTGTAACTACATACATTTGAAGAAAAGACTAAATTATTCTATACCACTTTTTATGTTTTGAACTGAAGAGTACGAGACACTACCTACATTGTACTCTAAAGTAGTCTAATCCAACATGCCTCTCTACCTGAGGATCTATAGTCATTGATCTATTGATAAATAGCTCACTATGAAGGTCATGAGGTTGACTAGACCCAGTGCAGAGTAAATAGATTTAAAAATAAATCCACGGTTATGATTATCGCATAAATCGCTGGAATGTACGCTCGTACAAATCTCGTTCAATGTTGTGCACGTGAAGGCTGCCAGTGTGTTGGCACAGACACTGGAGTGTAGTTCAAATTATGATCGCAACACTTTCCCAATTGATCTGCAAATAGATTCCAGCTTGCAAGCCTAGAGGTCTAATGGTCCAATAATGACGTTTAGAGGAGGGTCTCAATTCTTTTTTTTTTCATTGGTCTGGGTGAATTAGACTAAGCCACGTCCTAATTAGATCCAATTAAAATTAAACGTTGAACTAAAGAAAGACTTGACTTGTAAAGAAAAGATTAAAACACTGGGACACGGTGACCTCAATGGGGGAGGAGGTCACTGCTGCATTTTCTCTTGAGAACTACTGGCGCTTGCTGATCTATTGAGTGGAGTTGTAGTTACTTAGCTTAGGCAAGTAAAATCACAAGACTCTTCCACAAAAACACTATGGATGAAACATTTGCCTATAGCCCACGATAATAATAAAAATTTATTTTAATTTTTAAGCGCTGTTAACAAACATAACTTAGGCTCAAGGCACTATGATAAAATAAAAAACATAAACACTAGAGTTATAATGACAAACAAATCTAAAATAGTTTACTATTTTAAAACACCAATCTTAGCAAACAAAAAAAACACAAAAAAAAACACACAAAAAAACAAGCACCTCGGATATTAGTCGGTAGAGCCAAGAATGACCTTACCTCATGTACATTTTTAGCTAGTCTTGAGCCCCGAACATTCAAAGCAAGTTAAACCCGGAATGTACCGTATTTAAGTGCATATAAAATCTCGGGTGAAACAAGTGTTTTAATTAACAAATGGAAGATACACAGAGATGCGGGTTTTACAAAATTTCTTTTACTTAAAACATAGCATGGCGGAACTTATGGACATACCGGTGGGTCTTTGTACTTCCTATAGTTGGTTTTGTGTTTGTGTAATGTCCGTGGTAAAGCTTTATGAGCATCTCATTATAAACCTCAAGAAAAGTAATAGTACTTAAGATAGTACTTTATGTACTGGAAGTTTGACGGCAATTCACGCTTTGTACATGCGGGGTATATAAAGGTGCGGGTTGTACGATTTATTTTTTTTATTACTCATTTTGTAATTTATGTCATAAGCGTGTTTGGGTTATACACATGTGCGGGGTATATGCTCACAAATACGGTGTACTAATATACCGGGGATACTTCTCTACCTCCGCCATGTATAAATATATATATAAATATAAATATATAAAGTAGAATGTTTGGCGTATGTATGTATGTATGTGACGAATAGAAATCAAACCGCTAGACCAATCTTGATAAAACTTGGCAGGAATGTTTCTTGGGTACTAACTTAGACCGTAGTGTATGTATTGTAGTCCTAAAACAAACTTAAGACCCTCAAAAAAAATAAAGTTGTCCGACTCTATTAAAGCTATAGTATTTATGGATCTAGGCCATGTTTACGATGTTGACATGAGAAAAGAACGAAAGGATTTAGACCTAGATCTATTTTCAAGAAATACACTTTGCGCAGATAGTTTTTTACTTTGACACATGAAAATACAAAAGAAAATCCATTGATTTCATTATATAATAAAATTAACCTTCAATTTTATGTTTCAAAAGCATTTTTTACATAAATTAGTTCCTTATATCTGTGACTACAGATTTCCTGACGAACATTCTTTCATTAGACAATACCGTAATGAATCGCGTACTAAAAATTAATTTGTTTAATTGTTTACGTTATAATCCCATCCTAGATCTAAAACTCTAATTCAACTCTAAGCTGATAAAACTTCTCTTCGCACAGTTAGTTTTATACTTTAACACATGAACATAACTAATTATAGTCCATTCATTTCATATTTTGATCAAATAAACATTCAAATTTGGTTTTCTAAAGCATTTTTAAGATACTGCATTGGTTTACGAAAGCTGCGAAGCCGAGTTGAGATAGGCCTAGATCTATATTCATTCATGAATCGCTTACTAAAAAAATTTTCGTTTAATTGTTCACTTCATAATCCCATTCATTTAACAAAGCCATCGCTCTTTTCGTTTTTAATAGATATGAATGTATCGGCTTCGGGTAAACCCATTTTCGCAAAATTAATTTTATTTTCGTAGCGAAAGAGAAAAAACTTGAAAGGATCATTAGCTAAGTTTAACCATAGACTATATATTACATGGACTGCCAACACTAAGGAAACTAAGCATAAGTTCCTTTCACCGAGGCGTCCTTGGTTGCGTGGTAAATTGACTTCCGGTAGAATTTGTTACTATATAAAAAAACTATTCCCGAAGATTTTTATCATCAATTTTACAGCAAATCATAAATGGAAACTTAATTGTCATATACGATGTTACAGAGGTAAGTGTGCACAAATCAATTTGTGACTTAGATCTATGACTATAAAGCTTTGTAAGTGATTTTCTTAGCCAATATAGATAATTAGCCAAGCCTGTATTTCGTGTATTCTTGTTTACGACATTAATTGTCTGCTAATTGGTGCTGCCAGTTTGAATTATTTGTTTTTCTTTTTTTTTTTCATCACATTTGATAATTATTATCAATATTTTTACAATGTATATTTTAAATGTGATAAGCGATTTACTGAAAGAGTCAATACATTTCTGAGAGTGTCATTTATTAATTTTGTATATAATGGGTGATATAGGCCTAAGTTAAGTCTGTGAATGAGTCAGTCTAAATAAAATAACAATATAGTGAGTCAATAAGCCTACAATCTTACATCTTTACCAACTTTTGTTCAGATCTACAAATATTTTTTTTATTCAATTTGATTTTAATTTCAAGATAATGTGCATTTTTATCTATAGTAATGGAAAATCAACCATAAAAAAAAAAATCAACGAGTATGTATGACTAACTGAAAAATCTGCATAAAAATTTCGGCCTTCAAGTTTTTAGTGATTTTTTTTAACTAACTAGAATCCCAAATAACATCCAATTCTTCTAAAAGCTATAAAAAGATCTGATATTGTTTCGAATATATTCGCCCAATAAAATTTTAGAATCATTGGGCTCTACTTCACTAGAAAGTGATTGTACACATTAACATGTAGACTTTCACCCAGATGTAGTGACCTATGGCTATAAACTTTATCTACAAATACGAACTTACACACAACACACTACTATATATATATATATATATATATATATATATATATATATATATATATATAATAGAACACTAAACACTATTTATGTAAATGCCCATTTTTAAGTTTGTAAAATAATAATTTGTTTTTATAAAAAATCTGGCTATGCCTATAGTACTCTTAACAAAATTATGACTAAAAATATTATGAACGTCGAGTCTCTAGATTCATCATCTTTGTGTGTCTGATAAACCCAGAGAATGAAGATATAGAATCTATATAGGCCCCCTATTATATAGAATCTAGCTCTAGTTGACTCTAGACTAGATCTAGGATAATTTCAAGTCTAGATGTTCAGCTTCATCTTACCTTGATCATGATGATTAATTTTAATCTGACTTCCTGACTTGTTAACTTAAACTTCGTCTTACTTAGCCCTTAGCCTTAGGCGCCTTAGCCTTAGCTTCTTCATATATATATGTGAATCATGAATGGAAGTGCTTGGCTCACAGTCACAGTGTCACAGATCGTTCTTTAAACTATTTGAAGATCTACTTTATCTTTACTAACGACTCTAATCTATATCTAGTTTATATCTATATTTTATATGATAATAATAGACCTAGACTCTTATACTTATAATAAAGACAAAGTTATAAGATCTAGAATCTGTATCTAGATCTATTCCCATTTGTGATTTATACACTACAGATTTAATGTTTCTGATGAGCAATACTACTATCTACAGCCATGCCCATTAACATAGGCCCTACTCATGTACTAGATCTAGCTCTTTTGATCACAACTCATATCTTGCCTAGATATAAACAACTGTACTAGATTGGACTAGACATTCTAATCGGTTCTATTTTCGTTTTTCATTATTCTCACATATTCTAGTAGGCAATAGGTACCAAATTGTGCTATTTATTCACTGTAGATCTAGATCTTAACTTTTCTCTTAACTACCAAAGAAGTACACAAAGGATGTTGAATGGTACCCAAAGGGCTCTAATTGCTAACATTCAATGTGTGGAATCAAGTATTTACCCAGATACTGCCACAATATGCTCTTATTGTTTTCAAAGGAGTTTTCACACAGTGCCAGAAGCTGTATAAATACATTTAACAGTAAGTTTTTAAGTAATTAATCATTTATTTTTAAACGTTATGTAAGTCTATTTCAATTGTAAGAATCCATGTGCTATTTTATTTAAAGCTAATTTATAGGTGAATATTTACACAATATTGTTGTTATGTTGTAAATAAAACATATTATATTCCCTCCAGCCTGTGCAGGGTATTTTTAAAGTGATAATTGGCTCATGCAGGCCAATACCACTCTTTTGTTATCTAAGGTGTTTTCCTTCAAATTATACTTTCTGGCATAAGAATTAAATATATTATGCAACAATTCTCAATTAGAAGTACAGATTATCCAGTTATCTTGGTGGAAAAGGAGATTTCAGATGAGTTGAGACAATGCTTAAAGAAAGTCTTTATGCCAGAAATTCTTTGAACTAAGTCACTATAAATATTTTGGAGATTTTTAAAATTTAATTAGAATTTTATTATTGCTCACATTAAAAGCAATTGTTCTTTTCTTTTCCACAGATGTATATTTCAAGAAAAAATGATGCTTTTTTATTCCTAAGAGTTTATCAATAGGATGAATGCCACAAAACTCACTTGTTATGCCAGAAACTCTTCCTACGAAACTTCCAGTAAGTAAAAAAAAAAAGTAAAGTTTCCCTTTCAGACCTTGTGATCGATAGGGCAGATGATGTAAAGATCATCTGTTTCTGACCATTCTGTTGCCTACGGTTAACGAGGGTGTCATGTGGCCAGCACAATGACCAACCGCCTTTACTTTCCCCAACTAATGTCAGGTACCCATTAGAGCTGAGTGGACTCAGACTCAAATTAAAAATTCCAGTCTTCACCAGGATTTGAACCCGGGACCTCCGGTTCGGAAGCTAAGCGCTTTACCGCTAAGCCACCAGGCTTCCTTCCAGTAAGTAGGGCAGCTTAAAATTTAATACTTTTATCTAAGTGCAAAAAGAATAAAAGCAGTCTTCAAATTCTCCCTTTAAATTTGAAAAGATATGTTCATATTTTAATGTATGCAATAAAAAATTAAGTTTCAAACACTCAGTACAATATTTAATGACTCTCTTTATTTGGGTTACCTCAGCATGCTTGTGCAGAAAATTTCCTGAATTTTTTAAAAAATCTGTCCCCTTCACTTTAAAGTGCATTTAATGATTCATTAAATTTTCATAATATTACTTAATATAATGTCAAAGATTAAATATTGTTATTATTATACTATTCCTTTTTTTTTTTGTAATATTTTTGTTTCATAATATGTTCCCATAGCATTTTTTATGTACAACCTCTAATATACTTTACTATACTCCTAATATACGTTTAAGGAACTGTTTTGTTAGATGTTTTCAGAATTGATTTTATCCGTAAAGGACTTGAACATATGGAAGTTTGGTACTATATGAAACTAAGATTGAATTGGTGACTTGTTATGAATTTAATGTATGTTGTTTCTATTCCATCAACAGTACAAGAATTTGTCCAGTGCCTGTGATCCTCTGAGTTGAAGGAGAATGTGCTCCATAATACCTACTAGGAGCTTGCTGATAGCTGGAAGTTCATGAATACTATGTTGTCCTTGATTTTATGATTCTGAAAACTACCATTTCTGAAGACTTGAGCATTATTTCTATAATTTAAAAAAATCTTTTCAGGAAATATTGTGTTTATAATATTAAGAAAGTGAAGATAATATTGTTCTTACTAATATTATTGACTTATTAAAATAGAAAGCACATCATTACTTCAATATTCACTTGTCAGTAAATGTTAGCTTTATTCAATTTTTAGTAACATGTTCAGACTATTAAATTTTATTATTTAAATTATAGCAACTTTCTCTTTCAGTCAAGCTTAAGATACATTCCTGTAAAAAGTCTATAATAATAAGTTAATGTCGATGTAGTATTGTTCAGACACTTACAAGTTTAATCATCTATACTTCACAAAAAAAAAAGTGTTTGAATGGTTTTCATTTGTTTGTACATCAAATATGTATTAATATAATTATCATTTTTAGATGAAACATTAAATACTGAAGATGACCATTTCAATTTCTGATGTAGGCCTATTCTCATTTCATAAAACAAACAGAATATTATCTGAAATTTCATCCTTTCATGGTAACTTAACTGGCTTCATAAAAAAATGGATTGATGACTTGGTTGACTATACATTTTTGTATAAATAATGCATCAATGAATGTAGCTTATACTGTTCTTTTCCTCATCTTGAAATGTGCTGACTGATAATTTGCTGTTGCATTTTGTTTTCATAAGTCAATGACACATGATACTCTAAATGACAAATATCTTCTACTCATTACAATAGCACATTTCCATGCTGTTTGTCTAAGTGGAAGCAGATAAAATTTGTTCCTCTATTTGCTGTAAAATCTCAAAATTCATGAGCAGCTGAAAAAAAAAAGAAAAGAAATTCAAACTAGTTTAGACATGTTATAAATATATGTTACAAATATATATATATATATTTGCTAATAAAAAATGTAAGACTACTTTATGTTACAACAATGGACAGCATCTTTAAAGCTGATTTCAATGCAATCACAAGAAATAATTTTTTCTCTACAATTAGGCCTGCTTTAATTTTTTTTTTTTAATGTAAATAAATTTTATGCATAGGATTAAATATAACATGTACTTAACGAGATTTTTTACCTATTATTTCACAATTACAAGTAATTTAAAGTGATACATGTATTGATAACACAATGTTATTGGAGAAAGTAAAAAAAAATCTCACTTTTAGTAGATCCCTTTCAATTTGAAAGTTAGTGACAATCAAATCAGGTTTGTGGAAGTAGTATGCTCCTTTAGTAAAAAAACAACAACGAAAAATGCATTATAAAAAGTTTTCGCTTTAAATAAAATTTCTCTTGGGTGACTTGAGTAGAAAGTAATAGAAATATGAACTTCATTTAGCAATATGCTCACACTAAGCAGAAGTGGTTTTTACTAGTGAAAATTGTCTGTCCAAATAAGCTATTGAAACTACTGTCAGCTTCACATGATAGGAACTGTAAAGTTTGACAGTTCTTCCTCTAAGACTTTTAGGTACCGGTATTATCTATCAAGAGCAGGGTAAAACAAGGATGGGTTTTGGCCATCAACACTATTCGGAATTGTTTCGTCTGTAATCTCATAGCGCCTTGGAAGATGGAGTATATATCCACAGTAGATCGGATGGAAGGCTTCTTAAACTGGCTTGACCAAAACGAGGAGACGACATTAGGGAACTGATGTTTGACGACGATGTGACTCTCACTACCATTCGCAGTCATGATTACAAAGGCTAGTCAATACTTCGACAGCTGCAGGTCAATAGTTCAGTCTTACAATAACTCTCACCAAGACAGAAAAAAGGGCATAAAAAGTCAACATCATCAAACTCCATTTGAGTGAGGGCTTGAGAGGCTCAAATCTTCTCTTGCAAAAGCGCTGGACAGAAACCCTGCTGTATTGCGTAGTGCATATATGTCACCATACAGATCGAGAATTTTTGGTTTCTCTGACCTGTTGAGACGGAGATCAGCAAGTCTGGGGCAGTCAAACAGAATATGAGGCACGGGGGCACCGGGATTTGAAATTTGGCCATAGCCGTGAGTGGCGTGAGAAACATGAGGCAACAGGACAGTGGCCTGTCCTGCACTGTTATAATAACTTGCCATAAAACATCACATAATGTACTTTTTCTATTTTATCAACGACACCATCTAAATGCCAAACATACTTTTCTTACATTTTTCAACTCGGAGAAAATTTTACATCTAGACTTATTACCTTTACTTTAGGCCTACACATAATATATGACTTTTTTAAAACTTATAAACGAAAGGTCATTTTAGCCTATTATAGTAAGAGCATATAGATCTAAATGTACCGGGTTATCCTTCTGAATAAGTCTTACTATTTGGTTTATATATATATATATAGGCTATGCTCTCACAAGAACCTCAATTCAATCAATGTCGTAAACAAGAAAATACACGAAATACAGGCTTGGCTAATTAGTCTATATTGGCTAAGAAAATCAGCTATAAAGCTTTACAGTTATAGATCTAAGTCAGAAATTGATTTGTGCACACTTACCTCTGTAACATCTTCTTTAACAATTCAGTTTTTATTCATGATTTGCGGTAAAAGTGGTGGTAAAAATCTTCGGGAATGGTTTCTTTATATAGTAAAAAAAAATCTACCGGAAGTCAATTTACCACGCAACCAAGGACGCCTCCGTGAACGGGACTTGTTTATTGAAGAATATAGGCCTAGTGCGTAGAGTTGGCAGTCCATGTAATATATAGTCTATGGTTTAACATACATCTAAATCCAATCCACTAGATTAGTAAACGCAAACTTAGACCCGCAGGTCACGGGTAATGTCAGGCTAGTATATATATATATCATGGGCGTAGCCAGGATTTTTTTCGGGGGGGGGGGGGGGGGGGTTGGGGAGGGATTTTTTTCTCCCCCCCCCCCGTCCCCCCCCCACGCGAAAATAATATATTTATATGTATGTATGTGTGTGTGTGTACATAATCTTTATTACATTCTGACCCATCATTCTTTTGGAAGACGCTTATTGTGCCCTAGAATAGGTTCTTCGTGGAGTTGGTGGAAAAATTGTAGACTAGGAGCTTCCCCAGCGCGGGGCGGAGCCCCGCCGCTAAGCACGATTTCTGATATTGAAAGCCAACAAAATGCATATTCTGAGGTATCAATAGTGCATTTTCCTGCTATTATAAAGTTTTATTTCAAAAACCTAATGTGTTATTCTTACTGACTTACACCCTCCCGCGCCGTTCGGTGCATTAACCGTCAAGCTGTTTCCACAAAAATTTGTCACTGGTAATGTCTGAGGCCTCTTCCTACCTTCTCTGAGGACCTCCATGAATGTGTGACGCCAAGTTGTACTAGGATGTCATTGCAACTCTTCTTATGCCTACTTCATTTTGTCGGAGAACATGTCCCGCAAACCTCATGCGACGCTCTGTCACAATCTTACTAAGGGGTCGACTCCCAGTTTGGCATAGGATTTCCTTGATTTACACCCGATCTCTATAACTGACTCCTAAAAATGTCTTAGCTATCTTTGTTGAGCCACATTTAGTGCTTTTCAATTTCGGCAGATGACTATTCACTGCACTTTATTAATTGAGCCCCGCCACTGGTAGAAATGTGTAACCTCTCTTGAATACGCTCTTGAATTTAAGTGATTGTAGTTTGCTTTAGATTTTATATCGAAAAGGGAAGTTTTATCGTCAAAATCATCTGTTGGGGGTTTTAAACTAAAAAATCTCTGGAGTTATGTTTGTTTTAAAATTCAAAACCCCATTTAGCTACGGTCATAGAATTTAGTAACTGTAGTTTGCTTTAGAATAATATTGAAGATAGAGGTTTTCCACCTCAAAACGCTCTGTAGGGGGATTTTTAACTCAAAACCATCTGGAGGGGTTTTAAACTTAAAAAATAAGCCATCTGTACTAAAAGATTTAAACTCAAAACCCCCAATTGTCTTGGCTACGCTCAAATAATTTTAGTGTGTAATTTATTTATTTTTTTATAGTGAAGAGGTATTTTTTTATCATTAAACCACTCTGAAGGGGGGGGGGGTTAAACTCAAAACTCCTTTTAGCAACGCTTATAGCATTTTGAGTGCGTAATTTGCTTTTTTCTTACATTGAAGATGTATTTTTTAGCTTCAAACCCCGATTGCGGGGGGTCTAAACTCAAAACCCCTTCTGCTACGCTGATAGATTTCTGAGTGTGTAATTTTCTTTTTTTATATTGAAGAGGAATTTTTTAGCTTCAAAGTCCACTGGAGGGGAATTTAAACTCAAAACCCCTTTGAATACACTCATAACATGTTGAGTGTATAATTTGGTTTGTTTTTAATATTTAAGAGGTATTTGTAGCTTCAAACCCCGCTGAAGGGGGGTTTAAATTCAAAACTGAGTCAAAACCCATTTAGCTACGCTCATAACATTTTGAGTTGTTTTTTTTTATACCGGTAATTGAAGAGGTATTTTTTACCTTCAAACCCTACTGATGAGGGAGTGGGGGTTAACTCAAAACCCCTTTGGCTACGCTCGTAGAATTTTGAGTGTGTAATTTTCTTTTTTTATATTGAAGAGGGGGTTTATCGTAAATTTTGGTTTAAAAATCAAAATCTTCCTTAACTGTGCTCCTGAAATTTGGGGGATTGTCTTTGCATTTTTTGTTTTTTTTTTGTTATAGAAGAGGGGAATTTAACTGCGAAAACCCCTGGTAGGGGGGTTTTAAACTCAAACCCCCTAGTAGGGGGTTTTAAACTCGAATCCCCCTGGTAGGGGGTTTTGAACTCAAAATATCCCTTGCTACGCTGAGGCAAGTGATAGTTTAGTATTAAAATCTCACCTAAAATAAACAAAATCAAAGCAAAAAATCAGTGACTTAATTCCAATCCCCCCCTACGGGGGGGGGGATTTCATTTCGAGGGGGGGGGTTGAACCCCAACCCCCCCCCCCCCCCGGATACGCCCATGATATATATATATATATATGGGTGTTTGTACATAATTCATCTTTATTACATTTCGACTGTTCATTCTTTCGGAAGTCGTTTATTGTACCTTTGAATATGTTATGCTTCCTGGAGTTAGCAGAAAGACTGTTGACACCGAGTCTTTGCCAAACAGAAGGTCTGGGTTTTTTTTAACCAAAAAAAAGCCAAGTCTGAGGTATCTATAGTGCATTCTCCTGCTATTAAGAAAAGCTTAGTTCAAAAAACCAAAGCTGCTACTCCCTGCACTTTATTAATGGAGCCCAGTGACTGGTAGAAATGTGTAACCTCTCTTGGCTACGCTCATGGAATTTGGTGACTGGTTTGCTTTAGATTTTAAATCGAAAAGGGATGTTTTATCGTCAAAACCATCTGTTTTTGGGGTATAAACTAAAAAATCTCTGGAGGTTTTTTTTTATACAAACTCCTATAGCTTAGAATTTAGTGAATAGTTTGCTTTAGGGGAAGGTTAAACTTAAGGCTCTCTGAAGGGAAAAGGGGGGGGGGGGGTAAAACACAACAACTCATAGAATTTTGTGACCGTAATTTGCTTTAATTTTTTATAGGAGAGGTGGTTTTTAGCTTCAAACCCCACCGGAGAGAGTTTTTAAACTCAAAACTTCTCTTAGCTACTCTCAAGAATCTGGTAACTGTTGTAGCTTTAGTCTTATATTGAAGAGAGAGTTTTTTCTTATTTATCTGAAATTAATTAATAGAGCCCAGCGACTGGTAAAAATTTTTAACCCCTCTTGGCTACGCTCATGGAATTTGGTGACCGTCGTTTTCATTATTTTTTTATTTATAGAAGATGAGGGCAAGAGATGTTTTTACATAACACTCTCATCTAAAATAAACAAAATTAAAGTTAAAAATGAGTCACAAAAAAAAATCCCCTGTGATTTAATTAAAGGGGGAGGGGTCAAACGCTTATGTAATATATATATATATTTTTTCCGTTTTTCTTTTCGGGTCGGATGTACTGTATTGTCTTCAAAACCTTCCAGCTGCTCTACAGAAAGAGAAGTGGTCTAGAGGAAGTGTGGAGTACTTATGGCTGGATATGCTACAAGTTCAAAATGAACAGCGACTTGTGCGATTTGTTTATGTTTTTTTTGTTAGTTTGCAACATTAATGCTGTCAAATTTGTTCTTTAGCTTCTAACTTGTAGTCTTTGCAACGGTTAGGGTAGCATGGCCTTGTCACTTGCTTACAGATGACGAACGAATAACGAATAACGCTCTAAGTAATCGACTCACGGCGTGATGAACAGGTTGTTGTTGTTTATATGATGCTTTGTACACAAATATAGAACGGTGATTTGATCTTCAAGCAATTCTATGTAATAACCAAACTTTAACAAACATATTTTATCCCAGGGCAATTAGTATTTTGTATAGTTATGAAACAGTGCGAAGATCTTCATTTATTTTCACTACTAGACAATTTCATTGGACCAAACCAAATCATTCGGTTGCAAGCAGATTTTCACAAAGCATTTACTCACTCCGTCTGTCTGTCTGGGTTCTTTTACTCATTATTTCTCCTACTTCCCATTCTTGGATCAAGTTGAGATTTTGCACGATTACACAAGACATGAATCCATCGAAACAACAATGAACCAATTAGTTCATCAATTCGTGGTACATTGAATTCATTTTGTGTGATAAAGAAAAAAGGGCAGCATCAAGAACTAGGAGACAGCGATTCAACCATACTCTCCGTTTACTCAATAGAAACTTTGTTTTTCAAATAGGAATGTGTATAATGTTGTTGTGTCTGACACTATTAACATATGTTGTTGTTGTTTAATGTAGGTAATTGAAGAGAACTATGTCTAAACATTTCTATGTGCGTGTATATGGGAGTGGGGGGGGGGAGGGCTTAATCTAAATCGAACTAACTCTCTCCAGTTTCCGGTCTTCTGCTCCCCAATGTAGTTAGTTCGGAACGTGTTTTGCATATTCCAGTTTGAGAAAACACACGATTGGCTACGTCTGTCAATCAAACACAAGGTCAGAGTTCAATGTTTCTTTTGTTCAGAACATGGAGACCCTTAGCAGACTTGAAATTATTTGGGGGGGGGGGGGGTAAAAAACCAACAACGAAAAAAAAAACAAAAAAAAAAAACAAGAAGACTAATTTCCGCTTGACTCATTAGGGCGCCACACGAGGAACATCCCCCCAGTTACCGTCACGAGGAACACCCCAGTTAGCGGCCATCTCTCTCTCGGTTATCTGAACTTCAAGTTCTCGACATCCCCCCGCCCTGCATACACACACATCTGACGCCATGACCTATAATTCCAGACGACTCCTGCCCCAATACGGGGCCCCGTGGGGTAATTCTGAAGTCAGTTGACATCATCAGACAGGCGTCATCAGAGTACTTGGAAGTGGGTGTTTCAAAAGTGTGGAGTCAACTTGTAGCGCCCGGAGCTCTCTTATAGAAAAAGTAAAAACATTTTTTTCTTAAAGAAACCACTTCAAAATTCTACAAACGCTATTAGATGTTGGTCGATGGTTTACAATCTCATCAAAAGGCTATCTTTCACGCCTCGTGATTTCAAGTGATTCCGAGGTCCAATTTTGAGGGGACAACAAAAAAATAAGGGGATGTAAAAAGAAGGTTTTTTATTGTAAGTCAACTTTGTCGATCAAATAAAACCCAGACAAACCTAGATACCTTTAGATTTTATACTTAGCACTGAATATTTCTAGCGTTATTTATAATTGCATTGAAATAGTAAGCTGTCTAATGAAACGCTTTTTTTTCTTTATTTTTGTATGATCACTATCTATCTAATAAATAATGAATTGATACAGCGATGGAGCTTTTTACGCTACCAGTAGTGACTTAGTCTTTTTCGTTCTCATGTCGGAGAGTTCAGATCAGTAATCATATGAACCGCGCAGTGGTTTCCAGATCATGCATCTCTCCGTATAGCTTTTGCTCTATAGGAGGGTTTTGGGACCAGAGTCTTGTTCAGGCCACTAGATGTATGCCAGTTGCGCTCGTCCCGACTTTAAGCTTCCGGAACATTTGTTGTCTCATTACAGTAATATCACTTACTCTTGAAACAACTTTCCTTTAACCATATTTCTTTTAGGACTTTTTTTCTACTGATATGTGCTAGAATAAATATATTAGAGTGTGTGTATGCTTGAGAAAGTGTGTGTGTGTGTATTTGTGGTCATGGTTCTATGCGTGTGTGTTTAGCAATGTTTACGTGCATGTTTCTGTGCACGCTGGCGGTGCTACTCACAGACTTCGCCCCTAGAAAATTGTGCACACGATAACAAAAAGAAAAGCAAGCAATCCCGTCCGAACAAGAACCGGACACCAGTGGTTAGCGAACACAGCAGACGTTGTGGAGAGAGTTCGTCTTCACCTTGTGCTATTAATTCTTCATATTACACGCCATGACGTCATGTTTGTCTTTTTTTCATCCCTAGTTGAATTAGCAAAGTTCCCATGAATGTAGAAATTGGTGGATATTTTTTTTAATTTCTTGGTTGTGGGCCTCCGAATAAATCGTTATCTGACAAGCGCTGTAGGACATTTTGAAACGTTGTGTTTTCATGGGTTGTAGAATATAGTGTGGGTTGTAAACTGTGGCTGGTGTTTCTTTGAGGGTGGCAATAAAAAATCTGATATATCATGCTTAACTTAAAAAAAAAATTAATTGAAATAATTCACATTCCTCTAATTAAATTAGTGTATGGTAAATCATTATTAATACATTAACACAAGTTGACCAATTGAATTATATTATCAATCAAATAATTCACATTCATTTAATTAAATTAGTGTATGGTAAATCATTATTAATACATTAACACAAGTTGACCAATTAAATTATATTATCAATCAAATAATTCACATTCCTCTAATTAAATTAGTGTATGGTAAATCATTATTAATACATTAACACAAGTTGACCAATTAAATTATCAATCAACTTTGATTTAGATTTACAAGTAGAGTTTCTTAGACACTTCAATAAAAGAAAGTAGAATAGCCAGGCAGACTTTTCAAGAAAATAAACTAGACTTATCCTGACAGAAACTTCAATAAAATAAACTAGACTTATCCAGACAGAAACTTCAATAAAATAAACTAGACTTATCCTGACAGAAATTTCAATAAAATAAACTAGACTTACCATGACAGAAACTTCAATAAAATAAACTAGACTTACCATGACAGAAACTTCAATAAAATAAACGAGACTTACCATGACAGAAACTTCAATAAAATAAACAAGGCTTACCATGACAGAAACTTCAATAAAATAAACTAGACTTATACATATAATGTAAGTACTTATAAAAATAAATGGTTTTATTGACTATTGTTAGTTTAAAATTTTTAGCAAACGACCTAATTCTCTATATAAGGCTTATCTCCCTTAAACTTAGTACATTTTCTATTTAAAACAAAATAAATTAATTACGACTAATTGGTTAATTTGTTTTTTTAAATTGATTATTCTGTTGTCATCGACAATGAACAACTTGCAAAGTTTCCACTTGATCTGAGAAAGTGATGCGGGAGAATTAATGTGCAAGAGATTCTAACTCAACAGAGAGACAGAAAGTTCCTCCTTTCAGACCTTGCGATCAATAGGGCAGATGGCACACGGTTAACGAGGGTGTCATGTGGCCAACACATCCACCAACCACATTTATTTTTCTGCAACTAATGTCAGGTACCCTTTAGAGCTGGGTGGATTCAGAGGCGCCCAAAGATCCAGAAATTTAAAATGCCAGTCTTTACCGGGATTCAAACCCGGGACCCCAGGTTTGGAAGCCAAGCGCTTTACAGCTCGAACACCGAATATAAGCTCTGTAAAAATTGCGACAAGATTGAAAGGTACTTTGGACAGACAAGATTGAAAGGTACTTTGGACAGACAAGATTGAAAGGTACTTTGGACAGACAAGATTGAAAGGTACTTTGGACAGACAAGATTGAAAGGTACTTTGGACAGACAAGATTGAAAGGTACTTTGGACAGACAAGATTGAAAGGTACTTTGGACAGACAAGATTGAAAGGTACTTTGGACAGATTGAAACTGAAGTGTTCATGAAGTGCGAGACCTACAAGACCAAAAGAAAAGTTCGCATAAGTCAAATGTATATATTTCCGTTTGAGATGACTTAGACAGACTATTAGGTTTGTCTGTCATGGCGTTTAATGAAAGTAAAGTGCAGAGAATAACGTTAACCAATAGACTAGCTCTGAGTTAAGGACTAAACAACAGAAGAACGCTGGGGTGAGAGTAAATAAAACAAAGGAGCTAAACGTAGTGTCCATCCTATTAGATCTAGATTCTAGATCAGGGCCTATACGTGTTTTTAGCAATATTAGACTGTTTATTGGGACTATATGTGAATGTGTTTCTTTTAAAAGGAAGAATGTGGTGTTTTAGTTGGCCATGCCGTTCCACCTGTAACTCACCTATTTCGCCATGTTTAGTGCAGGCGAAGGAAAGGATCACAATCTCGAAAAAGAAGGCTGGTTGGTCTTGTAGTCTTGGGAATAGACAACTCCAATAGTTTAAAGGATAAGTTAATGCTTAACATTATTAAAATAAAACAAATTAACAAGAATTGATTGACATTGTTAAAAATCTCCAATTCGTTTTCATTAATATAATTATACATAAAAAGCTATAAAAGAACATTTTTTTTTCTATTTAAATCACTGGAACAGTCAATAGGCAGCAGTGCATCAATTGCTGTGTAGAAGAAGCAGATGCAGGGCTTATAGTTATATCAATAACTTACTCGTTTTTCTTGAACACATGTAGAAAGAGCAAATGTCGATGATTGCATTTTGTAAAATGTGCGTCGATATTTTTTAGTTTTTTTTAGCAGTCCCCTAAAGGGGAAAAGACGCTATTAGTTTTGTGTGGTCGGTCTTTCCGTCCGTCCCGTTTAGATCTCGTCAACTAAAAAAGATAATTGAAACTCCGACATCATGATATTTGAGACCTTTCAAAGTTCTGATGCAATGGCTTCTTTTTTCTTTTCTGAAAGCGAAAAATGTAATATTTAAAAATCAACTAAGAAAGCAGTTTTTTTTCATAACAATACACCATTTTCACAACTATTCACTATTAATAGTAACAAACACGGGAAGCTATTTAGTAAGGGAAGTGACTATTTACCATATTTTTAACATATTTATGCAAACGGTTTTAGATTTTTGACAACTTTTTTTGACAATTGTATTGTTAATTTAAGTAAGTTCTGTCATATTAACTACTACATTTACATAAATGTTTACTTTTTTTACAGAGAAAAAATCTATTGAATATGCAAATAAGTTGAACATAATTTTAAACAACAATTAATAAGTAGATTTTCATATTATCGCATGAGCTGTAGCGCTACACTAATAGACAAAATTCTGAAGAATTTTTAATTTTTTTAACAGAAATATTTTTTCCTAGAGGCTTTGAATAAGAGATTGACCCTTTACAAAACAATTAGATAATCATTATATGACATCAGTTAGGCCAGGTTCACATCTAATTTCACTATCACTTTCACCTATCCCTTGGTCTGCTGGACCGCTGGGGCACCAGCAAGATCTGTCAACCTTCTTTCTCCATTCTTTTCTTTGTCTTTGACAGAATTTCATTCTGATATTCTTCTGAAAATATTGAAACCTGCCTTTTTTACCTGCCTGGGTGGACCACTTCGGGGGCCGATTTTGATTGGTTTGTGTTTCCACACCAACTGTCTTTGAAACCTTGATTTCGTTTGTATTTTTGTTTGACTTAGTTTGTACTATTGGAGTTCAACTCCGAGCGTCTTTGACAGTGTTGATTGTGAATAGTTAAAAATGGCATCATCATAAACGTATTGAGACAAAATAGAGTCGGTGAAGTTAGCCTAATTGTTCAATTACTTCCAATATTTCCAGTAGGCTGGGAAATTTTAGTTGTTTCTTCACACTCAAATTCGCTTTTATAATAATAATAATAGTCTTTAATAATAATAATCTTTATTGTCCGTAAGGAAATTTGACTTACAATTTGTGCATTACACCAAACAAAACATTATAACTATAAAAAACATATTTTGAAATTTCCTAAAACCAAAACTTTGATAATTGATAGAGTCATAATTTTCTCTATTCATCGAAGTAAATTCATAACTTTCTGTGTTCATCAAAGTAGATTCATAACTTTCTCTGTTCATCGAAGTAGATTTATAACTTTCTCTGTTCATTGAGGTAGAATCATAACTTTCTCTGTTCATCAAAGTAGATTTATAACTTTCTCTGTTCATTGAGGTAGAATCATAACTTTCTGTGTTCATCAAAGTAGATTCATAACTTTCTGTGTTCATCAAAGTAGATTCATAACTTTCTCTGTTCATCAAAGTAGATTCATAACTTTCTGTGTTCATCAAAGTAGATTCATAACTTTCTGTGTTCATCAAAGTAGATTCATAACTTTCTCTGTTCATCGAAGTAGATTCACAATTTTCTCTATTCATCGAAGTAGATTCACAATTTTCTCTATTCATCGAAGTAGATTTATAACTTTCTCTGTTCATCGAAGTAGATTTATAACTTTCTCTGTTCATTGAGGTAGAATCATAACTTTCTGTGTTCATCAAAGTAGATTCATAACTTTCTGTGTTCATCAAAGTAGATTCATAACTTTCTCTGTTCATCAAAGTAGATTTATAACTTTCTCTGTTCATTGAGGTAGAATCATAACTTTCTGTGTTCATCAAAGTAGATTCATAACTTTCTGTGTTCATCAAAGTAGATTCATAACTTTCTCTGTTCATCAAAGTAGATTCATAACTTTCTGTGTTCATCAAAGTAGATTCATAACTTTCTCTGTTCATCGAAGTAGATTCATAACTTTCTCTGTTCATTGAGGTGGAAACATAACTTTCTCTGTTCATTGAGGTGGAATCATAACTTTCTCTGTTCATTGAGGTGGAAACATAACTTTCTCTGTTCATTGAGGAGGAATCATAACTTTCTCTGTTCATTGAGGTGGAATCATAACTTTCTCTGTTCATTGAGGTGGAAACATAACTTTCTCTGCAAATCGAGGTTGATCCATACATTAAGTTTTTTTTTTCTTTCTCTCGATAATCAACGACTTTTTCTTTAGTTATCCTTCAATTATTGTAATCGGTCACCAATATCGAGATTGTCCTCAATATATCATCGTGGAGATCGATACTATTTATCATTCACTTTTGCAAATTACCTGGTTTTGTTGGTGACTTCGATTTCAGTGTCCCAACACTGACGAGTATCTAACAGTGAAACTAATTAAATGTTCTCCCAAGTTAAAACCCAGTATTTTGACTACTCTTAGGTCTCCGTACTTTGGCCTATTTTGTTGTTGTTCTATGTAAAATAAAGCAATTTTAAAAGTCTATTGGTTCTATGCTTTCCACAATAGTTCTGTCTGGTTCAAGTCATTTCTGTGGCCTAGCTACAGTGTTTGAGATCTACCGTATACATCTACCTATAAAAATAGACAGCAATGGGTTAATGAAAGAAGCAGAGGTTTCCAAACTTTTTGACTTGGGGACCCTTTATATAGTCAAAACTTGCCCACAGACCCCTAAGTGAATAAACTATATAACCGCAAAGTATATAGTACATAGGTTACCGAGGTAATAACAACAACATTGTATGGAAGGTGGCGCATGTTTCTTGAGACTTGGATGAGGTTGATGATATTTTAGGAGTGTATTTATGTACGGCACAATGTTTGTCCTTAGCAACAGCGAATCTCAACGAGCACACACACACACACACATTTCGAGTCGGTTTAATTGATTTGTGATGAGGTTCAATGAATTTTATTTTTTTTACCAAATAAAATAAGAAGACGCCAAAGCAGTCAACAACTACTGTAACCATAATGCTGGATATAAAAGTACAACAACTTTTGTACCCATAATGCTGGATCTTAAAGTATAACAACATGTTCTGTAACCATGATGCTGGATATAAAAGTAGAACAACATGTTCTGTAACCATAATGCTGGATAGAAAAGTAGAATCTGTTTTTGAAACCAGAATATTTGGTATTCTTTTTCTAGATAGTTAAGTTCATCTTTTAAGGCTATTTCAATGAGCTGCTCCCGTAGTAGTATGGATTCATCTGTGATTGGGATCTGAGTTCAAGGGTTCGATACCGGGTACCCAGTTGGGAATATTCAAGAGAAGAATGTCTTTAAAACTACTTAATAGACATATTAAACAATGGAGTGGCGAGTTGATTATTATTCAAATTATCCAATCAGATAAACTGGCTTTTAGCGAAGAAGTTATTTTATTTGTATACAATTTTCTTCTTTCTACGGACCCCCTAATGTCGTCTCAAGACCCCTTAAGGTCCGGGGATAACAGTTTAAGAACCGCTGATCTAGTATATAACAAGTGACATCTAGTAGGCCTATGCACCAGTACACAACCAGTATGCATCTAAATCTAGTACTGTACTACAACTAAAGAACAACTGGTACACAGTCAAACAGTCTTAGTATTCAAAGGGTATAGACTTTTGTGGAGGACAATACAGCAATAGGTACATCTTACATATTCCGTGATTGGGGGGGGGGAACTCGGCATTACTGAGAAGTAGAAACACTGGTGTTGGGAATTGTATTTGTATCTGATCACACCATTGTGGAGTATTCAAGGATATTGAAGTATTGGAACTGAGAGCCTCGGTTGAAAGACTGTTGAAATGGCATGCTATATAAAGAATATCTTGTGTGTAGGAGTCTGACAACTGTTTTACAATGTTCTTACAAAAGAAACAGCATTTAATTGTAAACACTTGGAAATATACAACCCAACCATGTTTTTTTTTAGCATGCACAAGAAAGGAAGAACTTAGTCAATTAGCAATTCATATTTGTTGCTTGATAACATTTGTAAAGATTTATTGCTACAGGGGCTGCAACTGTACAGAGAATTAGATCTAAACATAGATCTAGAGGGAGAAAACCTAGAGTGAACGTAATTAAAAAAAAAATAACACCAAAAATAAAGAAAGGACGCTTGGGTCATGAGTCCTTCCACAGCTAGCAAGAAGACAAACAATACAATAGAAATAAAGCTAGTTTATAGTTTGAAATATCTTTTCAGTGTTGTTGGCTATCGAGGCAGAAAAAAAGAAACGACGAAACTCCGGAAAAAAATCACAGGAACACGGTAAAATATCACAAGAACTCGGTAAAAAAAATTACAGGAACTCGGTAAAATATCACAAGAACTCGGTAAAAAAATCACAGGAACTCGGTAAAAAATCACAGGAACTCGGTAAAAAATCACAAGAACTCGGTAAAAAAAATTACAGGAACTCGGTAAAAAATCACAAGAACTCGGTAAAAAAAATTACAGGAACTCGGTAAAATATCACGGGAACTCGGTAAAAAATCACAGGAACTCGGTAAAAAATCATTGGAACTCGGTAAAAAAATCACTGGAACTCGGTAAAAAATCACAGGAACTCGATAAAAAACTACAGGATATTGGTAAAAAATCACAGGAACTCGGTAAAAAATCATTGGAACTCGGTAAAAAAATCACTAGAACTCGGTAAAAAATCACAGGAACTCGATAAAAAACTACAGGATATTGGTAAAAAATCACAGGATATTGGTAAAAATCACAGGAACTCGGTAAAAATCACGGGAACTCGGTTAAAAAAACACAGGAACTCGGTAAAAAATCATTGGAACTCGGTAAAAAATCACGGGAACTCGGTTAAAAAACACGGTAAAATATCACAAGAACTCGGTAAAAAAAATTACAGGAACTCGGTAAAATATCACAAGAACTCGGTAAAAAAAATTACAGGAACTCGGTAAAATATCACAAGAACTCGGTACAAAAAATTACAGGAACTCGGTAAAATATCACGGGAACTCGGTAAAAAATCACAGGAACTCGGTAAAAAATCACGGGAACTCGGTTAAAAAACACGGTAAAATATCACAAGAACTCGGTAAAAAAAATTACAGGAACTCGGTAAAATATCACAAGAACTCGGTAAAAAAAATTACAGGAACTCGGTAAAATATCACAAGAACTCGGTAAAAAAATCACAGGAACTCGGTAAAAAATCACAGGAACTCGGTAAAAAATCATTGGAACTCGGTAAAAAATCACAGGAACACGGTAAAAAAAAATCACAGAAACTCGGTAAAAAATCACAGGAACTCGGTAAAAAATCACAGGAACTCGGTAAAAAATCACAGGAACTCGGTAAAAATCATTGGAACTCGGTAAAAAAATCACTGGAACTCGGTAAAAAATCACAAGAACTCGGTACAAAAAATTACAGGAACTCGGTAAAATATCACGGGAACTCGGTAAAAAATCACAGGAACTCGGTAAAAAATCACGGGAACTCGGTTAAAAAAATCACAGGAACTCGGTAAAAAATCAAAGGAACTCGGTAAAAAATCATTGGAACTCGGTAAAAAAATCACAGGAACTCGGTAAAAAATCACTGGAACTCGGTAAAAAATCACAGGAACTCGGTAAAAAATCACAGGAACTCGGTAAAAAATCACTGGAACTCGGTAAATGTGGTAAAACAAAAGTGATCTTAAAATTGTTCATTTTTAATTGACAATCAACAACATCATGGTGGTATTTTATCTAAGTGATTTTATCTAAATGATTTTGTCTGAGCGATTTTATCTTATAGATTTTATTTGATTTATTTTATCTAGTGGTTATATCTGAGTGATTTTATCTAAGCAATTTTATCTGAGTGATTTTATCTCAATTTTTATGTTAAGAATGAGTTAAATTAAAATTCACAACCAACGCTTTGATTTTTCACTACCAAAATTTTTGGGGGCTAAATGTGTAGTGAAATAGCTCTGTCAGCGCCACCTACAGAAGTATTGAAACCGTCAACATAGATGGTCATGATAAAATTTTCTCTAATCCACTTGATAGTCATGATAAAATTCTCTCTAATCCACAATATATATATATCTATAAGCCTATTCTCCGCTATATGGCCTGCGACAAATGCCATTTTGTATCTTCACTAGATAGCCCTAGATATAATAAGCTTTGTATAAACTGAGTCAAAATAACTGAAAACCAATAGATACGTTTTATATAACGGTCATTAGAAAACTCTGTGAACATTTGTCTTTGGCTCAGCTTGGACGGAATGAGAACTTTGAGAACTAAAGATCTTCCTCCAGTTAGCATATTTGACACGCCTGACTCTGTCATAAAGGTCAGTCTGACACGGATGCACCAGATACTTATGAATATACAACGATAAAACCACCATCAAGATTTAGGTTACCTGTTTGCTTTGACGCTCAACTAAGTGCATGACTTCAAAGCAGTCCTCGTAAAACCGGCCATTTTTTATTTTTTTTTGCAATTAAAACTCTACCGCTAGAGGCTCGATTGTTCTTGAGAAACTGGCTCATCCCCCAAATAGCCTTTACATGTATTGTCTGTAGTGTTGTTTATTTATTTAACCAGTGTCAAAACTTGATGAATGGTCAGAACGGCTCTGTGGATATAAGATGGTCTCTGGACAAACTTAAAACAATTGGAACAGAGGAGGGGAAGGGTGGGGGGAGGTGGCTAGACAGATTTATGAGGCCCACAACTTGGCCGTGTTCAAGTTGAGCTTCTTAGTTGGAAATTACTTGACCCCACCCCCTTCCCCTACAGACATCTTGTGCTCAGTATCTTGGAGACAAGGCTTTGGCAAACGGGGGCATTAGATGGACTAGATAATCTTAATTGGAAGGGAATAAAGTTGTTGGAATTTAGCTACGTAACCTCGAGAACACGCCCACTAGTGAAACATGGCGGCTAACAAGATGAAAGTACAGTGCCAATTAAAGATGTATTAGTTTACTGACAGATCAGAAAAATGGAGAATTAGGGACCAGAGTATTTGGACTGGGATCAGGGTATTTGGGACTGGGATCAGAGTATTAGGGACTGGAATCAAAGTGCTAGAGACTGGGATCAGAGTGCTAGGGACTACGATCAGAGTGTTAGGGACTTGGATCAGAGTGTTAGATACTGGAATCAGAGTGTTAGAGACTGGGATCAGAGTGTTAGAGACTGGGATCAGAGTGTTAGATACTGGGATCAGAGTGTTAGATACTGGGATCAGAGTGTTAGAGACTGGGATCAGAGTGTTAGAGACTGGGATCAGAGTGTTAGAGACTGGGATCAGAGTGTTAGAGACTGGGATCAGAGTGTTAGGGACTGGAATCAGAGTGTTAGAGACTGGGATCAGAGTGTTAGATACTGGGATCAGAGTGTTAGAGACTGGGATCAGAGTGTTAGATACTGGAATCAGAGTGTTAGAGACTGGGATCAGAGTGTTAGAGACTGGGATCAGAGTGTTAGAGACTTGGATCAGAGTGTTAGAGACTGGGATCAGAGTGTTAGAGACTGGGATCAGAGTGTTAGAGACTGGGATCAGAGTGTTAGAGACTGGGATCAGAGTGTTAGAGACTTGGATCAGAGTGTTAGAGACTGGGATCAGAGTGTTAGAGACTGGGATCAGAGTGTTAGATACTGGAATCAGAGTGTTAGAGACTGGGATCAGAGTGTTAGAGACTGGGATCAGAGTGTTAGAGACTGGGATCAGAGTGTTAGAGACTGGGATCAGAGTGTTAGAGACTACGATCAGAGTGTTAGGGACTGGGATCAGAGTGTTAGATACTGGAATCAGAGTGTTAGAGACTGGGATCAGAGTGTTAGAGACTTGGATCAGAGTGTTAGAGACTGGGATCAGAGTGTTAGAGACTTGGATCAGAGTGTTAGAGACTGGGATCAGAGTGTTAGAGACTGGGATCAGAGTGTTAGGGACTGGGATCAGAGTGTTAGAGACTGGGATCAGAGTGTTAGGGACTGGGATCAGAGTGTTAGGGACTGGGATCAGAGTGTTAGGGACTGGGATCAGAGTGTTAGAGACTGGGATCAGAGTGTTAGATACTGGAATCAGAGTGTTAGAGACTGGGATCAGAGTGTTAGAGACTGGGATCAGAGTGTTAGAGACTTGGATCAGAGTGTTAGAGACTGGGATCAGAGTGTTAGAGACTGGGATCAGAGTGTTAGAGACTGGGATCAGAGTGTTAGAGACTGGGATCAGAGTGTTAGATACTGGAATCAGAGTGTTAGAGACTGGGATCAGAGTGTTAGAGACTGGGATCAGAGTGTTAGAGACTGGGATCAGAGTGTTAGAGACTGGGATCAGAGTGTTAGAGACTACGATCAGAGTGTTAGGGACTGGGATCAGAGTGTTAGATACTGGAATCAAAGTGCTAGAGACTGGGATCAGAGTGCTAGAGACTAGGATCAGAGTGTTACATACTGGAATCAAAGTGCTAGTGAATGGGATCAGAGTGCTAGAGACTGGGATCAGAGTGTTAGATACTGGAATCAAAGTGCTAGAGACTGGAATCAAAGTATTAGGGACTGGGATCAGAGTGCTAGAGACTGGAATCAGAGTGTTAGATACTGGGATCAGAGTGCTAGAGACTGGAATCAAAGTGCTAGAGATTGGGATCAGAGTGCTAGGGACTGGAATCAGAGTATTAGGGACTGGAATCAAAGTGTTCGGGACTGGAATCAAAGTATTAGGGACTGGAATCAGAGTGCTAGGGACTGGAATCAGAGTATTAGGGACTGGAATCAAAGTGTTCGGGACTGGAATCAAAGTGTTTTTATAGACTGGAATCAGAGTGCTAGGGACTGGAATCAGAGTATTAGGGACTGGAAGCAAAGTGTTAGGGACTGGAATCAAAGTGTTTTATTAGACTGGAATCACAGTGTTAGGGACTGGAATCAGAGTGTTAGAGACTGGGATCAGAGTGCTAGAGACTGGGATCAGAGTGCTAGAGACTGGAATCAGAGTGCTAGGGACTGGAATCAGAGTGTTAGGGACTGGAATCAGAGTGTTAGGGACTGGAATCAAAGTGTTTTTATAGACTGGAATCAGAGTGTTAGGGACTGGAATCAGAGTGTTAGGGACTGGAATCAGAGTGTTAGAGACTGGGATCAGAGTGTTAGAGACTGGGATCAGAGTGTTAGAGACTGGGATCAGAGTGTTAGATATACTGGGATCAGAGTGTTAGAGACTGGGATCAAAGTGTTAGAGACTGGGATCAAAGTGCTAGAGACTGGGATCAAAGTGCTAGATACTGGAATCAGAGTGTTAGAGACTGGGATCAGAGTGTTAAAGACTGGGATCAGAGTGTCGTTCGGACTGGGATCAGAGTGTTAGGGACTGGGATAAGAGTGTCGTTCGGACTGGGATCAGAGTGTAAGAGACTGGGATCAGAGTGTTAGAGCCTGGGATTAGAGTGTCGTTTGGACTGGGATCAGAGTGTTAGAGACTGGGATCAGAGTGTTAGAGACTGAGATTAGAGTGTTAGAGACTGGGATCAGAGTGTTAGAGACTTGGATCAGAGTGTTAGAGACTGGGATTAGAGTGTCGTTTGGACTGGGATCAGAGTGTTAGAGACTGGGATCAGAGTGTTAGAGACTGGGATCAAAGTGTTAGAGTGTTAGGACGAAGATCACAGTGTTGTGGCCGTGAACTTTGTGTTATTTAATTACAACATGAGGCTGGACGATGAATAGTACATTTCCACAAATAGTTTAAAGTAGTTGATTTGATCTTGATGTGAATTATCTTACTATTATACTGACCAAAGATAGCTTGTTTAAATTTAGTTTTCTGCAAGACAGTTCCAAGATAGCTAGTTGAAATATTGTTTGCTGCAAGACAGTTCTGAGACATGTAGTTGAAATAATTTTTGCTGCAAGACAGTTCCAAGACATGTAGTTGAAATATTGTTTGCTGCAAGACAGTTCTAAGACAGCTAGTTGAAATATTGTTTTCTGCAAGACAGTTCTAAGACAGCTAGTTGAAATATTGTTTGCTGCAAGACAGTTCCAAGACATGTAGTTGAAATATTGTTTGCTGCAAGACAGTTCTAAGACAGCTAGTTGAAATATTGTTTGCTGCAAGACAGTTCCAAGACATGTAGTTGAAATATTGTTTGCTGCAAGACAGTTCTAAGACAGCTAGTTGAAATATTGTTTGCTGCAAGACAGTTCCAAGACATGTAGTTGAAATATTGTTTGCTGCAAGACAGTTCCAAGACAGCTAGTTGAAATATTGTTTGCCGCAAGACAGTTCCAAGACATGTAGTTGAAATATTGTTTGCTGCAAGACAGTTCTAAGACAGCTAGTTGAAATATTGTTTGCTGCAAGACAGTTCCAAGACAGCTAGTTGAAATATTGTTTGCCGCAAGACAGTTCTAAGACAAGTAGCTAAAAAAAGAACACAAAAAGGAGTTTTTAGCATTTCTGTCCTAGTTTAATTTTTTAGACAGTAGCTTTAATCTTTTGTTCTCTGACACACAGCACATTAGATCTAGTCCTGTGATTACTTCGGAAAGAGCGGAAATCCAAGTTTCACGTTGAACACAATATTGCATATCGGTGGTTTTTAAAACAGATTAAGAAATGAAATAAGAACTTATTCGACAATGTTTATTAATTAAAAATATATTTTCCAGAATTTGATTTAAAAAGAAAATTAAAATTTTCTGTACACTCTTTTTTACATTGGAGAACTTTTGCACATGGAGCGCGGGTCACAATGCATCCCTTTGCCCTCTTCTGGCTACGCCGCCTGTGTGTGTATTGAACTAGTTCAAGGTTTTATCGCTTTACTAAACATCTTGACATTTTAGTTGACAGATAATAGATTACATTTTCACTGACATTTGAAGACAATGTTACAGCCATCAACAGTCATAACGATATTACGTCTTTCATAAGCTTCATTGTATTCTTTAATCCTCTATCCTAACAAAGTTCAGTTTGGATCTATCAAGTTGATGATCATCTATCCTAACAAAGTTCAGTTTGGATCTATCAAGTTGATGATCATCTATCCTAACAAAGTTCAGTTTGGATCTATCAAGTTGATGATCATCTATCCTAACAATATTCAGTTTGGATCTATCAAGTTGATGATACTCTATCCTAACAATATTAAGTTTTGGAGTTATCATATTGATGATCCTTTGTCCTAATGTTAATATCCACATTAAAAAAATATCAGTCCTATATACGTCTTGTATTGGTCACCGAGTGGTAACGCGTTTAGCTTTCAAACTGAGTGGTCACGTATTCAAACCTCGGTAAAAACTGGCATTTTGAATTTAGGGACTTTTAATCCCAACTGTATTGGATACCTGACATTAGTTGGGGAAAGTAAAGGCGGTTGTGCTAGTCACATGACACCATTTTTAACCATCGACCATAGAGACAGATGAGCTTTACATCATCTGAGTAGAGTTGGGAAACGAACCAAACCAAACTCGAACCTCACTTACGACCGAACCGAACCCGAACTTTAAAACTGATCGTTACGAACCGAACCGAACGAACTGTCCTTACCTTGATCGAACTGAATCAAAGATTTGTCAATATTTTTTGATTATGAAAAACTACAAACTTTGTTTCAGTGAGATGATTGGACAGTTACTTTTAATGTTTGGAAACCTCAGCTGGATCATTCTGGGTCGTCTTCTTTTGATTCACCGCATTAATGAAATGGGAGAGTCGAAGAAACGAAAAGTAGTTTCTGAATCTGAAACTACCAGGAAAAGTGGACTATCTTTGCTTTTTTATGGAGAAAGAAAATAAGATAATATTTTTTATTGGTATAGAGATGTTTGTGGCTGTTTTTAAAAAACGAAACTTTAAACAGCATTATGGAATAAAAACATATACAAATATTGCGGCATTCTTAGTTTGAGCCACCAAGACAACAATAGCTAAGAAACGCCTAGAGGATTGACGAGACTATTGACCAAGAAGGGACAAGACAATGAGTCGGCGGTAAGAGCTTGCTACAGAGTTGCTCACATTTTAAGTAGTGAAATGAAGCCTTTTTTTTTCGAAAGGAGGGGAATGCTTTAGATGGGGTTACCATCAGTGATGGAAGAAATATGTTAGGAAAATAAGAATGCAGTTGAAGCCGCCACTCTTTTTGCATGCCAATTAGAAATCTCAATTAAAATCTAAGAGATAGAGCTGAAGAGCTGGAAATGTTTAGGCCTACCATTAGCGCCGACATATCTGATAGCGCTCAACTCTTGCTACTTGTTCGCAGTACGAAAAGCAATTTTTAAATCAGAGAAAAGATGTTCAAAGAGGTTTCAGACATCATTTTGGAGGAGGCTTCTTTCCTTTGGGAGAAATTCGTGGGAGTGACTACTGATACCGCCAGAAGTATGGTTGCATGACTTAGCGTACTGGCAGCAAGAGTTATTAGAAAATATGTCAAGTCCAACGGAACCTCTGTGGCAGGAAGTTGAATCATGCTGACATACGCGCCTTCTAAACGAAATTGCAACTCTTCATTTAGCAGGTGGAAAGTGATGAAACCATTGTGGCGTAATCGCCTCAAAGATAAGCATCTAAATTCAGTGCTTCAACTTGGTGTCTCGTCAATGCATTGGGATCTTCAGAAGTTCATTTTGGATAAACTTCCTACATTCTATGAATTAGTGTAAATATTATAGTCACCTAGGAGGAGTGGTAAAGCTCTAATGGGTATCTGACGTTAGTTGGGGAAAGGTAAAGGTGGTTGGTCGTTGTGATGGTTGTATGACACCCTCGTTAACCGTGGACTACAGAAATAAATAACCTTTTCATCACCTGCTCAATAGTCCCAATAGTGTCTGCAAGAAAACCTTTAAAAAAAACAATATATCCACAGGTTTCTGATAAAAGTGCTTTATTTTTTATGCAATGTTTTTTTTTCCTGTTATGTGGCCCGCGACAAGAGTGTTGGAAATTTAAATTGCCCACCGGCCGAATAAGGTTTCACATCGCTGTTTTATCTAATTATTAATTGAATTAAACATTAAATTATCTCATTTAATAACAACGAACCGAACCCGAACTTGAGATCTGACCGAACAGAACCGGAACTATACTCGTCATCGAACCAAACCGAACCCGAAGTTTAATCTGACCAAACCGAACCTGAAGTTAAATCTGACCAAACCGAACTAAACCCGAACTTTAAAAGTTGGGTTCAATACCGATCTCTACATCTGAGCAATGGATTACACAGTCTGGATGGGAAACTTATATGTATGTCCTGTTTTTAATGATATATCCCCAATACTTAACGCTGATAGAACCAGATGTTTTAATGAATTTTGTGAATGATTTTTAGCTTTATTTTTGATTTTTTAGGTAACAATTTAATTTTAATTTAACACAAGTAGTATAAGACATATTGAGACAGGAAGAAGGAATGTTGTGGATCCGGCTAAAGTTATAGGAGTCTGAACAGTCTGGGGCTAAGTGCTGTTCTGTGTGATACTAGTGAACTGTTTGGAAGACCTGGAGCGACACTGGAAAGTATGTCGGTGGTCTGTTCTGAGTTCTGGTATTAAGTAGGACTCTTAGAACTTAAGGCTTTACTCCCTATGACTTTATATAGCGGAAACCTCAGGTCAAACCATTTGTTGATAGCTTATAATAAATACATCGCTGCCATAGATTTACAACAATATATATATATATATATATATATATATATATATATATATATATATAAGTTTGTGTGCGTGTGTATAATTAATCTTTATTATATTCTGATCCTTCATCCTTTCGGAAGATGTTTATTGTACCCTAGAATAGGTTCTTCCTGGAGTTAGTGGAAAAATTGTAGATTCCCAGCCAAGGGGGTCTGGGGGAGCGCTCCGAGCGAAGCCCCTCCGCCAAGCACTATTCCGGTATTGAAAGCCAACAAAATGCATATTCTGAGGTATCTACAGTGCATTTTCCTGCTATTAAAAAGTTTTATTTCAAAAAACCTAATCTGCCATTCTTACTGACTTAGATCCTCCCGCGCCGTTCGGCGCACTGGGCGGAAAGCTGTTTCCACAAAATTCACTGGCAATGTCTGAAGCCTCTTCCCACCTGCTCTGAGGACCTCCATGAAAGTGTGGCGTCAAGTTGTACTAGGATGTCCCTGTTTGCGCTTTCCTGGTAATGGCCTCAATGTCATCGCAACTCTTGGTATGCGTAATTCATTTTGTCGGAGAACATATTACGCAAACCTCATGCGACGCTCTGTCACAACCTTACTAAGGGGTCGACTCCCAGTTCGGCATAGGATTTCCTTGATTGAGACCCGATCTCTAAAACTGTCTCCTAAAATCCGACTTAGCCATCTTTTTTGAGCCACATTTAGTCTTTTTCAATTTCGGCAGATAACTATTCACTGCACTTTATTAATGGAGCCCAGTCACTGGTAGAAACTTGTAACCTCTCTTGGCTACGCTCTTGGAATTAGGTGATTTTAGTGACACTACATAAGATGTCCACCGTCTTTCTTCATTCCTTTCCTTTGCCTTTGATAGAAGTTATTCCCTGACAGGTCTGTCCATTCTTTGATGTTGACTTCCCATCGCTTTCTCTGTCTTCCTCTTCATCTTCTTCCTGGTAATGTTCCTTTGCAAGCCCTAAGGATCTTGTGAAGTGGCCATAGAGTTTCAGTTAACATACATAAATAAATCTCCGTATCCTGTGGTATCAAGTTGTTAGTCAAACTATCAATACAACAGTGGTGTCGGCAACACTTCGACATGCGCATGTCTCTTCTTTTTGTATCGACGGATTTAAGGTTGTAGTTGTTGATAGTTTGTTGTTCATAGTTTTTGATACTCTTTCCAAAACAGATTTAAGCCTGTCTTTTTACCTGCCTGAACGGACCACTTCGGGGGCCGATTTTGAGTTTGTGCTTCCACACAAACTGTCTTTGTAACCTTGTTTACTTTTGTCAATGTTTCTGCCTGTTTCATTTCATCCTTCACCTTAATAACAGAGTATAAAAACTGTGTCACACGTCACAAGGAAATAAATGACACAATATCTGCTCATATTTATATCAACACTGACTGGACGAGTCTCGTTACTGGCTAAAAATACTTTAGCACTAGTGATCTAAATATGAAATATCCAATATAATAAATATGTCCAAGCGTTGGAGATTTTTCTTTTTACAAAGTTTATATTAACTCACTCTTACTCTGTCTGTCGGATAAAAAAAATTTATGTGTTATTTCTCCCATACCCAGTTTCGGTTCAAGCTGAAATGTTACACAGTTATTTCTTTCACCAGACAAAACAAGAATCAATTTTTAAAAATAACAAATTAGTTAATTGGTAATTAATTATTTTGTTTGGTATCAAACAAAGAAAAGAAATTGTACTTGACCGTTGTATTGGTATAAGTTAAATTAATCCCCTTTATAGGTCGCTTTTGTAGCTTAAAACTAACAAGAGATAACTATATGACCTTTTATTTTCATAAGCACTCCGCTGGCAAAGTGGTTAGTGTTTTGGCCTGAAGGGTCTTAAGCCCACAAGGGCCTTCAACTTTAAAAACAAATAAATACATTTAAAAAAGCGATAACGCTAACATTCATACAGATACCCCGTTCTTTGTGCCCCCACCCCTTTCCCAACTGGTTCAGACAAGTGTATGATCAAAGCGTATTGAGAAAGCAAAAGCTTGAAATAGCGCTAAACAAAAAACTAAAGGTCTTAACTTTTCTAAGAACTGGTTTATTTCCTAGATTCGGGTCGACTTACCTTATAGCGTAAAACAGAGTTACATACTTAACAATAAATAAATGAATAAATATATATATATGTTTGTGGCCCATTTTTGAAATGAAGGAAGAATTGATAAGCTATGTTGTTACATAGTTACATGTTAATACGTATACACATTTGAGCACTGCTAAATATTTATTTAAGCTCATCTGTTTATAACTTCTATTGTGAAGTTCAATTTAGTGTCCTTGACATTGTTTTGTCTATCCTGAATATCTTCTCACAAACCAACACGCACTAGTACTCTCAGGTTTTGTTTGTTTAAATTGTTTAGAAGGTAGGGATTGTTGTGTAGAACATTATTGTAAAAATGCCTTAAAAACTATACACACAATGTGTTGTGCAATGTGTCAACAGCAAGAAACAATACAACCCTTTTGTTGATGATATTTAGAAGCAAATCAAGAAGTAATCAAAGACTGAACATGGAGCAGGAAACGACGCCAATGGCTCCAGACATTTAGCGACATTGTCAAACACAAGGGAGAGTACATATGCTTGAAGCTTGCTATGCTTTGATAAAGGGGAACCACTGATTTAAGCTTAACGAAAACGGTTTTTTTTTTTGGCTGTTAGTTTGTTTAAGCACAAGATTTAATGACGTCATCGCACAACAATTATTAAATGGACAGGCATCGAATTTTCTTTTTTGCTTTATTTGATGTCTCGGTTTACCCCCCCCCCCCCCCAATCAAAACACATGTCTTTCTGTTTCATTTCTGAAAGAAACTAAAAACATTTTAATAAGAATTGTAAAAGTGGAAGTTTCTAGAACTAAAGATTGTTTCCTGTGAAATTCACTCGACATTGTATATATTCTGTCTGAATATACAGTTTAGAATAATCCACACTTTGGCTCAGTTCCTTTGTATACCATAGTCTTGACTACTCTTGACATTGTCATTGTCTCTCTCTCTCTCTCTCTCTATTCGTGTACCTTCGTCTCTTTCTATCATTACTTGCCAACACACGAATGTGGCTATCAGAGCTGTTACATCATTCTTTCTTTAGGATCAATTCTTGGTTCCTATCAGTGACTTTTGATACAGATGAATACTATAAATGCAGTTGTTTTTTTTTGCTCTATATTGGTTATATTTCAAATTGCACTCAGGGGCGTAGCCAGGATTTTTTTTTCGGGGAGGGGGGGGGTGTTGGTATTTATATGTATTTATGCGTGTGTGTCTACATAATCTTTATTACATTCTGTCCCTTAATTCTTTCGGAAGATGTTTATTGTGCCCTAGAATAGGTTCTTCCTGGAGTTAGTGGAAAAATTGTAGATTCCCAGCCAAGGGGTCTAGCGCTCCCCCAGCGGAGCCCCGCCGCCAAACACATTTCTGGTATTGAAACCCAACAAAATGCATATTCTGAGGTATCTACAGTGCATTTTCCTGCTATAAAAAAATTTTATTTCAAAAACCTAATGTGTTATTCTTACTGACTTAGTCCCTCCCGCGCCGTTCGGCGCATTTGCCGTCAAACTGTTTCCATAAAAATCTGTCACTGGTAATGTCTGAAGCCTCTTCCCACCTGCTCTGAGGACCTCCATAAATGTGTTGCGCCAAATTGTACTAGGATGTCATCGCAACTCTTCTTATGTGTAATTCATTTTGTCGGAGAACATGCCCCGCAAACCTCATGCGACGCTCTTTCACAATCTTACTAAGGGGGTCGACTCCCAGTTCGGCATAGGATTTCCTTGATTTAGACCCGATCTCTAAAACTGACTCCTAAAATCTGTCTAATCCATCTTTGCTGAGCCACATTTAGTGTTTTTTCATTTCGGCAGATGACTATTCACTTCACTTTATTAATGGAGCTCCACCACTGGTAGAAATGTGTAACTTCTCTTGAATACGCTCTTGGAATTAAGTGACTGTAGTTTGCTTTGGATTTTATATCGAAAAGGAAAGTTTTATCGTCAAAATCATCTGTTGGGGTTTTAAACTAAACAATCTCTGGAGTTGTTTTTTTTTTTTTAAATTCAAAACCTCATCTAGCTACGGTAAAAGAATTTAGTAACTGTAGTTCGCTTTAGAATAATATTTAAGATAGAGGTTTTCCACCTCAAAACGCTCTATAGGGGGATTTTAAACTCAAAACCATCTGGAGGGGTTTTAAACTTAAAAAAAGCCATCTGTAGGAGAGGGGTTTAAACCTAAAAACCCCAATAAGATTGGCTACGCTCAAATAATTTTAGTGTGTAATTTCCTTTTTTTTATATTGAAGAGGTATTTTTTAGCATCAAACCCCTCTGAAGGGGGGTTTAAACTCAAAACCACTTTTGGCAACGCTCATAGCATTTTGAGTGCGTAATTTGCTTTTTTTTCTTACACTGAAGCTGTATTTTTTAGCTTCAAACTCCACTGGAGGGGAGTTTAAACTCAAAATCCTTTGGCTACGCTCATAGAATTTTGAGTGTGTAATTTGCTTTTTTTATATTGGGTTTATCGTAAATTTTGGAGGGGGTTTTAAAATCAAAATCTTCCTTAACTGTGCTCTTAAAATTTGGGGATTGTCGTTTGCATTTTTTTTTTGCTTTGTTTTATAGAAGATGGGGATTTAACTACAAAAACTCCTGGTAGGGGGTTTTAAAGTTAAACCCTCCTGGTAGGGGGTTTTAAACTCGAACCCCCCTGGTTGTGCTGGGGCAAGTTATGGTTGAGTATTAAAATCTCACCTAAAATAAACAAAATCAAAGCAAAAAATCAGTTACTAAATTCCGATCCCACCCCTGCGGGGGGGTGGGGGGGGGAAATTTTATTTTAGGGGGGGGGCGGTTTGAACCCCTCCCCTGGCTACTCCCATGATTGCACTACAATGTTTTTAGCGGTCCCCGGAAGGGAAATAGCTGCTACTAGTTTTGTGTAGTCTGTGTCTGTCCTTCTGTCCCGTTTAGATAACAAAATCTGTAAAAGATTGTGTGAAAGCTTGATATCGGGATAGTTTAGGTCTTTCAAATTTCTTATGCAATGGCAAAAAAGCGAAAACTTTTTATTGACCATACAAGCAGTTTGTTTCATAAAAATACACAATCAATTTTTAATACTATTTACTATTAATAGTATTAAACTAAGAAGACCATCTTAGTAAGAGAGACATCCGTATTGTATATTATAAAAACATTTATTAAAACTATTCTGATTTTACTATAATTAAATAAAATATTTACTTTTGTTTTTAAAAGCGAATATGTCTACTATGTTTATAGTTATGGGTGACAATTGCCAATCAGTGTTTCATATTAAATAAGTGTGGAGTACAATGTACTGCAATCACTTAGAGATTAGACTATTTGACTAAACCAAAGGGACAAGTTTCTCCCATGAGGCCATGAATGAGAGATTAACCCTTTACAAAACCACCAATTAGATTAGATTCAACAAGCACAATTTAAAAATCCATTTAAAAAAAAAACAGAAAAGGAAAGAACTCCACCCTTAAAAACCATATCTATCAATAATGTACAAGCTATTTCCCTTACTCGATATTAAACAAAATGATTAGTTACCAGTAATTAATTTACTGATTGGGCATTTTTTAAAAATTGATTCATGTTTTTTTTTAGATACAATAAATAATTGTTTAAAGTATCAACTTGATTGGAGAATGCCTGAAGGAGATAGCATTAACAAATATTTCAGTGGACTAAAGCCAACAAATTTAGCTATATATGTGAATACAGAATTAGAAGTATCACATGTTGGTATCAAATAGAATAATTAATTACCAGTGGACTAATTGGTTACTTTTTATTTTATTGATTCATGTCTTGTCTATGAATAATTGTGAAAGTTTCAACTTGATCCAAGAATGGTTGCGGGAGAACTAACGTGTATACACTTTATACAATAGAGACAGACAGACAGACAGACAAACAGACAGACAAAAGTGAGTTCTTATAATCTTTATATAACGTAAATTTTTATAATAACGTAAATGAGTCCAGGTTTACATTAATCCATATATTTATCACATTCAATTGAATATTAACCATGTAATATTAACATTAATAAATCTCCGAATGCTGTGGTATCGCGTCGTCAGCCGACCAATGTCTACAACAATTTCGATACCTACAGTCTCTTCCTTTTGTATTAGCGGACATAGGGTTGTAGTTGTTGACAGTTTGTAGGGAGATAGGGTTGTAGTTGTTGACAGTTTGTAGGGAGACAGGGTTGTAGTTGTTGACAGTTTGTAGGGAGACAGGATTGTAGTTGTTGACAGTTTGTAGGGAGACAGGGTTGTAGTTGTTGCCAGTTTGTAGGGAGACAGGGTTGTAGTTGTTGACAGTTTGTAGGGAGACAGGGTTGTAGTTGTTGACAGTTTGTAGGGAGACAGGGTTGAAGTTGTTGACAGTTTGTAGGGAGACAGGGTTGTAGTTGTTGACAGTTTGTAGGGAGACAGGGTTGTAGTTGTTGCCAGTTTGTAGGGAGACAGGGTTGTAGTTGTTGACAGTTTGTAGGGAGACAGGGTTGTAGTTGTTGACAGTTTGTAGGGAGACAGGGTTGAAGTTGTTGACAGTTTGTAGGGAGACAGGGTTGTAGTTGTTGACAGTTTGTAGGGAGACAGGGTTGTAGTTGTTGCCAGTTTGTAGGGAGACAGGGTTGTAGTTGTTGCCAGTTTGTAGGGAGACAGGGTTGTAGTTGTTGACAGTTTGTAGGGAGACAGGGTTGAAGTTGTTGACAGTTTGTAGGGAGACAGGGTTGTAGTTGTTGACAGTTTGTAGGGAGACAGGGTTGTAGTTGTTGACAGTTTGTAGGGAGACAGGGTTGAAGTTGTTGACAGTTTGTAGGGAGACAGGGTTGTAGTTGTTGACAGTTTCTAGGGAGACAGGGTTGTAGTTGTTGCCAGTTTGTAGGGAGACAGGGTTGTAGTTGTTGACAGTTTGTAGGGAGACAGGGTTGTAGTTGTTGACAGTTTGTAGGGAGACAGGGTTGTAGTTGTTGACAGTTTGTAGGGAGACAGGGTTGTAGTTGTTGACAGTTTGTAGGGAGACAGGGTTGTAGTTGTTGCCAGTTTGTAGGGAGACAGGGTTGTAGTTGTTGACAGTTTGTAGGGAGACAGGGTTGTAGTTGTTGACAGTTTGTAGGGAGACAGGGTTGTAGTTGTTGACAGTTTCTAGGGAGACAGGGTTGTAGTTGTTGACAGTTTGTAGGGAGACAGGGTTGTAGTTGTTGACAGTTTGTAGGGAGACAGGGTTGAAGTTGTTGACAGTTTGTAGGGAGACAGGGTTGTAGTTGTTGACAGTTTGTAGGGAGACAGGGTTGTAGTTGTTGCCAGTTTGTAGGGAGACAGGGTTGTAGTTGTTGACAGTTTGTAGGGAGACAGGGTTGTAGTTGTTGACAGTTTGTAGGGAGACAGGGTTGTAGTTGTTGCCAGTTTGTAGGGAGACAGGGTTGTAGTTGTTGACAGTTTGTAGGGAGACAGGGTTGTAGTTGTTGACAGTTTGTAGGGAGACAGGGTTGTAGTTGTTGACAGTTTGTAGGGAGACAGGGTTGTAGTTGTTGACAGTTTGTAGTTCATAGTTTCTGATATTCATGCTGAAAATATGGAAACCTGCCCTTTTAACTGCCTAGGTGGACCACTTTGATAACCGATTCTGAGTTTGTGTGGAAACACAAACTATGTTTGTAATCATGTTTTTATTTGCAACTTTATGGTTTTATATTCTTTGCAACGTACTAGTTATATTTATCTTTAGCAATATAATGGTTTAAATTTTTGGTTTTGTTGTATTATTTGTGCTACCTCCTGTATAGTATTCACAATGACATTGTTGAAATTGGAGGATTTAAAAAATAATTAAATAAATATCATCTTAATTCAATAAATAAAGAAAGAAAATTCTTTTTTTGTTCAAATGTAGCTAAGAGCCCAAACATTTTATTTCTAGGTCGTGATTGGAGCTTTAGTCCACTATCAACAAGTTGATACTCCATTATTTGCATAATTTACCTTTTTTTCTTCATCTCCTCCTCCGGGGTTAATTCTTGAAACTTCTAGATCTTTTGATTTATATGTACCACACACTGTTACATCAAATGTTCCACTTTCTCTCTGTTAATGTTGAAATCATCTTTCTTCTCTTTCTCCACTATACACACTGATTATAGTGCAACATTTGCTTTATCATCAGCTGTAAGAAGTTTGTGATGGGACTTGTCCGAGATCTGTGACGAAAAGAGCAAAAGGTTTCTAGACTCTATTCTGTTTCCACCACAACTTGATATTTGCGTTTTCCCGTTCCACTCTATTCCTCTCTCCTAATTTTCTGCCTCTTTATGATCCATACCCGCAGTCTCTTCTCTAACTTCCCCCTCTTTCTCCTCTCCTCTCTTCCCCTTTCTCTCTTTTCTCTCTCTCTACCTCTCTCTTTCTCTCTCTCTCTCTCTCTCTCTCTGTCTCTGTCTCGCCAATACAGTCAGGCACATTGTGTGTTTGAGAGCTTGCTATTTAACACAGACACAGACACAGATATTCTTCTATTATTTGTTCTTGTTTCTTTTTTTTCTTTCATTTTTATTCCTTATTCGAGTCCTCTAAACTTCGTCCTAACCATGTCATCTTTATACCTCCTCTCTACAAAGGAGAGACAGAACATGCCCCACAAGAAGCGGAGGTAGAGAAAACTAAACTGGGCCAGCCGATAACGAAGGTATTAGCCAGATCTTTGTTTGTTCTGGACGGCCAGAGTAAAGGTTACAGCAGCCACGCCAAGTACTCCGTGGACAAGTAGCCGTTTGGTCCGAGGGGCTCCAGGCCTCCTCATTGGTCAGAACTGCTCTGGCGGTTAGCGCCACTCGAGTGCTGGGTCTAAGTGGTGGACCAGAGCCCCGTGTACGTGTGAGCCGAGGCGAAGTAATCTTTTGTCTACCTCGAGTCATGGACATGGTCAATGGACTAAAGGGAGATGTTCAGTGAAGGAACAGAGATGTCCCAATCAATGACTGGACACTAAAGATCAGTAGAAGAACAAATAATGGACACTTAGGATCATTGTTCAAATACTCTATTTTGTTAATTTATTGTAGAATCATTTGCCCCAGAGTCAAATACAAGCCAAGTATTTACAAAATACTGTGCTTAAAGCATGTATCTATCTATCTATCTATCTATCTATCTATCTATCTATCTATCTATCTATCTATCTATCTATCTATCTATCTATCTATCTTTCTCCCACCCCACCCATGGGCGCCTGTAGGTTTTTTTGCAGAGGTTGGCAAGTAGCCACCTATGGCTCATAGTCGTAGCTTCAACTTTTTTTATTACAGAGAATATTAAAGAAAAGAACCCATTCCTAAACGATATTAAGTTCACTTTTAATACATGTTTCATAAGATAAAAAAAAACAACAAAATGTGAACAAACTATTTACTGTACACTTTGATGTACTTTAATACTACTGAATCTCGTAGCGCAATGAACACGTATCTGGCAGTTCTGATATTCTTCTTTACGTTGCAATTCTGGCATTGTTTTAGGATGTAGACAAAACAGGTTGAACTGAGCATTATTATTGCTTGAAAAGCGAGACGTTAATGAAGAAACTAACGAGTCAGGATACGGAATGTTACGTATTTCTGAATCCTCTGGCTAAATGTACTAGTAGTCACACAAATAAAAACACTGCAAAGAACTTGACGACTCAACTTTCAGTTTCATATAATTTTACTGACTATTAACTCTAACAATTCGTCACTGTAACATGTAGCGTAGAAGACTGAACAATATCTGTCAGTTTACAGTTAGCTATACTTCGTTGCAATTCAACTCTTCACTTCGTTGCAATTCATCTCTTCTCAACTTGCATCGAGCCGTATTCCACAGAAATGACCACCGACACACTTCCCAGTGTCGCTCCAGGTCTCCCAAAGCTGAACCAAGTCGTACTCAAGTCTACCGAATCAGAGCCGTACACGTCTTACATCGCTTGTATCGACTGTAACGGCTCAAGTCCACTGTAGTTCGCTTTATAGACTTTAACGACAGTAGGCCACTCTAGTTAACTCTACCCTAGTTAACTTGCATCGAACTCTACCCTAGTTTACTTGCATCGAGTCGTACACATTTCTCTTCCACTGTCTCGCACAGTAGACAACAGTAACGTCGACTGTACCAACAACTTCCTACGACTCACTCACGACTGACTTTCACATTAACTCTCTGGCTTATATAGAGTCCCTAATCGCTCCTCCAAAGTTGCACAAACACTGCTAGTATCTTCTGGAACAACACGTGAGGACACGTCACATCCTGTTTATACATGTACATTCCAGAGAACACTCGCTCCTGTGTTATCTTGCCGGGGTCACACGTTAACCTCTTCCTGTCACTGGCACTGGTGGATCCAGAACTTTGGAGTGGGGGGGGGCGATTTTTTTCCAAACCCTTACCCTAACGCCCAGTAAAGCCTAACCCTATGTATAAACGTGCGTACAGCATAGATCGATATATGAGAATAAAATAAGACTGTTTCTCAATCTTCGGCGAAAAAAAAAAGAAGAAAAAACAGTCATATTGAAGCCTTTCTCTTGCAAGCTTGGGGGTTTGGGAGAGCGCTGTAAGCTTCTACGCGTTTTCTTGCATTTTTCACTGCAGAAACGCATTCTCCTGACATCTACAGCTCATTATCTATCAGTGGGGTTCGGTGCGAAGCCCCGACGCCAAAAGCATTTTCTTGCATTTTTCACGGCTGAAACGCCTTCTCCTGACATCTACAGCTCATTCTCTATCAGTGGGGTTCGGGGCGAAGCCCCTACGCCAAAAGCGTTTTCTTTGCATTTTTTACGGCTGAAACGCATTCTCCTGACATCTACAGCTTATTATTCATCAGTGAGGTTCGTGGTGAAGCCTCGACGCTAAAACCGTTTTCTGGCATTCTTCACTGCAGTAACGCATTCTCTTAACCTACAGCTCATTATTCTTTCTATTATAAAGGACCTTTTGAAAAATTTGGAAAAATAATCTAATATGAATTTATAGTACCTAAATACATACAGATTTGTTCTTTGAAAAGATAAGTTATCCCACATATTTAAATTAGGGCTTTGAGGATCGCCGCCGAAAAAAAAATTATTCGATAAATAATATTCAATAAAATTCAAGCATAAATTGTGAGTTATAGTCCTAAATTTATTTAACTAGAAAAATATGAGATAGAGTAAAGGTTGGAAAAAGGCGACTAGGAAAAGATTATCTAGCTTTTGAACTCATCTCAACCGTGACTGTTATATTGAAAAATTTCGTTAAAATTATAACTTTTCCAAAGCAAAGTCTTTCTTAAAATAGTTATGCTAAATTCATGTGAAATTACAAAAGGGAAGGGCGGTAAAATGAAAACGATTAATCCTCGCTCCTTTTTTATAATTTCTGCTAATGAATGCATTTTGCATTATATAATAGGGGTTGGGCGATTCGATTTAAAAATTTACTTTATAGCATATATAAATTATATTAGTGACAGATTTTTAAAATTTTGTAATTTCTTACTATAATACAAAAAGAAAAAGTATTGGTTTGTCCGATGTGGGGAAGGTGATTGCATGTATCGCACTTCCACCTGTTTATATTATATAGATATTCGACTAATTTTGTTCACATACTATGATTTCTCCATAAAAGTAGGGCCTCCCCCCCACTCAAAGGGTTTAGATGTTAAGGGCAGTAGAGGTATTCGCTCCTCCCCTTCCAATCGGCCAACAGGTGAACGACATAATATAAAGACCGGTTAAAATACCAATAACAAGTTTTAATCATATAGATATGTAATTGATTCTGTTAGCAAGCTGTGATTTCTACAAATAAATAGGACCGCCCCCCCACTCGAAAGTTTATGGTGGGGTGGGGTGGGGGGGGGGCGGATTGATGCCATCGCCCCCACACGGCCCTACCAAATCGGCCAAAATACTAGAAGGGGGGGGCGAAATAATCTAAAAATAGGATGAAATATAAATAATTAGTATATATTATTAACATAAGTAATAAATTCGTATACAAATTGTGTGAATTCTATACTAAAATTCGTCCACCCCTCCCTTCGGGGGGGGGGGGGGTCGGCCGAGTGGGGGGGGGGGGATCGCCCCTACCGCCTTCCCCCCTGGATCCGCCAGCGATCACTGGTCATTTGTAACACTAATTTAAAGTCGTGTTCTGTAATAATCCCAAAATCCAAACATGTGGCTTTTGCTCGATCTGTCTGTCGACGGCAGCACCGACTCAGTATCAAGTTTGTTGGCCAACAGTCTTGCCTTCCTCAATCCCTGAAGTGTTCCTCAGCATGGTCAAGTGGGCTTTTTTTGATTATGTCATTAATGTAAATGCTGATGTGTTGTTAAGCTGCTACTTATGCTAAGATGGACAGACTGCAACATCACGGACACTGGTTCAAGAACAAATGAATAATTGACTACAATTAAAAGACAAATCAGAAACATATCACGAGAAGCAGGAACTTATTACACATAGGCAGTTTGTCTGGTTTCACTTAAAGCCGATATTTTAAAATACGCCAAAGAACTTCTCAAAGTTGTGACTTAAAGCGCGAATAAATTCGTATTTCTCTGTCTATCGAATGAGGTACATTTAGCAGCAACGCTCTCGCTTGACACCATTAGCATTACGGATACCTGAAACGTCCTTCAGGTCATTGATAACCAGGTAAAGTCTGTGAGACGCACAATGGACTAAGGCTGCGTTTGAATATTTTTTACGAATCCTTGTCTAAACGTGGTTCTGAATGCTATCCAACACGGTGCAGCCATCGTAGCCTTGGCTAGTAGTTTCTCCATGCAGATAATGTATTCGCTGACAATGAAATCTTCTCAAGTGCAATTGACATCAGAGCCATGAGATATATGCAGTTTATTTACCGAAATACCAAGAAGACGCAGTAAATTCAAGCTGCTGCTGCTCGTATATTTTGGTTTCTTGCTGCTGCCAGTGCTCCGTCGATACAAAATGTCACCAATCAACGTTTGGACTCACATATTGGCAAGTGAACAACTTGCTTACATCTCTTCTCTTATAAACTGGTGGACGTGGTCATCCTGCTATTTGATCGAGCGCTAACACTGACCGCAACTCCGCAAGACGTAAATACATTTACCAAGATGGCCGCACTCTTCAATCTTGTTCAAAGAAACTTTCACATGTATCAAATCCAAAGACAGTTGGCCAGAATTTTTCCTCCAAGACAAAAAACATCAACAACAAAAAGAAAAATTGTATCACATTCTAGGCTTTTACTAAATATAATAAGTTAATAATAACTATAATTATGTGCAAATGAAAACAAATAGTCACAACTAACGTGCTATAGAATATTGAATTGAGAGCCTATAGTGGGACATGAACCACAGATTAGTCTATTCTAGTTTATTACAACAATAGCTTATCCTTATTAACTTTACCACGGTGGAAGCACTGCATATTATGTTGCTCGAGTTGCATATAAAGTTGCTTCCTAGCAGAAGTTAATTGATTTAAAGGTGTAAAAAAACTTGCTAAAATTTGACTACTCAGAATTCAGAGGGGTGCACGTACATGGCCAGTCATCTATTCCTGATAAGCCTAGGCTAGTTTTTCGATTTTAATTGGTCTGAAGGTGAAAAAAATGACTACAATATGGCTACTCAGAATCCAGGGAGGTGCAAGTGCACCACCTTGCACCTACCTGAGGGCGCCCATGTTCAGAGAACACTGCGCTCCATGGACTCAATGCTTCTAGTAATGCCACGTCTTTCCATCCAAAGTTACTGTTTGGGGGCTTTTTCGGTAAATGGACCAAAGGTGGGCAACTCACTACCCATTGATCTCAGACAGACAACATGCTACACTATATTAAAGAGGAACATTAAGACCTATCTTCTTCAGATTAGTTTGTCATTTTAGCTATCATTTTTATGTTTGTTTATCACAGTGCCTTGAGCCTACATCATGTTTGTTAACAGCGCTCTATAAATTTAACTATTATTATTATTAAGAGCTTTCTTATATACTCTGCAATCGTAAACTGGTGGACGTGTTTAACCTGCTATTTGATCGAGCACTAAAACCGACCTCAACTCCGCAAGACGTGAATACATTTACCAAGATGGCCGCACTCTTCAATCTTGTTCAAAGAAACTTAGACATTTATCATAACGAAAGAAAGTCATCCAGAATTTCTCCTCCAAGGCACACACAAATAATATTTATCCCTTTCTAGGCCTTCACTAAATACAATAATAAGTATAACTATGTGCAAGTGAAAACAGTGCCACAGAATAGTTCACACTTTTGATAGTACAACAAATTGCAAGCCTATAATAAAGCGTACATGGTCAGAGCCATCAACACCTGACTAGCTTATTCTAGGTGATGGAATTTCTACCTGACATTTCCTACAATTTAACTTTCTGCAAGTGTGTGTGTGTGTGTGTAAATTTGACAAGTATCTTTGCGTGTTTTCGAAGTACACTTTTATAATGTAAATAAATGTTATATTTTGAAAGTATTCGTTTTAACTTATTATGATTTTTGCTTATTTATGTTTAAAGATATCTAAAGTATTTCCTGCAAAATGACTGAATAAATTATGATAACATTAAAACAAAAAAATATTGGCTCTATTAATATTTTACGATATCTAAAGTACTTCTTTCAAAATGACTAAAATATTTTTTTGTCCGCGCTATTTTGTCCGCGCTATTTTCACAGGGTACCGGTCTGGTCTAGATCTATAACAAAATTTAATGACATGACTGATCCAAACTATTGATATAATTGTACTTAATATAAGCTTTGTTTTTTTTTTAATATTATTTTTTGTTATCTTAAACAGCCACTAAAAGGAGCACCTGGATATAAGGTCTTGACTCGCAACTTCTCATTGCCTACTATAGTTTTTGAACCATTTCATTGTACTAATAATTTAATCAAACTGATCTACTTTTTTTATTGCGCCATATGTTTGTTATTTTTATTATTTTTATTTTTTTTTCTTATCGCTATGTACTCATTTCTGGACTTCTTATTTGACTATATAATGGAGTCTTCTAGCCTCCCTCTTATATCAACTTCTTATTTGACTATACAATGGAGTCTTTTAGCCTCCCCCTTATATCAACTTCTTATTTGACTATATAATGGAGTCTTCTAGCCTCCCTCTTAAATCAACTTCTTATTTGACTATATAATGGAGTCTTCTAGCCTCCCTCTTAAATCAACTTCTTATTTGACTATATAATGGAGTCTTCTAGCCTCCCTCTTAAATCAACTTCTTATTTGACTATACAATGGAGTCTTCTAGCCTCCCCCTTATATCAGGACTTCTTATTTGACTATATAATGGAGTCTTCTAGCCTCCCCCTTATATCAGGACTTCTTATTTGACTATATTCTTAAATCAACTTCTTCTATATAAGCCTCCCCCTTATAAATCTTCTCATTTGACTATATAATGGTGTCTTCTAGCCTCCCTCTTAAATCAACTTCTCATTTGACTATATAATGGAGTCTTCTAGCCTCCCTCTTAAATCAACTTCTTATTTGACTATATAATGGAGTCTTCTAGCCTCCCTCTTATATCAACTTCTTATTTGACTATATAATGGAGTCTTCTAGCCTCCCTCTTATATCAACTTCTTCTATATAAGCCTCCCCCTTATAAATCTTCTTATTTGACTATATAATGGAGTCTTCTAGCCTCCCCCTTATATCAACTTCTTATTTGACTATATAATGGAGTCTTCTAGCCTCCCTCTTAAATCAACTTCTTATTTGACTATATAATGGAGTCTTCTAGCCTCCCTCTTATATCAACTTCTTCTATATAAGCCTCCCCCTTATAAATCTTCTTATTTGACTATATAATGGAGTCTTCTAGCCTCCCCCTTATATCAACTTCTTATTTGACTATATAATGGAGTCTTCTAGCCTCCCCCTTATATCAACTTCTTATTTGACTATATAATGGAGTCTTCTAGCCTCCCTCTTATATCAGGACTTCTTATTTGACTATATAATGGAGTCTTCTTGCCTCCCCCTTATATCAACTTCTTATTTGACTATATAATGGAGTCTTCTAGCCTCCCTCTTATATCAGGACTTCTTATTTGACTATATAATGGAGTCTTCTTGCCTCCCCCTTATATCAACTTCTTATTTGACTATATAATGGAGTCTTCTAGCCTCCCTCTTATATCAACTTCTTATTTGACTATATAATGGAGTCTTCTAGCCTCCCCCTTATATCAACTTCTTATTTGACTATATAATGGAGTCTTCTTGCCTCCCCCTTATATCAACTTCTTATTTGACTATATAATGGAGTCTTCTAGCCTCCCCCTTATATCAACTTCTTATTTGACTATATAATGGAGTCTTCTAGCCTCCCCCTTATATCAACTTCTTATTTGACTATATAATGGAGTCTTCTAGCCTCCCTCTTATATCAACTTCTTATTTGACTATCAACAACAAACTGAAATGGAGTGAACACTGTCAAAACATATACAAGAAAATTTACCAATGTCTCTTCTATCTCAGAAAGCTAAGAAAATTTAACATAGACAAAACAATAACGAAACTCTTCTATACAGCAACTTTCAGCATCTTTGCCATCACCTGCTGGTATGGTAATACTTCACTGGTACAAAGACATAGACTTAATAGAGTAATTAAAAAAGCATTAAAAAAGCATCGTATATCACTCAAAAACAACTACCATCTCTTGCAGAGCTCTTTCAAGAAAGATGCATTTCCAAAATACGATTCTTAAAGGCAACCTGCACCCATTAAACCACTGTTACATAAGACCTGAACGAAGTGGTCGTCTCCTTTCCATTAGGACTAAAACAGAAAGATTTAAAAACTACTTTATGGCTTTATACCCTATCGGTCAGAGTGTTACAAGATCAGCTGTCGTCATCGAGAAGTACATAGAAGTCCAATTCATAAAGCGCTGGTTGTGAATGTGTATGTGTTTCGTGAGTGAATGTTGTTCGAATTTTCATCCATATTGTTTTTGTAAAGTAGTTACGCTGAGGTTGTCAGTTGTAGTCAAACTGAATTTCCATTTGATAGGATCAAAAATTATCTTATCTTATCTTATTTAGTGGTGTCTTCTAGCCTCCCCCTTATTAGACTAGTTATTGGATTATCTTAGTTATTTTTAGTACGCAAACACGTTTTAAAAAAAACTGATACGTAAAACAAAAAACAAAACCAAACCAGAATTCAAGTTGAGCCAAAATGTTGAGTCTATGCACGAGCTCTAATATTAAGTGTATGCACCAGCTCTAATATTAAGTGTATGCACCAGCTCTAATATTAAGTGTATGCACCAGCTCTAATATTAAGTGTATGCACCAGCTCTAATATTAAGTGTATGCACCATCTGAAAATTTGAGTGTAGACTATGTAATGCATCAGTAGTAATGTTGAGTGTATGCGCCAGCTGTAGTTGAGTGTATGCACTACTCTGGGCAGGGCACGTGGGGGACGAATGTATGCCAAAAGCAGTCCTTTTTGGTGAGCTCAAAGGTGGTCGACGTAATAGTGTTGCCCCACGGAAACGCTTCAAAGACCATCTTAGGCGCCTACTTGCCTTAGCTGACATAGAAGAGAGCACCTTGCTGCATGCGGCTTCTGAACGAGACAGCTGGAGATGACTCAAAAGGCCGCAGGATACACATTTCAGACCATACGAAAATCCGCTGCCGAGGACAGACGCAGACTTCGAAAAGAAAATCTAAATCGACCACTGGCAGACAATGGTTATGCTTGTCCTGGATGTGGCAAACTATGTAGGTCTCAGCTGGGGCTGCGTAGTCACGGGAATTACTGCATTCCTAATTAATCTTCTTATATCTTTATATATATATATTTTGAGTGTATGCACCAGCTGTAATGTTGAGTGTATGTATCAGCTGTAGTTTTACTTTTATGCACAAGTTATTTTTTGACAGCATTCACCAACCTGTACAAATATCTTGGAACCAAATGTCAACCCTATGGCCACTAGAAAAGATTTACCTTAATGCTTAGGAATTGAACAGGACACATCACTCCATGTTCAGTCTGAAGATTTGGCATCGGTTGATTTATATAAAATCATGAATTCCCGAGAATTTCCTAATATTCTTTTTTAGTGGGGAGGCTGCCCCTTAAAGCTGACTGGGTTCTTATGATAACCTCCCAAGTGGAATGGTGGGGTGGCTACTTCGGCTAGGGGTGTCTTTTGAATCCCCAGCTCTTTGATTTCAACCGGGGTTCAGTCTAACTACCCATTGTTCATCTATGGCTTCCACTAAACGAAGTTTCCACCAAGAGAGCCTCGTAGAGCCGGTGGGAGATAGAATCCCTAGGAAAAGATCATCACCAGAATGTCATCTGCAGGTTGTCTGTTTGTTTATAAAATGTTTTACATGTTTCGGGTGATCCTACAGCGTTGAAGATAATTTACTTCATTGTCCAAACTTCCCGCAGGATGACAAGGGATGGCAGCGGGCATGGTATGAACCCAGGACCATCGAGAAGTCCGAACGACAGTCCAGCGCGCATACCTCACGACCAGGCAGCCAGATTAAAAGCATGTATATTATTCAAAATAATCTCTGCATACTTGGAGTTAGACAAGGCTGCCTACTTTCACCAACTCTTTTTAATATCTTCCTTCTAAGGATAATAGAAGATGCTCAGAGTGCTATGATGATACTTTAAGCAAAGGAGGAGGACGAATTTCTAGCTTGCGCTTCGAGGATGACATAGATGGTCTAGTAAGGACAGAAGATGAGCTAGCTGGCTTAGTGATGCCTTCGGCAATAAATGGTATGCAAATCAACGATGAAAAAAACAACACAAATTATGACCTATAGCCAACAAAAAGGGACAAGTGTAATTAGTTGTAAATACCTTGGAGATATTGTCTCAGATGAAGAAACCAAGCTTGAGAACTACTGGCAAGAATTGCACAATCCACAGCAGCTCTTGCAAAACTCAAAACTAAATGGAAAGACAAAGGCATTGCCTGATGCGCCCCGGTCATGGTCACATTCTTATATGCTTGCGAATTTTGGATGCTGTCTTAAGAACTAGAGAGGAGGATTTGAACAGTGGGATTGAGATGTTACAGGGGGATCCTAGAGATCACTAACAAGGGCCGCATCAGAATCGAAGAGATTAGAAACAGGATTAATACATCGATTGGACCTAACGATGATTTGCTAAAGACTGTCGAAAAAAAAAACGCAAACTAAACACTTATGGCCATGTCAATGGGTCCTCAGGGCTCGCAAGGACTTTCCTTCATGGAACAGTGCCAGGACCAAGGGGGGAGGCAGACAGATAAGGCGATGGGAAGACCACATAAAGGTATGGCTGGGTTTGTCATGGAAAAGCAAAGACAGGGAGGAATTGAGAAGGTCGGTTGTAACAGATCTAATGTGGTGCCTCAGCGGTCTAACATACTATTAGGGGATAGGTGAAGGTGATCACGGAACAACCTGTTCAAAGTTGAACTTTTTTTTTTTTGTTTTTTTTTTAAAGGAAACCTCAGAATTTGCGCTATTCAGTTTTAGCTTTATCATCATAGGAATCCTTGGGCCTTATGCCTCTTTTCTTTGCCTCTTTTTTGGGCTTTATATGCCTCTTTTATGGGCCATCTTGCCTCTTTTGTGGGCTTTTTTTTTTTTTTTTTTTTTTTTAATATGTTTTTATTTGTAAGTTACCATAATTCACAAGTATTAAATCATAAACAATTGAAAAGTGATTAACCTAAAAATATAATAACAGTAATAGAAATATTATTTAATATCAAAGACATACTACCTAACCAATGAACCCCCTAAAGACAGAAAAATGATACAAGTATACTCTACTCCAGAACAATCAACACAATATCAGATATCCCTGACCCCCAACACCCTATTTCTGAAAAACTACATGAGCATTATACAGGTATATGAAAATCAAACTAGATAATTCTCTACCCTAAAGTCCATTATTTTTCTAAATGTTAATTCCAAGTGATTAGGATCAAACACCTTATTATTATGTAGACATTTGAGCCAGCTAGCCCAAACAAGATTCCTGTATTCGGAAACAATAATCAAGTTAAAGTTATGTATCATTTTATTTTTTAGTTTTGGCAGCTTGTTTAAAATAATAGACAAGTTAACATTTACATAATTGCCACAGTTTGCTTCCAATAGGTCCATTACAGTACTTCTAACTTGAAGGAATAATGGACATTCCAAATACATGTGTTTCTCGGTATCAGCATTTTCAAGGTGGCATAATATACATTCACGGTCATTTGCCCGTCTTCTAACCATAGGGGTCATCCCAAAGATAAGTCTATAACTAATCTCTCTAGCTTTTGGTGGGATATGTTTACTGTGTAGGTTTATGAATGTGTCCTTGAATTCTGTCACCCCAAGAACTCTCCCCCACTTAATCCTATTCACTAGGCTTTCCTGTAACAGCTTTTTAAGTGTTGTGTATGATTCTTTGGTTTTGTTGTGTATTAAATGTTCATTACCAGGTAAAATTCTTGAAATAGATCTGTAAAATGGATGAGTGACTGTACCAAAATAGTGAGGAGTATCATTGTGTATTGGAAGAAGACTACTTAATCTTAAACCATAATAGTAAATTGTCAAGGGAAAGTTTGTTGGGTTCCTAACTACTTGACCTACCAATTTTAGCCTTAGCGACTGTATTTTTGTTTTAACATCTTGCAAGTTTATCCCCCCATCCTATTTGTTTTGAATGAGTGTAGTGTGCTTAATGCTCCTAATAGTGTTTTTAAATATAAAGCTTCTAATGAACTTGTTCAGCTTGTTTATGAATTTAGGAGGTGGCTCTGTAATGTTAGCTAAATAGACAATCTTTGGAATGACCAAACTATTTATCAATACAGCTCTACCAAATATTGTAGAACCTGTGTGCTGATAAAGTTTAATTAAGTTTGAGGCTTTGACAAAAATATTCTCCCACTGGTCTTTACAATAGAACAAAGGATTACAGGTATAGACAATACCACAAATCTTGATTTTATCAACAATTCTGAAAGCGCAATTCTCTTTGAATTTCCATTTCCCTAGTCCCATTACAGAGGATTTATTTATATTTATTTTTGAACCACTAGCTTCTCCGAAAAGTGTAAATTTCTTTAGTATATTCTCAATATCTTGCTCTGAAGATGGAAAAAAGGTTGTATCATCCGCATAGGCTTTGACTTTGATGGTTGAGAAGGAACGACCCGGTATATTTATCCCAATAATGGATGGGTCAGATCTTACAGATTCCAAGAAGGGTTCCAAGCAAAGGATATACAAGAAGGGGGATAAGGGACAGCCCTGTCTGATAGACCTTTGTATGAGGATACTCCTACTGAGAGAATGATTAATTATCAATCTACTTGTTGCATTGGTATAGACAAGCTTTATATATCTGATTAACAGGGAACTTATTTTACATTTCTCAAGCACCTTGAACATGAAGCTATGGCTTACTCGGTCAAAGGCTTTTTCTTGATCTACAGATAAAAGAGACACATTGAGGTTTTTATCCTTACTGTACATGATAAAATCCCGTAAAAAATGTGTCATGCCGTCAATGTTTCTGTCCGGGATACAACAGTACTGGTCATGTCCGATAAGTTGGTTTATGAGTGGTTTCATTCTTAGGAAAATCATTTTTGTGAGAAGTTTATAGTCCGTGTTGAGAAGTGAAATGGGCCTATAGTCGCTAGGTGAAGTGTTATTTTCAGATTTCTTAGGTAAAAGTGTGATGTATGCTTCGTTAAAATTTGGAGGAAAATGTCCCAGTTTAATGGCGTCGCTATATAGTCGCAGTAAGAGAGGACCAAGCAGGGGGAAGAAGGTTTTATAGAGTTCAAATGTTAAGCCATCTGGACCGGGTGATTTATTGTTCTTAGTCGAGTCCAGGGCAGTCCTGAGTTCGTCTAGCGTAAATGCACTCCCTAAAAGATCTTCATCTGTCTTGTCCAGCTGGTTGCAAAATTTTAGAAAATTATCTTGAGCATCAGTATATACTGGCTCTTCACTGTATATAGTAGTGAAGTGTTTTGTAAAAATATTCTTAATATCTTCATAATCATCTACTTTATTCCCCTCACTATCTATGATGTTGCTTATTATTTTACTTGATTGTACATTCTGTTCAAACGATAGGAATAGTTTACTAGGACCTTCATTACTTAAGTAATTTTTACACCTAATCTCAGCACCCCTATAAGTATACTTGTTTAATTCCTCTAGTTTTAAAAGAGTTTCTGTTTTAACGATTTCATCATCCGTGTGTAATAATGTGTATTTGAGTTGTTCATATTCTTGCCTCCTACGTCCCTGAGCTAATGTAGATATTAACTGGCTTTGCTGCTTGATAGAACTTTTTAGGAGTGTCCATGTCTGTGTTAAATCGAAATGTGGATCTTGTATATCTTGTAAGTAAGAATTTAGATTAGTAGAAACTAGCTCCACGAAAAGGAGAATTTCCAACAGAGAATTGTTAAATTTCCAGTGGGATGACTTTCTTTTAATTTCTTTGTTTTTTATTTCCAAAGTAACTAACACCGCTTTGTGGTCTGTGTATTCTAGTGTTTCTTCCAGATGTGACACCCGACTTATATAGAGATGATTAGGAGCATACACTCTATCTAAGCGCGTCGAGACGGGGTATGACCTATGCACCATGGTGATGTCACGACCCATAGGTTCTAGTGTCCTGTAAGCATCAACTAAATTAAAATTCCTCTCTATCTCCTCTAAGAAATTAAGATTCAGAAAGGTTTTACGAGAGGGAAGGCCCACTGCCAGAGTTGTCTACGCTATCAACGCAGAAGTTATGTAATAAAACTATACTTTTATGGGAGGCATTATGTATGTTGAATAGGTCATGCTAGTTTACATAAAAGAGAAAGTATTCACTCTCTTAAAAAATATTATTACTGGAGACGCACTTCTTAAACCTATTCCAATAATCTTCTTAGGAAAATCTCATTTCACGGTCGAGGTTATCGAAAAGATTATCATAAAAATAGATTCCTCTATTTAATTAATGAAACACCGAAGCTGGATACACTATGACTCTTCGCAAATATTGGTAGTGGATTGACTGTGTATTAGAGTATGGCATCAATAAGTCACTGCCACGACTGTATTATCTGAAACAAGTCGTGGGTCACTAAAGGAAGAGGAACCAAGCAAAATGTCAAAGGAAAAAAAATTATTTGATAAGGAATATTGTTATACAAATAATTTATTACTTTGAAGATGCATAATATTTAACTTTTTGTTTACTAAGCTTACATGAACTCTGTCTGTCTGTCTGTCTGGGAAAAGGTTTGTAGACGTTTTTTCTCCCACACCCAATCAAGCTGAAACTTAGCACAATTATTTCTTTTACATGACAACACAAGAATCACTAAAAATGAATTAGCTATTGGTAATTAATTATTTTGTTTGGTATCTCGAACAAAGGAAAGAAATCGTACTTGACTTAAGTGGTGGTATAAACTGAATTAGAGAAAAAGTAAATTTGAAACAAAAAAAAATACATAACTATACAATCTTCTATAGTTATTGGCACCTCACTAGCAGAGTGGTTCGTATGTCGGTTTTGGGAGGCTTGTGCCATGAGTTCAAATTCAGGTCGTTCCCTTTTTTTTTTTTTTTTTTTTGTAAAAGCTTTTACAAACTGATTACGGTAGAATGCATTCAGGTGTCTCTTTCTTCCCTTCTCCATCCCATATTCCCAACTGGTCCAAGTGATGGGATCATAGCGTAGTGAGCAAGCTTAAGGAATGAAATAGAGCTAAACAAAAACAATTGGTAAAAATATTTCTTATCGCACAGATTTAGTGTTGTTGATCTATCATCTAGATCTATTACAAATTTAATTATATAACTGATTTAAACTAATGGATACAATTACACTTCGTATAAGCTTTGTTTTTTTCTTTAAAGTATTTTTTTTAATGTTTTTTCTTGTTTTAAATTGTTAGTTAGATTTATGATTCGTTGAGTATTTTAATATAGAATGATATTTTGAATAGAATACTTATGATACTTTGGGCATTGTAAGATATACTGAATGATTTATTTATTCATTTATGGTATATGTTTAATGTGTTATACTCTTTTGTGTATGCGTACCACATATGTTTGTGATGTTCTCCTAGATATGTATTACTTTTTGTTGATACAAAACTGGTATAAGTACATTTGTTTAATTATCTCACAATCTAACCGATTAGATTACGACTTGCACGTTCTGGTTCGGTTCCTCAGTTTTGACATGCTAATAGACAACCAATTAATAAAGTACTTTTAACTTCATCGAGCGCTCACACAAGCAGTAGTTCTGTGGTCACTCTGTACTGGTCAGTTGCTACTAATAAACATTGCGCCATTGCAAGTATACAACAGTGCCATGGCGTGCGTCCAGTTGACGTGACCCTTCGGTAATCTCTATCCTACTGGAGACTGCTTCGTTGGAATTGGTCACAGACTTCTGCTCAATAGATCAGGCGGAAGAATCTTTTGATTTGGCTGGGAATGAAAAGTGAATTTGTTAGGTTGACTGGTCAGCATGGTAGAATTGAAGTGGAAGGGAAGCAAGTGACCAGACATAGAAACTGTTGTCATGTGATTACCATTTTTAATTGTTGATTTTTTTATGTTTTTTTTTTAATCAACTATTTTTGCCCACATTTTGTACTCCTATAGAATTTATTTGAAGTAATGTTTCACTATAACATGCATCAAGTTGACTACCTGTTTCTTAGTACTATGTTCTTGTATATTAATTTAATGTTTTGTTAAGTTGAAAGGACACCCTGTTGCAGATTAACACGGTTCATTGACACTGTTTTAAGATCTTAGAGACACAAATAAAATATATAAAAAATCCCTTTAAAAGAAACAAATCTTATTTAAAGGGAAGAACTCCGCACTTATAACTATATCTCTCAAAAATGTATCTATTTTTACAATTATTTAAGGGGACCAAACCCTACATATCTAGCCATATCTTAATCTCTGAGTATGTTACTTTAATATTTTCTTGTCTGAATCTCTGAGCAAGTTATTTAATGTTTTCTTGTCTAAATCTCTGAGTAAGTTACTTTAATGTTTTTAGTCCGAATCTCTGAGCAAGTTACTTTTACATTTTCTTGTCTTAATCTCTGAGTAAGTTACTTTAATGTTTTCTTGTCTTAATCTCTGAGTAAGTTACTTTAATGTTTTCTTGTCTTAATCTGAGTAAATTACTTTGTTTTCTTGTCTTAATCTCTGAGTAAGTTACTTTGTTTTCTTGTCTTAATCTCTGAGAAAGTTATTTAATGTTTTCTTGTCTTAATCTCTGGGTAAGTTTTTTTGTTTTCTTGTCTTAATCTCTGAGCAAGTTATTTAATGTTTTCTTGTCTTAATCTCTGAGTAAGTTACTTTAATGTTTGTTGTCCGAATCTCTGAGCAAGTTATTTAATGTTTTCTTGTCTTAATCTCTGAGTAAGTTACTTTGTTTTCTTGTCTTAATCTGTGAGTAAGTTACTTTAATGTTTTCTTGTTTTAATCTCTGAGTAAGTTACTTTAATGTTTTCTTGTCTTAATCTCTGAGCAAGTTATTTAATGTTTTCTTGTCTTAATCTCTGAGTAAGTTACTTTGTTTTCTTGTCTTAATCTGTGAGTAAGTTACTTTAATGTTTTCTTGTCTTAATCTGTGAGTAAGTTACTTTAATGTTTTCTTGTCTTAATCTCTGAGCAAGTTATTTAATGTTTTCTTGTCTTAATCTCTGAGTAAGTTACTTTAATGTTTGTTGTCCGAATCTCTGAGCAAGTTATTTAATGTTTTCTTGTCTTAATCTCTGAGTAAGTTACTTTGTTTTCTTGTCTTAATCTGTGAGTAAGTTACTTTAATGTTTTCTTGTTTTAATCTCTGAGTAAGTTACTTTAATGTTTTCTTGTCTTAATCTCTGAGCAAGTTATTTAATGTTTTCTTGTCTTAATCTCTGAGTAAGTTACTTTGTTTTCTTGTCTTAATCTGTGAGTAAGTTACTTTAATGTTTTCTTGTCTTAATCTGTGAGTAAGTTACTTTAATGTTTTCTTGTCTTAATCTCTGAGCAAGTTATTTAATGTTTTCTTGTCTTAATCTCTGAGTAAGTTACTTTGTTTTCTTGTCTTAATCTGTGAGTAAGTTACTTTAATGTTTTCTTGTCTTAATCTCTGAGTAAGTTACTTTAATGTTTTCTTGTCTTAATCTCTGAGCAAGTTATTTAATGTTTTCTTGTCTTAATCTCTGAGTAAGTTACTTTGTTTTCTTGTCTTAATCTCTGAGTAAGTTACTTTAATGTTTTCATGTCTTAATCTCTGAGTAAGTTACTTTAATGTTTTCATGTCTTCAACATCTCCAGACAATGATCCCCTTACTGATGAAAGCCTCACTTTTTCTTTTGTGTCTGCCAGAACTCGTGGCCAAAACTACAGACATAAGGTAAGCATTCTCTTTGATTACTGAACTAGCGATACGTATGTCTTATGGGAACTGCTATGCTCAGTACTCACATGGTCCTCTAACACAGGCTTAGCTTGAAACTCCATCTGCCTATATAAATGTAATGTGACTGAGGAAGGTTAAAATAGTTATATGATTTATTCCATTGAATGATTGACTGAACCATGCATAATTATAATAGAAAGTGTTATTTGTAATTAACAAAACAAAATTCCAATTATGATCATTATCAGTCAAAATATTAACAACTAACTGTGACTATGTGAGCAACTAAAGAAGAATCTCACACTCTATACAACCTGTGGGAAGCCATATTTATTGGTTTATTAGGAGATAGGTAATTCTCTTCCCTCACCTGACCTGACCTCACCTGACCTGACCTCACCTGACCTGACCTCACCTGACCTGACCTCACCTGACCTGACCTCACCTGACCTGACCTCACCTGACCTGACCTCACCTTACCTGACCTCACCTGACCTGCCAGCTGATCATTTCCCGACACTTTCTGCAGGGTCTCTCCCCACATTGTGCACAGAGTCAACTAGAACAACAAATCTGAGCAGCATAGTGACTTATGTTAGTCACCAAACTGACAAGAGGATGAGATCATTGTCTGACTTATGTTAGTCACCAAACTGACAAGAGGATGAGATCATTGTCTGACTTATGTTAGTCACCAAACTGACAAGAGGATGAGATCATTGTCTGACTTATGTTAGTCACCAAACTGACAAGAGGATGAGATCATTGTCTGACTTATGTTAGTCACCAAACTGACAAGAGGATGAGATCATTGTCTGACTTATGTTAGTCACCAAACTGACAAGAGGATGAGATCATTGTCTGACTTATGTTAGTCACCAAACTGACAAGAGGATGAGATCATTGTCTGACTTATGTTAGTCACCAAACTGACAAGAGGATGAGATCATTGTCTGACTTATGTTAGTCACCAAACTGACAAGAGGATGAGATCATTGTCTGACTTATGTTAGTCACCAAACTGACAAGAGGATGAGATCATTGTCTGACTTATGTTAGTCACCAAACTGACAAGAGGATGAGATCATTGTCTGACTTATGTTAGTCACCAAACTGACAAGAGGATGAGATCATTGTCTGACTTATGTTAGTCACCAAACTGACAAGAGGATGAGATCATTGTCTAAACTTAAAAGCTGGCAACGCTATTAGACCCATTCAAATGAGAGCATGGAGTTGACCTTTCTGACCAACAGTAGACAGTAGATGTCCAAAGGTCCAAAAATCCCTAACTACGGCACTACACGTTGGGTGCGTGCTAGATGTTCAGATTGGGTTATACTACACTTCAAAATGGATGTTCTGGTGAATAATTTAGAACATGCTTGACACCTTAGCTTTATTGTGTACATTTATAAAGGCTTTTCTGACAGCTGTAATGTAAGGTGCACATATATAGATGTATTTCTGACAGCTGTAATGTAAGGTGCACATATATAGAAGTATTTCTAACAGCTTTAATGTAAGGTGCTTATAAATATAGCCATTTCTGACAGCTTTAATGTAAGGTGCACATATATAGAGGTATTTCTGACAGCTTTAATGTAAGGTGCACATATATAGAGGTATATCTGACAGCTTTAATGTAAGGTGCACATATATAGAGGTATTTCTGACAGCTTTAATGTAAGGTACACATATATAGAAGTATTTCTGACAGCTTTAATGTAAGGTCCATATATGTATAGCCATTTCTGACAGCTTTAATGTAATGTGCACATAGATGCATTTCTAAAACTTTAATGTAAAGTACACATCTAGAGAGGCATTTCTGACAGCTTTGATGTAAGGTGCACATATATTGGGGCGTTTCTTACAACTTTGACGAAAGGTGCACATCTTCTGTATAGGATATGACCCTGTGCAATTGGCTGAACGTGTGAAATGAAAGAGGACGCACGCTCTCCAGATGTCATGTAAAGTTGGGGGAGATGCAGTCAACTGGCAAATAAAAAAAAACACACACACACTACTATAACGGCTTTCAAAGAGACAGCTGCAGAATTCTAGAAAGACCTTAATTTTTACCGAGAACCCCCCTCCTCCAAACTAAAAAGTTACAGACAAAAAAATGTCAAAAAAGTCAAAGTGATCCCAAAGGATATCGTAAATGACAAAATATTTATGCCACCGATGGGTCTTTCGATCAACATGAAATATTGCTATTTTGTAAGCTGGGGGGGGGGGGATTTAATGTTAACACTCTCATTGCAACCATGACTGTAGCTTTCTTATTCATATTATATAAGCTCAATTTTCTGAAGTCGATACACATTCAATCGTATGTTATTTATATTATATATGCTCAAGCTTCTGAAGTCGAAACATTCTAAATATGGTCAAATAGCCGATGTGAGCTAACTAATCAAATAGCCGATGTGAGCTAACTAATCAAATAGCCGATGTGAGCTAACTAATCAAATAGCCGATGTGAGCTAACTAATCAAATAGCCGATGTGAGCTAACTAATCAAATAGCCGATGTGAGCTAACTAATCAAATAGCCGATGTGAGCTAACTAATCAAATAGCCGATGTGAGCTAACTAATCAAATAGCCGATGTGAGCTAACTAATCAAATAGCCGATGTGAGCTAACTAATCAAATAGCCGATGTGAGCTAACTAATCAAATAGCCGATGTGAGCTAACTAATCAAATAGCCGATGTGAGCTAACTAATCAAATAGCCGATGTGAGCTAACTAATCAAATAGCCGATGTGAGCTAACTAATCAAATAGCCGATGTGAGCTAACTAATCGGGGGTCGAGTTTGTTTCAACAATGACAGTTGTGCTTCTTTGAAATAAGCAACAGTCAAATATACTCAAGTTCAAGAGTCAGGACTGTTCATGAAAGTCTACTAATGCAATGCAGTCAATCGCACGTACTATGCTAGTATTTAGTCAATTCAAAACATCCATTTCAATCATAAACATCTCTTATTGAAAATTAGTGTACGTATTATGAAAAAAAAAAAAACCCAACTTATTTTATTGTTCTACAGCCCTTCCAATGAAAACTTGAGTTTACCAGCTTTATTAGGTCTACAGAGTAATCAATACCAGCTCGAGTCCAAACAAAGTGGTCAGTCTTTGGACAATATACAAGACACTCGAGACGGTGCTAGCAGGTACAAAAAGAACATTTTTATATAGGCACAAAATATCTTTGCATAGGTCATCATAAGACTCACACGTGACATTGAATCTATTTTATATAGGCACGGACCCTGATTCATTCACTCACCTATCAAGAACTCTCCTACTTGCGGTGGAGAAGAAAAAAACTACAAAGATTTAGCCTAGTTACTTACCTTGGATCTAAAACCTCTAAAATATTATCGCGATGGAAACCACGGCGGTTAAATTTACCAAAAACGATTTTTTATTCCCAATTTCGACCCAATTTTTTTTTTTAAAGCTGACATAAAAGTTACAATTCGTTCAGTTCTAGAAGTATTATTGAAACTCATTTTGTGGGTAACTTTCAATAGCAATTCCTTTGGAATAAAAACAAGAATTTATTATTTTTTTAACCTCCCCCCTCAATATACAGATACTATAATAAAGTATAGTTATAACAACATTTCATTTATATTGTTTTTAGACATTTGTACACTCAAAACACAAATTCAATTACGGCTTCATATGAAGAAAAAAAAAAGATTGCTTTTACACAATGTCTTCAAAAGCTAGATGTATATTTTACCGACTTCAAATGACAAAGTATAAAATAGAGATGAAACAATAAAAATAATCAAATTAGTCTAGGATCAAAGAAACAATATTTGAAAATATTCTATTTTCCAGCTTTTCATCGGTTCTTGTTTTCCACTATCGAAATGTTTCAACAGTTTATAGTCAGTTTATAGATTCATATAGATCCATTATTAAAATTTTTCAACAGTTTATAGTCAGTTTATAGATTCTTATTATCGAAAGTTATCAACAGTTTATAGTCAGTTTATAGATTCTTATAGAGCCATTATTGAAATGTTTCAACAGTTTATAGTCAGTTTATAGATTCTTATAGATCCATTAACGAAATGTTTCAACAGTTTATACTCAGTTTATAGATTCTTATAGATCCATTAACGAAATGTTTCAACAGTTTATAGTCAGTTTATAGATTCTTATAGATCCATTATCGAACTGTTTCAACAGTTTATAGTTAGTTTATAGATTCTTATAGATTCATTATCGAAATGTTTCAACAGTTTATAGTCAGTTTATAGATTCTTATAGATCCATTATCGAAATGTTTCAACAGTTTATAGTCAGTTTATAGATTCTTATAGATCCATTATCGAATTGTTTCAACAGTTTATAGTCAGTTTATAGATTCTTATAGATCCATTATCGAAATGTTTCAACAGTTTATAGTCAGTTTATAGATTCTTATAGATCCATTATCGAAATGTTTCAACAGTTTATAGTCAGTTTATAGATTCTTATAGATCCATTATCGAAATGTTTCAACAGTTTATAGTCAGTTTATAGATTCTTATAGATCCATTATCGAAATGTTTCAACAGTTTATAGTCAGTTTATAGATTCTTATAGATCCATTATCGAAATGTTTCAACAGTTTATAGTCAGTTTATAGATTCTTATAGATCCATTATCGAAATGTTTCAACAGTTTATAGTCAGTTTATAGATTCTTATAGATCCATTATCAAAATGTTTCAACAGTTTATAGTCAGTTTATAGATTCTTATAGATCCATTATCGAAATGTTTCCATTTAAATGTGCAGTCTCGAATTGACGATCAGTGTTTTTGCAGGTAGACTTATCCGCCGTTTATTTCAGTTAATTCAGGGGCCAACAATCCAAAATACGTGAGAAAATTAAGACTGCATAGCAACTAACCATCCACATACTTAAGAGATTTTGTCTTTACAATTCTTCTTCAACTCGTTCATGATGCCCATTGAGGGCCAGATTCTGCTTTGAGAGAAAATAAATGATATCCAAGATTCTTTTCATTATCAGATTTTTACCTTTGGGACCTTTTGATCCCTGCCGTCAACCATTTTAACCAGAGAAGACTTATCAATCAATTAACAGAGTGGCAAAATATATAATTTTTTTAATCAAATACAGTAGTTCATGTTTGTTCATGTATGTACAATGTCTGCAGTTTTTACTGAGAAATTGTGTCCTCAGTTTGATGCCCCTCATCACTTGATGCCCGTGCGGCCCTCACCACCCGCACATGGCTAGATACGCCACTGGTTTACAGTTAGTTGATAGATTCTTCTAGATAATAGTTTGGACCTTGGTCATATAATTTTGTTTTGTTTCAGCAATGGATTCTGTTATTTGAACATATATTGTTTTTGTTTTTTTTATCAGCGGTGGCTTATATTAGAATTAGTGCTTTGTTTTAACAAATTTGCATGACTGAATGTCTTGATCATATACTTATCTATATATGTAATTCTCTTCTTCGCTCAAGAGTTTGGACGATAAGAAGAAGTAAAGGAAAGATCACTCTCTTATTTCTGCTGATAGAGTTATCCCACAAACTTGACGAGCCTTGCGTGTAGCGAAGTCCTACAGTGTATCATGAACATTTTATTTCCTACATAGTTCACGCTCAATAACAGCAACTAACAAATGTTTCAATCTGTCTACGAAAATTGTTGAACTAAAGTAATTCTTCATTAGTTTGAGGCGCGGGAAGCTTCTTTCACCAGATTACACAATTACGGCTAATGCATAATGCCGTTTTTATTTATCGCCCGTAGTATTGGCAATTTCCCTTATTGAATGACACCCCAAAATGACAATTTTCGTCTATAAATTTCAGGCGATTCGTATGAGTTTTCTAAAGATTTAAATAATTTTCGGATATTTCCAGGACTTTTTCGTATATTCTGCAATTTCAATTAATAATTTATACACCTAGAATTAGCGCGAGTCTTATGAAAGTGCGAATCGCACTGTGGTTGCATAAGGCCGCCCTGCAAAATAGCGGCGTATGCTACGCCGCCGGTGGACTAGTATATTATACTAGATAGGAAACCGCAAACAAATTCTTATCCGCGATTGATCGATTCACAGACCTATATATATATATAGATAGATAGATATAGATATAGATTTTTATGTACGTAAACTGTTTTTTTTTCAAGCTCTAAGGGGAGTCGCCCAAATCAATCTTTTCTGTCTTAGAAAAGAAATGATCTTTAGTTTTCAAAGTTTAGAAATAATACAAAATCATTTCTCGGATATTCATGCAAATATATGAAACAAAGCCATTTCCTGTTTGTTTCCATTGAGATAATTTTCAAAAAATCCTAGAAATAATTCATGTTGATTTAAATCATCTTATTTACATTTAAATAGATTTATTACCTAGATCTTTCTACATTATGTATCTAAAAATTGCAAAATAATAAATATGAGACGAGAGTACTCTTATTTTTGATGTTCAATTACTAAATCTAGATCTAAAAATTAAATGATATGTTACCTAGAATCTAGGCTTTTAACTCCCTTGACAAACACAACGCTTTGATCCAATTTGTTGGTTGTTATTGTACGACATTGTGTGTAGTGTTCAAACCTGTCCATGTCCAGTCTAGAGATAAGTCTAGAGATAAGTCTATGATCTAGTCTAGAGAGAAGTCTATGATCTAGTCTAGAGATAAGTCTATGATCTTGATACATGCACACTCTGCATTCTCTTCTTCAATTTCCCACAAAATATAAAAATGCAGCTCTAGCAAGAAACCTTTTTTTTTTACTTTTACTTTACCTTTACCTTTCTCTTAGTCTGTTGGACCGTTGGGGCACCATGCAAGATTCGTCGACCGTCCTTCTCCATTCTTCTCTGAGGTTAGAACCTCTTTAAATGGCAGTTCCGTCCATTCTTTTATGTTGTCCTCCCATCGCGTTCTCTGTCTGCCTCTTCTTCTTTTTTCTGTTAATGTTCCCTGAAGGATGGTTTTTGCGAGCCGCGAAGATCTTGTAATATGGCATAATAAAGCAAACACACTCACACTCGTAATTTAAATAAATTCCAGATTTTTAAGAACATGAAAAACTGTTCAGATTGTTGGCGAATAGAAACATTATTCCTATTAATTAATTTTACTAACAAATTAACATATTTAACATTTCATACTTTAAATAAATCTTAGTCACTATTGAATGTCCAGCAAAATGTGAAATAGAGATATGCCAGAAAACAACAGGCATTCCATAGTAAGCCGTAATACTCATTCTTTAGTAAGGAGTAATTATTATGCCTCAGTTCGAATTTAGATGGAATATTGTTTTAATCTCAACATTGGAAATTTGTTTTGGTATTTTTTTTAAAGATCAGTCTGACTTTTTTCTTTCTGTCATAATAATGAGCGCACTTTTATCTAGAACACACAGCAGACGTCAGCTACAGAGAATGCTTCAAACAGTTTTGTCAGAGATATCAAGAAGAGAAATACCCAAGTAGGTCTATCTATCTATCTATCTATCTATCTATCTATCTATCTATCTATCTATCTATCTATCTATCTATCTATCTATCTAAGTATATGTCTGTCTGTCTCTCTGTATATGAAAACATAGTAATGCATAATATAATATTTAAAAAAAAATGTACATAGATCATTATGTAAATATGTGAATATGGTAGATTCATGACACATGGTAGATTCATGACACATGGTAGATTCATTACACATGGTAGATTCATGACACATGGTAGATTCATTACACATGGTAGATTCATGACACATGGTAGATTCATGACACATGGTAGATTCATGACACATGGTAGATTCATGACACATGGGTAGATTCATTAAATATAGTAGATTCATGACACATGGGTAGATTCATGACATGGTAGATTCATGACACATGGTAGATTCATTAAATATAGTAGATTCTTGACATACATTTTTGTCTCTATTGTTCTATTACTTTGTTTCTATTTCCCCTAGGAGAAGAGCAGCAGACACGGATTCCCACGCCTGTAGGATTAACTTAGGAAATCACTGCTTGACAGAAGAGATGGACAATCTCGCTGATTCGTATCACTACCTTATGTCTTCTAATTCACCTGGAAGAAAGAGGAGAGCTGTGAAAGTATAGGAGAAGCAGGTACTCTCCCTTTGAACTTGTAGGAGCAGGTACTCTCACTTTGAACTTGTAGGAGCAGGTACTCTCCCTTTCAACTTGTAGGAGCAGGTACTCTCCCTTTCAACTTGTAGGAGCAGGTACTCTCCCTTTCAACTTGTAGGAGCAGGTACTCTCCCTTTCAACTTGTAGGAGCAGGTACTCTCCCTTTCAACTTGTAGGAGCAGGTACTCTCCCTTTCAACTTGTAGGAGCAGGTACTCTCACTTTGAACTTGTAGGAGCAGGTACTCTCACTTTGAACTTGTAGGAGCAGGTACTCTCAATTTCAACTTGTAGGAGCAGGTACTCTCACTTTGAACTTGTAGGAGCAGGTACTCTCCCTTTCAACTTGTAGGAGCAGGTACTCTCACTTTGAACTTGTAGGAGCAGGTACTCTCCCTTTCAACTTGTAGGAGCAGGTACTCTCCCTTTCAACTTGTAGGAGCAGGTACTCTCCCTTTCAACTTTTAGGAGCAGGTACTCTCCCTTTCAACTTGTAGGAGCAGGTACTCTCCCTTTCAACTTGTAGGAGCAGGTACTCTCACTTCAAAAGTAAAGAAGATGTATGTCCTATTCCCTCTAAAATATAGTACTAGGTCCTCATCCCTCTAAAATCTAGAACCAGGTCCTCTTCCCTCTAAAATCTAGAACCAGGTCCTATTCCCTCTAAAATATAGTACCAGGTCCTCTTTCCTCTAAAATATAGTACCAGGTCCTCTTTCCTCTAAAATATAGTACCAGGTCCTCTTCCCTCTAAAATATAGTACCAGGTCCTCTTTCCTCTAAAATATAGTACCAGGTCCTCTTCCCTCTAAAATATAGTACCAGGTCCTATTCCCTCTAAAATATAGTACCAGGTCCTCTTTCCTCTAAAATATAGTACCAGGTCCTCTTCCCTCTAAAATATAGTACCAGGTCCTATTCCCTCTAAAATATAGTACCAGGTCCTCTTCCCTCTAAAATCTAGTACCAGGTCCTCTTCCCTCTAAAATCTAGAACCAGGTACTCTCCTTTCTAATATCTGAGCAGTTTGACTGTAAGAGAAATTCTGCTTGCACTCTTTGATTCGTGTGATACTGATCATAGCGGTGTTAACTCGTGTGATAGTGATACTGATCATAGCGGTGTTAACTCGTGTGATAGTGATACTGATCATAGCGGTGTTAACTCGTGTGATAGTGATACTGATCATAGCGGTGTTAACTCGTGTGATAGTGATACTGATCATAGCGGTGTTAACTCGTGTGATAGTGATACTGATCATAGCGGTGTTAACTCGTGTGATAGTGATACTGATCATAGCGGTGTTAACTCGTGTGATAGTGATACCGATCATAGCGGTGTTAACTCGTGTGATAGTGATACTGATCATAGCGGTGTTAACTCGTGTGATAGTGATACTGATCATAGCGGTGTTAATGTTATTGTTCCAGTCGGGGGAGGAATTTAAGGGAAGACAGGCGGAGTTACTGTCCCTAGGCCCCCACAACATAGCCCCCCCCCCCATAGCCACGTATTTTAACGGGTCAGAAACTTGCATACGTCCCTGTTTATGTATATTTTGTTCGCATTTTCGCAATATCTAAAATCTTACGGTTAGGAACACTGTCGCTGTTGTCTGCGTGTAGCGCACAGTGCCTTATCCCAAAACCTTACCCACCACAAACTCAAATTTTTTATTTTTATTTTACCAAAATATTCATATTAAATATTTAAAAGAAGAAGGAACTGGAAATAAATTTACAAATTTCTTTCTTCTAAAAAATGGGAGGCTTTCAGATTTATGCATATTATTATTAATTAGTGGAGCTTTATTAAAATTTTCGAAAAAAAGGTTATGAGCCTTCACAACAGCCCACTGCCGGGACCTCCACGTACTCTAATCCGGCCTTGGTTCCAATCAAAGTAAAGCCAATTTCATCTGTCCCTTGACTCGCTTCCAATAGGTGCCCTAATGATTCGCGTAACCAAATCTCTCTTCCAGGTTTTTCATATTATTATGTATAATATTTGCAGAAAGTTTAATTAATTAATATATCGTATTTGTTTTATTACTAATATAAATAAAATATTGTTTTTTCAGGATTTTATCATTTGTTACTCCCGGGTACGCTGTTCTGCCTCACCGTGGCACCCAGGTGGAAACGGTTACTTGAGGGGGTAACTAGGCTAATTGAATGGCGAAACATAACTCCCGTGGGGATGCCCACAGGTAGACGAGAGTCCACCTCTTGCACGGGCGGGGTTGCAAAAAAGTCCCCACAAACCTGTCACCAATCCATGCGCTGTTCCTCAAGGGACCGTTACATTAAATGGCGAGTCTCCCACGGTTAGCTTGGTACAACGAAGAAAAATGGCGGAGGCTCCCGGTGTCCTCGGCCCTCGGCCGTGTCTAGCCCATGCCTTGGGGGCCAAATGCATCGAAAACAGCAATGCCTTATTTTTTTTTTTACTGTTTGGCGTCCAAACAGGTTTTTTTTCAAACTTTGAGCTCGAAGAGCCTTCGGCTCAGCTCATAAGACGATCAAACGGTGCATCATTTGTTACCCTTCATATAAAACTCTCTATATTTGTGTATATGTTTAGGAGATTATTCTCCTCAAAAAGGAAGAGTTCAATCAGAATTTAGTCCAATATCTAAACACGAACATCAGTGACCTGCCTTACATAACTTACAGACTAAAATATCTCCACATGAAATCTTGCATAAGCAACTAAACGAAATAGACCATTTTCCTCCTTCTATCAGGACTAATGCTTGATGTTGTGAAGAGCTTCAGTCAAATGTGTGTGCGTGGCATCTGATGTTCTTTACTTTTTAGGTTTTCTTTAGTCTTCAGTACTTCTGATTTAAGACTTGCTTTCTTAATTATTTAAATTGGTTTATTTTTTTAATAAATAACAGGACAGAACTTGGGTTAGGAGCAAATGAGTATTGTAACACCAATCTGTATATTTTGTCTAGGCTAGGTATTTTGACGAACCATTGTCTTTTTCACTGTCTTTACAAAGCTAATATTAACTCTGTCTGTCTGGTAAAAAGTTTGTACATGTTTTTTCTCGGAACAAGGTGAAATTTGCACGATTATTTCTTGTACCCGTCAAAACAAGAATCAATTTTTAAAAATTCACCTGTTAGTTAATTAAGTATTGGTAATTAATTATTTTGTTTGGTATCGAACAATGGAAAGAAATTGTACTTGACTGACTAATTAGTCACCTTTAGCGTTGGTAGAGAGAAATATGTTGCCGCTTTAAAGTTTGAAACTAACAATAGATGACTATGAAACCTTATATCTCCATAAGCACTTCGCTAGTACAGTGGTTAATGTGTTAATTTATTTTTAAAAAGGCGATCACACAGATACTCCCTTCTTTCTGGTCCAGGCAAGTGATAGCATCATAGCGAACTGACCAAGTTAAGAGTATGAAACTGCGCTAAAAAAAAACAATTTGTAAATATATTTCTAATTGCACAGATTTAGTGTTGTTGGTCTAGATTCTAGATCTATAACAAATTTAATTTCATGGTTAATCCAAACTAATTGATACATCTAAGCTTAAGCTTTGCTGTTTTTTTTAAATATTAAAAATTTATTTTTTGTTGTTTGTCCATGGTAGTAAGTTAACTTTAATGTAAAAAAAAAGGTCTTAATAAGAGTTCTCCTGCTGTCTCTTTCATAAATCTGTTTTTGACAGGTGTTCTACTTCTCTTTCATAAGTCTGTTTTTGACAGGTGTTCTCCTTCTCTTTCATAAGTCTGTTTTTGACAGGTGTTCTCCTTCTCTTTCATAAGTCTGTTTTTGACAGGTGTTCTCCTTCTCTTTCATAAGTCTGTTTTTGACAGGTGTTCTCCTTCTCTTTCATAAGTCTGTTTTTGACAGGTGTTCTCCTTCTCTTTCACAAGTCTGTTTTTGACAGGTGTTCTCCTTCTCTTTCATAAGTCTGTTTTTGACAGGTGTTCTCCTTCTCTTTCATAAGTCTGTTTTTGACAGGTGTTCTCCTTCTCTTTCATAAGTCTGTTTTTGACAGGTGTTCTCCTACTCCATGAAGAGTAAGCTGATACCTGAGGCTAAACTATGGAAAAAAAAGGACGCCTCGTATACGCCATCCTATTTCAAGTTCTAATTTTTTCAAATAATAATATGTTTTAAACAAGAGTAGAAAATGTAAAAATTTAAAGAAATAGCAGGGTGCATCACTGTGTGATGTAAACTGCCTTAGGGTCGAAGGCTCTTTTTTTTCCAGGCTTGACTCCAGAACTTCTTAACCAAACGTAAAGACCAGGAATTGAACTGTATGTCAAAGGCTATTTGAGCCGCCTGACATTGGAAGCATTATATAGGTAGTGGAGTGTTTTTATCCATTGCCACTGACAACATAACTACTTTGCAAAAAAAAAAAAATGTATTTTGTCCTTTAAAAAAAAAACACCTTCGCGTCATTTCGCTAGCCCTCCATTTTCGTAAAGGCGTAAATAAATAAATTAAATGACTATAGATCTAGATTCATACTTTCAGCGTAATTAGGCATACGCATTCTTTTGGCTATCTAGCTTCTTACACCTATTTAATTATTTTTTTTTTTTAAATTGCCTGCTTTTGGAAAAGTGAATGAATTTTGCCTTCGGTGTCACCCCTTGGTGGGTGTCACTCATTGCGGCCCGAACCACACCAGCGACATCACTGGTCAGTACGCCTTAGTGGGGCCCAAAGGCGATAGTGATCTCATTTGAGTTGTGGCCTTGTTGATGATACCTAATATCCTTCTATGGCACCTCGAGTCCATGGCTAGGATCCTCCACGTCCAAAATTAGGAAGCATACACAACTGTCGCCACAACCAAGGAGCGCTTCCGTGTGACTTTAATGCCGAGGTCTAGGCCTTTTGTCTTTCCAGATGGTCTTGAGCTTCGCAAATATTAACGAACAAAAACTTGACAAATAGAAATGTTGATTACTTTAATTCTTTTTCAGAGTTATAAACAATTTTTCTTAAAGTACCTGAACCTGAATGTCTCCCGCCCTCCCGCCCCCCCCCCCCCACTCCAGCTCGTAAAGAGTCAAGGCAAAAGCTTTGTGACATTGGACTGATGGACAAGTTCTTATTCCAACTTATATGTGCATTGGCTCTTTATCGATCTCTTTGTTGGAAGAATTCCGTCAAATGCAAAAAGCTCATTTAAAATCAATCCTTACATCAAATCGACTGCTTGAGTTCCCTCTTGTTCTCCCATTGGCTGGAGGCCAAGCATCCCGTGATTCATTTCATGCTTCTACAATGTTTCTACCTCAGTTGTTAAAAAGGGTCTCTTTGAGAAACAGCTTAGATATAAACTAAATATTAGTGAGACATTTCTTTATCACGAGGTTATGTGTGTGTTTCACTCTTCAATTACGCCAACGTGTGGATGCGAATTATGAAGATTGAGAACTTTTGTTTTAAACAGAGTACACGCCACTGTCAAGTGGTAATACATTTGTTACATATATCCAACCTAGTAAACTATATTTTTTTAGGTGCTAAACTAGTCGCATATGATTCATTGTCAAGACTTTAAAAATAACTATTCTGGTTTCAAACGCAGCAATGGCTCCATACAACTCCTGTTGGTATTTGTGTATGTTGTGATATTTAAATAAACCTTTGGTTAACATAAATCATGACCTATTCTAAAGATACTTAGTGACTAGCCAGAATTTGTTTTACATTACTTTATCATGTCTATACTTTATCACATATCTAGTTCTGATTAATATTTCTATTTTTTTCATCTTTCACAGTCTCACATGGGAAGTAATCAGGAACCAAGATTTTCGCCCTAATAAATAAAATGAATGAACTGAAAAAGAAGTAGTCTCCCTATTTTATTTTATTGTGTTTTTACTGACTTCTCATGGAATGGCTACACAAAATGGCTAGCTTGGCGTTAACTGTATGGATAAGCTCACATATAGTCTGCTTTCTTGACCTGAAACATTTGCATACTGTCTCCATTAGTCACTGGGACACAATGTAGAAAGACAATGTTCAGAGATAATTTCAGTTGGAAGACAAAAGTTGTGGAGGTCAAAGGTCAATGGATAGGTACAGATGAAGTACGTCACAGGGTGAAAAGTGATTTGTGGACAGGTTTTGGAATTACTAGATGTAACTAGATGATAGCACATCAGAGTATCGCTAACTATAGCGTGTGCAGTGTACCAAACTTTCGGTCATCCTATCACATAATATAAGACTACTATTTAATGTTTTAAATATAGTCAACACCAAGTAGAAACAAACGCACTGAATGTAAAAAATAAATGTATTAGCCATTATAAAGACAATAAATCAAAAGATTACAAAGTAATAAGCAAGGAGCCCGATGCATTAGCTTTTCTTTTTCAGGATAGCATTTAGCTAAGAGTTTCTAGAAACTCGCTTTAAGAATACAGTTTGTTGGTATAGTCACCAGTAGAGCGAAAGATCTCCAGTTCCATAATCATTCAATAAATACTTAGCAGTTGATTGCGGCCCTTAGAAACAGACGTAACAACATAAAGACACAACGTGAACTTGTGTGAAACAATGCAGATGTCATTAGAGTACACTTAGATCGACACGTAAACGCCTTGATCAAATGCGAAGAGATATCTGGTGGCTTGGAGAACATCGAAGCGTTTACTCTAAGTCTAGGTATTTAGTCTGTGATCCAGTGTATGTTGGCTGGAAGCCTTTAGAGTTGGCCTGAAATTAAACATCAATGAGTTTGTATTGGGGGCTTGTCACTGAGATGAACAAGTAGAAATGACTTCATTTGTTACAAAGCTTATATCAACTGTGTCTGTTTGCCTGTCTGGTAAACAAATGTTTGTACACGTTATTTCTCCCACACCCATTCTCGGATCAAGTTGAAACTTTGCACAAGTATTCATTAGCACAGACAAGACATGAAGCAATGAAAAAAAATAAAACAATTAGTCAATTAATCATTGGTAATTAATTATTTTGTTTGATACCAAGAAGGGAGATTAATACTTCACTATTCACAGATAAATTTAAATATGTCACGTTTGTTCCTCATAGATAAATGCACGTATTATTTCTCCTGCACCCATCCTCGGATCATGTTGAAACAATTATTTATTGTACCTAACAAAACATGAATCAATTAAAATTATCATTTTGTTTGATATCGAATAAGGGAAAGAACTTCTACATTATTGAGAGATATAGTTGTAAGTGCATTGTTCTTCCCCTTAGATAAGCTTTGTTTATTTTTGTTGTAATTTATTAGCGGCCCCCGAAAGGGGAAAAGACGCTATTAGTTTTGTGCGAAATGTCTGTCCGTCTGTCCGTCCGTCCCGTTTAGATCTCGTAAACTAGAAAAGATATTGAAAATCACAATATTTTAGACCATTCAAAGTTCTGATGCAACGGCTACTTTTTTTTTCCTGAAAGCGAAAAATCTAATTTATAAAATCAGTTATGCAAGCAGTTTTTTAAAGAGAAAAAGCTAATTAGTATGCATTATAAGTTAGACCTAATTTAAAACGAATAGTAATCTTATAAACTTTATTTTCTTGAACTTTTATATGTACGTATGGGTTCTATAAATTCAAATAAAAGAACTTTTTCAAAACAATTACATTATGTAAAGACCAGGACAGGCTCGGTAAAGCGCTTAGCTTCCGAACCGAGGTTCCCGGGTTCGAATCCTGATGAAGACTGGGATTTTCAACTTCGAAATCCCTGGGCGCCACTGAGTCTACCCAGCTCTAATGGGTACCTGACATTAGTTGGGGAAAAGTAAAGGCGGTTGGTCGTTGTGCTGGCTACATGACACCCTCGTTAACCGTAGGCCACAAAAACAGATGAACTTAACATCATCTGCCCTATAGACCACAAGGTCTGAAAGGGGAACCAATTAGGCCAGGTTCACATCTAACTTTGCATTCACTTGCACCTATCCTTTGATCTGCAGCACCATTGGGGCACTACACAAGATCTGTCAACCTTCTTTCTCCATTCTTATCTCTCATTTGTCTTTGATATAATTTCATTTGGATGTTCTTTCTGAAAATATTGAAGCCTGCCTGGGTGGACCACTTCGGGGGCCGATTTTAAGTTTGTGTTTCCACACAAACTGTCTTTGTAACCTTGTTTCTTTTAAATTTGCTGTTAGTAAAATTTGTTGCCTAACTCATTAAAGCAAAAAAAAAAAACAAAAAAAAAACCACAATGGCATACAATTCTGAGGTTTTCGTCACTCGAAAAACAACCGCGATGCAACTTAGATTTTCCAACGTAACTTAAATGTATTTAGTTGTGTATTCTTTATAACATAAGGAGTAATAACATGTAATATCGTAAACATGTTATGTCGTAAAATGTTATGTCGTAAACATGTAATGCCATGAGAAAATGTCAAAGAAGAACATATCTTGCTTTGTAATTGAGATCATTATAGTTTGAATTTTAAAAAAAAGGAAAAGAAAACAGCACAATGAACATGACATCAGCTTATCTTACAACACAATCAACAAAACAGCATAGCTTACCAAAAAGCCAAGGCTGTGAATGCAGTTAATGACATTAAGGAATGGTCCTTTGCGACCTTCCCACAAATCAGTGCTCTGGTAGAAAGATGAAAACAAAAAGTTAATCAAACGTTTAAACTGATTTGGTCTATATAAAATCTGGGCTTTAAAAGAAGTACTGAGGTTTGGCAGTGTGTCTACTTTTCAAAAATAATCTAAAACTTGTTTCAGGATGGAAATCTTGCTTAGAAACAAAGGCCTCGAGTTTGTTTCTCTGTGGGCACAAGTTTATTGCTCTGTTGCCTCAATATCATTGCTCTGTTGCCTCAAGATCATTGCTCTGTTGCCTAAAGATCATTGCTCTGTTGCCTCAAGATCATTGCTCTGTTGCCTCAAGATTATTGCTCTGTTGCCTCAAGATCATTGCTCTGTTGCCTCAAGATCATTGCTTTTTTTTTGCTACAAGTTCATTTGTCTTTTGGCATGAGTTCATTGCTCTGTTACCAAGATTTCATTGCTCTATCGCCTCCAACATGCAAAGGTTTATCAATGGCAATCGTTAATAGACCTAGTTGATTAGGTTATGCTCCAAGGAAATACCTTCACATACTTATTAAAACACTTTAGACTAACCTGGAAGAGAAACTCTTTGCTCAACCCATAATCCGTGCAACCTTTATTGAAGTTATCAATGTTGCCCATAGCAACAAAAGGGGAAGCTACTTTTTTCTGGAAGCCCACCTTCGATTTACCTTCTGAAGCTAGGATTTTGTTGATCAACCTTTAAAGGATAAAGTCTAATTATTCTAGATGTATATGAATTTGGAATGATCATAAATATGTCGAAATAAAATAAGATTTCAAAGCCAAACATAAGACCAAAATGTTTACTTGAAGTGTATTTAAAAATTAAAACGATTAAATGGTAAACAAAAAAAGTTGAACAAAAAAAAGAGCAGCTAAGTAAAGAGCAGCTAAGTAAAGAGCAGCCAAGTATTGCGTTTTCAAACCTTGAACTAGTTTTAGAATGCAACATTTACATTGACATTCTTCATTCGTTAGACACTGAAACTAAAGAGGTAGAAACAATAGCAACAATTTGTGTTACAATAATTTAATCTCATCTCCAGACCAATACAAGAGATTTTTTAAAATATTTTTTATTTTCAAAAATAAAAATGTTAATAAGGTGACAGAAACACAAATGAAGCGTTATTAATTACTTTAGCTCAATGCACACTAGAGATACAAAAAAGCATCCATACAGAGACATTGACTGAGCAGTTTAAATTGTTGTCGTGTTGAAATCTCCATGTATTTGACTGTCCAGTTTGTCCCTTCCTTTGGATAAAGTTGACAGTGGTCTTTGTCTTCAAGTGTCTTACAGTTTAATTTCTCTTCTTATAAGGTTACAAAAAGTCTAAATTTTGTTTTGTCATTTTCAGAAAAGTTTTAATTGTTTCATCGTTCAAAACATTTCTATTCAAACTACAACTTCACCATTAGGATAATAAGTTGCCATTTATAAAAAATCTTTCATTATTTCTTGCATAATAAAGTTTGGAATATTGCTGAAGCCATAGTGTAACGACTGCGACTAGCTCTGAGTTTCACAGATAAAAATACTGAGCTAAATCCTTAGATATGTTAGTAGCATCTTTTTAATGAAGTATTTCTACTAGGTGTCCCATTCATTTCAATTAAACTTGCCCACAACAAATCTCATCAGTACTCACATTTAGGACCATGAGACTAAGTTTTAGTAAAGGTGTGCCTAGTTTTAAGCAGTCAATGAAGCTGTGAAATCAACAACATTGAAAGCAGTCAATAACAAGAAATATTTGGGAAGGAAAACTTCATCCCAAACAAAATATATTTACTAGAAAGCCAACATTCATTTTGTTGTGATTTAAGTCTTCAAGGCAATAGAACTGTTTAGGAGATAAGATTACAAACAAATAATACTGCTTACAATTATAATTATTAAAATGTGTGTTTCATTTCTTATACAATTGAAGAATTTTTTTTTTATTTTGTGTACATAAGGACGTGGTGACCTCTTAGTCAAACACAAAACCAACAAATCTCAAATAAGCTGATATATAGCGATGGGATAAGCTGATATATAGCGATGGGATAAGCTGATATATAGCGATGGGATAAGCTGATATATAGCGATGGGATAAGCTGATATATAGCGATGGGATAAGCTGATATATAGCGATGGGATAAGCTGATATATAGCGATGGGATAAGCTGATATATAGCGATGGGATAAGCTGATATATAGCGATGGGATAAGCTGATATATAGCGATGGGATAAGCTGATATATAGCGATGAGATAAGCTGATATATAGCGATGAGATACTCAGTTTGCTGATGATCATGTTTTAGTGCTACAAAGAATAATCCAATATAAAAACTGAAAGCATTGATCTATCCTATAGATATAGAAGTGATGTTTTATGTCAAGGCACTCTCTCAATAAACCAAAAGGCTAAAAAGTACATCTGAATGGAGACAGCAACAGTTGAAATGTTTCAGAATAATTAGAAAACATGCAAAGAAAAAAAGTGGCTCCCAATCAATTGAAGTATACTAAAAATCACGAGTAGATCTCAAATATACGGAATAATATTGTACTTAGGTCTACTAATTTACAATTTAATAATTACTGATGGGAGGAGGCTTCAGACATTGCCAATGACAGATCCTTATGGAGACAGCTTGCCGCCCAATGCGCCGAACGGCGCGAGAGGACCTGAGTAAGTAAGTACGATAATCTATCAAGGAATGCTGCTTTATGTGCATACAGTAGAACTGGGGAATTGTCTTTGATATTTTTTCTCTTGCATTTTTTTTGTTAGTTATGAGATTAAAGAGTCAACTTGAGTAGCTCTACAAGTTTCACAGAGAGCTTCGTTCAAAAAGACAACCTTCAATAGCAATCTATTGTTTGGTCTCATATATAATGTTTACTCAGTATTCAATACAGATTATTGTTTCCCGTAAGCCTATCTAGTTCTCCGTAACACTTCATTAGCCAATCATTGGGAGCTGTTCTAATCTTAAAACTCGCAAAGTAAAAGTCAACAGAATTTCCACAATTAGAAGCCAAACATTTAGCGCATGCGTGGAGTTGCACTGTGTTCTGGCTGCACACCACAACACTTACTTGCACAGCAACACACCATCTCTCAAACTCTTGTGCAATTCCTTTTGGGTGTGGTTTACCTAGGAAATACAGGTCAAGCTTAGGTTCGGGGTTCAAAGTTCAGGTGAAAATGTTTAAATGGCAGAAAGTTAATGAGGGGGTAGAGCTAACTACAGTATAGACACACTCAGTAACACACCGGATCAGTGGCGGCGAATCCAAACTGCTGATGTGTCGCAGTCGGAAGAGATAGGGGTCAGTGATACAACTCCATATATTATAGTGTTCATATAAGCAGCAACACTATTTAACTTAACAAAAAAAGTCAAAAGTTAATTCTATCAAATTAAAACAGGTCAAGGTCATTTTCCTCACTTTATACCCCGCCACTGATTTAAATAAAAATGGACTAAACCAGAACATTATGAAGATGAGACTTAAAGGGAGGGGGTCATTCTGTGTGAAAATAAAATAATATATACAAATAATCCAGTAGTTTTTTCATTGATGCTAAAATATTACTCAAGAGGAAAATTGATTGATAACAAGTAATCTCTATTAGTAAGGTTCTCACAGATAAAACAAATAGAGACAACTCGCATGAGATATACTACAGGTCTAGCCAAATCACATATCAAAAATGGCAAAAATAACCTCTCAAATCTAGCAAAAATCCTCTATCAAATCTTGCAAAAATGACAAATCAAATTTTGAGTGTAGTACAATATTCCCTATCATAGGCTCAGTGTCTTGCACATTGATGAATTTCAGACCATTTTGCTAAAAAGACCTTTCTCAAGTGTCACTTTGAGACGAAAGACCTACCAAAACTATACGTTCCGACTAAGCAAAACAGCTATTCTACCCTACTAAATGTACTAGAACTATAGGCCTACTGCAGGTACGTCATTTGACGTCCTGTCTTCTAATGGTTTGACTTACGATTGGTTCGTGCTCGCCGGCTAGAATGGCGTTGATCCAAACGACAATGGCGTTCATGGTTCCAGCGGCTTCTTCTTGATCATAGCGCTGAGGGGAAGCAATCAAAATTAAACTAAGAAAGAAATCAGTTAAGATTAAAACAACGAAATCAATTAAGATCAAACTAAGAAATAAATCAATCAAGATTAGAATAAAAAATTCAATCAAGATCAAACTAAGAAATAAATCAATCAAGATTAGAAGAAAAAATTCAATCAAGATCAAACTAAGAAATAAATCAATCAAGATTAGAAGAAAAAATTCAATCAAGATCAAACTAAGAAATAAATCAATCAAGATCAGAAGAAAAAATTCAATCAAGATCAAACTAAGAAATAAATCAATCAAGATTAGAAGAAAAAATTCAATCAAGATCGAACTAAGAAATAAATCAATCAAGATTAGAAGAAAAAATTCAATCAAGATCAAACTAAGAAATAAATCAATCAAGATTAGAAGAAAAAATTCAATCAAGATCAAACTAAGAAATAAATCAATCAAGATCAAACTAAGAAATAAATCAATCAAGATCAAACTAAGAAATAAATCAATCAAGATCAAACTAAGAAATAAATCAATCAAGATCAAACTAAGAAATAAATCAATCAAGATCAAACTAAGAAATAAATCAATCAAGATCAAACTAAGAAATAAATCAATCAAGATCAAACTAAGAAATAAATCAATCAAGATCAAACTAAGAAATAAATCAATCAAGATCAAACTAAGAAATAAATAAATCAAGATCAAACTAAGAAATAAGTCAATCAAGATCAAACTAAGAAATAAATCAATCAAGATCAAACTAAGAAATAAATCAATCAAGATCAAACTAAGAAATAAATCAATCAAGATCAAACTAAGAAATAAATCAATCAAGATCAAACTAAGAAATAAATCAATCAAGATCAAACTAAGAAATAAATCAATCAAGATCAAACTAAGAAATAAATCAATCAAGATCAAACTAAGAAATAAATCAATCAAGATCAAACTAAGAAATAAATCAATCAAGATCAAACTAAGAAATAAATCAATCAAGATCAAACTAAGAAATAAATCAATCAAGATCAAACTAAGAAATAAATCAATCAAGATCAAACTAAGAAATAAATCAATCAAGATCAAACTAAGATGACTTTAACATCATCGGCAAATGATTTCTTTCTGTTTGGCAAGCTAGCGTTATGAGCAGGGTGTCATGTGGCCAGCACAACTGTCTCAAGTCAGGTGGATTTGTGAGGACTCAAAATTATAAATCTCAAAGAGATTCGAAGCCAAGACCACAGGTTCGGAAGCCAAGCGCTTAACCACTCACCCACCTCGCCTCCAATTAAGATTGAGACAATTTAAGATTAGACTCGGAATCTAAGAGATCAAGATTACAGTGGTTTACATATAGTTTAAATTGTTCCAAATAGTGTTTGATTGTTCGATTGTTCAATGTTTATTTCTAATTGTTTTATGTTTGATTGTTTAATGTTTAATTGTTTAATTTTTTAATGTTTGTTTAATTGTTTATAAGTTGTTAGTTAATGTAAGTTAATTCATGTGAATTTATATATTAACTGGGATTATTGAACACATTTACAACTATTGATAAAAAAATTATTATTCGTAATGAAATACTTTTGAAATTATAATTTCATCCTTATAAGATGTTTTTATAGTAGGCCTATCTGTATATATACATTTATATTTTGAATCTTATCTATGGTATAAATATTATCAGATATGAAATATTACCTGGGTTATAAATATTGCTAATATACATAGCTTGTGAATGTCAAATGCTGATGTGTTCCTCTCGTTGTGTGAGTGTCTGTGTATTTATATGTGTGTTCATATTTATAAATAGATGAATTTATTTTCTACTGTGTATATGTAGCTATGTATCAGGTGAGTGTATACACTTATAAATGTGCTTGATGGTTTTAAAAATAAACGCAAGTTATCAAAGAAGTTCATCTTTGAAGATTTTTTTCTTTTTCAAGTATTCCAGATTTAGTTGTGCAGTGTTTGCTTACACTTCTGACTGCTAGATCTGACTTACCTGTTCTAATTTTTTTTCAATCTCGGCTCCAATGCCAGATTTCTTGGCTCTGTTGTCTGCCATTTTGTATCAGCTGAAAACAAAAAAAGAACAAATTGACAATCAATTGAAAATTTGTAGTTTATTTTCAAAGAACCAATTAATTAAAAAATTAGTTAAAAATTTGTAAAAAAAATATCTTAGATAATAACGAATGATTTTAATTACATAAAACTCAGAATGTAATCCAATGTTTTCCTAGTTGCTTTATTGACAACAAACCAGGTTGACGTGGTTAGATCTAGACGAGTGTAGCTGGCACCTTTGAATGTTTGTGGGAGTGGATAGCATATTAATTCCCCATCTTTCTTTTATTTTAAACAGACAAAGTCACTTATAAAATACCTTCCTCATTAACCTAGTTCTGTGAACTTCTCAAGAGTTGTGGAGCTTTTACAAAGTTTTATATCAACTCATTATGTCAGTCTGATAAAAAGTTTGTACACGTGATTTATCCCACACCCAATCTCGGATCAAGCTGAAATTTTGCAGAATTATTTCTTTTACCTGAAAACACAATAATCAATAAAACAAAAAAAAGCAATTAGTTAATTAACTATTGGTAATAAGTTATTTAGTTTGGTATCTCGAAGAAGGGAAAGAGATTGTACTTGACTGAAGTGGTGGTATAAGCTGACTTTGTTCCTTTTATAGATCGTCTTCACTAGAAACACTAGAGAACTCTATAATCTTCCATGTTCATAAGCTCTTCACTAGAAACACTAGATAACTCTACAATCTTCCCTGTTCATAAACTCTTCACTAGAAACACTAGATAACTCTGCAATCTTCCATGTTCAGAAGCTCTTCACTAGAAGACTGGAACGATGAGTTCGAATTCAGTTCGTTTCCCCCCCCCCCTTTTTTTTTAAATTTGTATGAATGTTTTTTGATTGTTAGTCTAGATCTAGTACATATGTACATAATGACATGACTGATCCAAACTCATTGATACAAGTACGCTTAATATTAGCTTTGTTTTGTTTTATATTTTAAAAATATTTTCTTGTTTTTCTCCAGCATTCTAAGAAGAGCTGTTTAAGAAATGTGTTATTGAATGAAGTCATTTTATAGCCTTGGATTTACTGACATGTTTCATCAAATATAGTATGCAAAGTTTTAAACTTTCAATTGGTCATTTTATTTTTGGTCCATCTTTGTAAGTATGTGTTCTCTTTTTGTACTCATCAGGGCATAAGGTTTCTGATAACCCTACGTGTATGTTTGTATGTAAATGCAATAGACACACATTTGTTTATGTTTTCAAGAGTATATTTTCCTTCACAACACAACACTGGATATAAACCATTGAAGACAATCTATGTAGATCTACTGAAACTAAAAGACAATCTATGTAGATCTACTGAAACTAAAAGATTGAAGACAATCTATGTAGATCTACTGAAACTAAAAGACAATCTATGTAGATCTACTCATTCATAAACGTGAAACTATACGCGCTTACAAGTCTGAGATTGCATCATTTCATTCCAAGCCTGTTGTTAATTAACTATGCAGATCTTAAATCCTTCCCTTTAATCTTATCTAATCAGAAATAATGTTCCAGTAAAATGAATTGTGTGTCTCCTATGTAGACAACACCACGTCAGCTGGTTCAAAAGGGGATCTAAGTTCGTAAGGATACGAGGCTGGTGTGTAGATCTAGGCAGGTGCTGCCTCCAAACGTCCGATGACATCATAGCACAGGTATTTCTTCTACCTGACCCAGGCTCCAAGACTTTTGCAAATAATCTATTTTTAGACGACCTGGAAGATTTGTCCAGAACACTCACCCAGCCAGGAGTGAAGTGAAACAGACTTTACCTAAATACTCTCCAGACTTTGGAATGTGCTGTCTGTACAGATATTTCCTTTCATTATACCCAGCGTCACACAGGACTTTTTATACACATGTGTTACACTAGATCACAATTTGTATACAATATATAAATAAACTAAGTCTCATATAATTAGGGCCTACGATTAGTTAGTGATTCTGACCTACACCTGTGCCAATGTGTTATGATAAAAAATTGTTTATACAAACATGCTAAATCTACATTTGTCAATTAGAATATCTAAATCTCTTAAATCATTCTAACGGTTTGTTATTATATACTTGGGAATACTTCTAAGGCTATATTTAGATGAGTGTCAACGCCAGTTCAGCTCTTGTGTATTTGCAACCTTTGATCCGTTTCTTTCGTTCATAACGTCAGTAAACAAAACTATGAGTGCGACCATTCTATCTACAATTCAATTTGAAAAAAGAAATGTATGTCTATGTCAATCTTTAATTTCTTTTATTGAAACCCTAAAAGACTGTTCATTGATGTTTTAGTAAAAATGGTATGAAAATAGTCCGAGTTGTCAAGGTATAGGAGATGTATATCTGGTCCATTTGTATTACATGGAAGTCATGTGACATTTGTTTTGCCAGAAACATTTTAACTACACTTGTAAAAAATCCCATCACATTAGCAAGTCAACTTAGGCAACTGATGTTTAAAAAAGTTTAGCTATTTATCTCATAGTCATATGATGTGTATCCCATAAATAGCTACATTCAGTTTGACAAAAACGTAATTAAAATTGATTCTATTATCATTTTTTTAAAAATAGACTCAGAATTCGAGCTAGAGATAAAGCTGATTATAAAACGTTAAAAAGAAATCTGTTCAATAAAAGGGCTAGAATACTATATAATATTCAACTTATTTGACGAAATTACATGTCAGATAGATCCTTTAAACAAGGATGTGGACTTATTTAGGGTGATTTGCTTTGCCAGAAAAGCTAAAAAAATTAGCAAGATCTAGATGAAAACTAGCAAGATCTAGGTGAAAATTAGCAAGATCTAGATGAAAATTAGCAAGATCTAGGTGACTTTTTAGGAGCAGAGAAATCGCGTAAAACATTGGGAAAAATGTTCCATCACAAGAAGTTACTTGCAGTTTTCCTGGCCATTATGTGTAAGAATAAATGCCGCCATCAGGCTAATCATCACGTTATTCACTTTGTGGTGCCTTAACAAAGTCAAATGAGAGAGCTAAACTTGCTTGAGTTTAATGCGCTCTTAGAAAGTATCCAATTACAATTGTATGCATGACAAGTGTGTCTAGCATACCAAGATGATCTACAAAACCACAACTCGCGACTAATTAGTGTTACATTCCGCACGCAGTTAGAGAGATCATGAAAAATGTTCTGTGGCTTGTGAAAGGAATTCAAAGCTTATGGAAAGCAGCCCCGCTCAGATAGTTGTCGATGAAAGGATGGACTATTGCCACACCATGCACATGACATTCAGATTTCGTATACAAATTGTTTGGCGCGTTGGCACGTTTACATTTGAAAGTTGGGCAGACTTTTAACTGTGCTTTTATCTGGTATTAGTAGTTCCACAACTGACACATTTCTAATTTGTCTAACTGGCTGGCTGGTCGTGTGGTTAGCGCTCTGGACTGTAGTCTCGATGGTCCCGGGTTCGAACCCTGCCCACCGCCAGCCCCCCCCCTTCAGTCCTGCAGGAGATTTGGCTTGAATGTGATTATCTTCAATTAAAATAAGCCAAACATAACAGCTCACATCAGCAAAGCCTTCCGCCGAGCTCAAGATCTTTAGAAACAGACATGGCGAATTCCAAAGTTGTGGAGACTAGTCGATTACATTATGAGGTACAAAGAGGAATGGCGAGACGAGATCGTAAGTGGTCACTGATGTCCAGTTCATTCCTTCAGAGTCTACTGTACTCTCTAGGGCATTTGACTTCGTACAATGAAAAATGCAACGGCGTTTGTTTAGCTGCTACGCAGTAGAAAGTCAATGAATTTTAAGATGCAACGGCTTGCCTCCACTTTTTGGAGGTTGTTTTTTTTTTTTTTTCGCTAGGTTGTATAAGTTTGGTCCAGATGTTATTTTACAATCATGGACAACATGATAAGAGGAGAGAGAGAGACACAGAGAGAGAGACAGAGAGAGAAATATGAGAAGGGGGGAGAGAGAGAGAGAGAAAGGAAAAAAAAAGAGAAATTAAGAGCAGATTGAGTGAAAGAGAGAGCGAGAGATCAATTTCAGGTGGCTATACTAAAGGCCTTGCATTGACTAATGCTGACTATTAGCGAGCCCTACCAGTATAGTGCTGGTAGAAACATACAAGTACTTGTATCTAAAACATTGAACTTCTAGAATAACATTAACTCAGTCAGACCACGAAAAGGTGAAATGTTGAAAACAACGTGTGCAGGGAGGTGTCAAGGATAAAACAAAATAGAAAGAAAAAAAAGTTTCACCTGCACTGACATATATAAACAATAAACCAATAAAAAAACAAACTGAAAAGGTTAGGTTTATGAAATGTTAAACCTACTGATTCAGCAAGATAAGCCTGTCTGAACCTCTCAAAAATCAGTGTACATTTCTTTGAAATGATGTTAATGTAATATATATAGAATCATTTCTCGTATCACAAAACCAACGAACTTAACGACAGTTCAGTGCTAGGCTTGTTTCTTACACAAAAGATCTAGTGTTACAATTATATTCTACTAGTCAAAGCACGGAGTAGCATACGCCACTATTTTACTGAGCGGCCTTAGGCCACTGCTACCTAAGTGACGGCAGTGACCCCCGCACTTTCATAGGACCCGCGCTAATTCTAGGTGCAAATTATAAAATTTAACCATTTTATAACTTATAACAGATTTTCCGCGGCCTCCTAATTTACCAGGAGCTCCTGGAAATCTCCTGAAATATACGAAAAAGTCCTGGAATATTGTTCCTTTTTTTCTTAAGAAACTCTATTCTAGTTTTTTTTTTTTTTTTTGTTGTATAATGCATCTTTCTTTGATTACAAAAACATCAAGAAATTAGCAATTCAGTAGTAGAACTAAAAACATCGCAATGGAGATTGTTGACACAAAACGTCAACCAGAGAAGTTTGCTCTTTATTTACACTTCTATTTGACATAGCCCGATGACGTTCTGTAAGTAATGAAAGAGTAAGAGAGACAACGAGGAAACAAATGGAAGGAAAGTGCTGGTACGTCAAGTGTAAGGAAATGAAAAGGGGGCGGTGGGAGAGAGATTGAAAGAAGCAGACACACACAAAAAGTCAAGGACGCCATATTGAAAGATCATGACAACTCAATAATAGAACTATTGTGTCCTCCAGACGGGAGTGTTGTCAAGACTTCCCTGTACGCCGGAGACACCAAAAAGATGGATTCGCCTCCATGTGCATACATGTCCAATATAAATTTGATTTCTGAATAAGAATTGACTCGTTTGAATGAGTAACTTTTATAGGGCCTACAACTGTTATATTCTAGCATTTTGAAGAAGTAATGACTTGAATAGTCTCTCGCTCTCTCTCTCTCTCTCAAACACATACACACACAAACACATATATATATATTATTATATATATATGTATGCACAATGTAATCATCTTTTTTTTGGTTAGGAAATAGTATTATCCTACTAAGTTAATATATTTAATGTGAATAAAGTCCAATGCACTTAAATCTGACCTAGATCAAATCATTCAATAAATAGAAATGCAAGAGAGGACATACTATTGTTAACCGCAAACAGACATGCCTATGTAATAAGTCTACTATATATGTACATTTCACATGCAAAACCCAGTTTCAAAAATCATTCACCAAATACCACGTCTACACAGTTAATTTAAATTTTAGAAATTTTAGCATATTTTGATGTTTAAAAAAAAGGACAGTTATAGTTGTACAATAGTTTTCCCTACTGATTCTATATACACACCCAGAGACTCGTTAACCAGAGTCAAGAGCTACGTAGTCTCAAATGTTAACACTGCAAGCCCATGGACTCTTAATGTTTCAATATTTCCGCTTTTAACCCAATATATGTGTACAGTACATTCTAAGAATGGGTGATCTCCCATTGTAAATAGTGTTTGCTCAGAAAGTAACTTCCAATAGTTGGAACTGAACACGTCAAATAACAAGAAAAATGTTTGCTCCATTCATGGACATTGTAGAATTAAATGTCTATCTTCAAATAGATGAACATTGAAAAACAGACTAGATTTCACTCAGAGCAGATGCACAAAACGAGCTGCTTCCAGGGAGAGAGTTTATAAGAAAAAAAAACACGTTTATTGTTTAAGCAACAAAATATTTTTTGTACAATATCCCTATTTTAATACAACAAAGCTATCCTAAGGGAAAACTGCACACGACTATGCATCTCAATAATGTAGAAGTTATTTCACTTATTCAATATCAAACAAAGTAATTAATTACCAATAATTAATTGGCTATTTTTTTCTTTTAACATCAGTCTCAGATCTCTAATGTATTTTTCCATGTGCCTACATAGACTATCTAGTGCACTGCATTAGCAGTATCTACGTCAGTTCCTTGTTAGTAATATCAATATGTGATTACCACTGTAAGCTATTGTTTAAATATATAAGATAGATATAAGTTAATTAATCACTGCGTTACCTTTCAAAAAAATGGTTCTCATAGAAAACTTTTTCTACCAGTATGCAATGGAACTCTAACTCTACTAAATAAGTGCCTGTATAGACACTAATGTAACTCTACTAAATAAGTGCCTGTATAGACACTAATGTAACTCTACTAAATAAGTGCCTGTATAGACACTAATGTAACTCTACTAAATAAGTGCCTGTATAGACACTAATGTAACTCTACTAAATAAGTGCCTGTATAGACACTAATGTAACTCTACTAAATAAGTGCCTGTATAGACACTAATGTAACTCTACTAAATAAGTGCCTGTATAGACACTAATGTAACTCTACTAAATAAGTGCCTGTATAGACACTAATGTAACTCTACTAAATAAGTGCCTGTATAGACACTAATGTAACTCTACTAAATAAGTGCCTGTATAGACACTAATGTAACTCTACTAAATAAGTGCCTGTATAGACACAAATGTAACTCTACTAAATAAGTGCCTGTATAGACACTAATGTAACTCTACTAAATAAGTGCCTGTATAGACACTAATGTAACTCTACTAAATAAGTGCCTGTATAGACACTAATGTAACTCTACTAAATAAGTGCCTGTATAGACACTAATGTAACTCTACTAAATAAGTGCCTGTATAGACACTAATGTAACTCTACTAAATAAGTGCCTATTTAGCCACTAATGTAATATAAAGCGATGAAATAGTCGCGTTATGATTTATATTTTCAAGGACATCGGACAATCTAATAGGTTAGTATTGTTTTGTGTGACAATCAAATAATATAATGAGGACATTGAAATAAAAGTTTGCAATACAATGTTCAGTTTAATGTATTTATATTCTAGTATAGAGTTGCCTTTATTTGCCTAGTGTGTAATCTACAAAGATATTCGAATGAAACCTTTAAAATAGAATCCTTGTTGCTTTCTGCATACTTCAGAGACTGCCTCATGAGCTATACAAAACTGTATTCATTCTGTTTTCATTCTATGTTTTAACTGCATTTGAGCTAGAATCTAATCATTTCTAATCTAATCATCATCTTGCCTAAGAGAAATATCAAAAAATGCAAAGAAGGAATGGTAAATGTATTCTAGAAATACAATTCTCAAAGCCTATTGAAAACTTTGGAAACTTCTCAAAGTCTGAGCGTGTACGTACCTGTTGTTTCACTAGCCTTCACAAGAAGAAGTACTGTCTAGGTATGTAAACAGTTATACCCTGGGTGGAACTACTCACCAGCTTTACAGGTAAAGCTATTTTTATGCCAAGGTAGGCGCGCGAGGGGGCGTGTTCTAGTCATCGCTGCTAGCGCAGGATTTTTTTTTAAGACTCAGGAATTCCTGTAGCCTTCAGACAGAAGAATAAATTGTGAAAACATTAAGATAAAACAGCAAGAAATCTACAAATACCGCGAATGTTAACTAACATATAACTAAAGTAATATAAAACCAATTATAGATGTACCCGATCGTGGTATTTGTTCAGATGCTATTACATACTCAGGCCTACTAAACTTTAGATGAACTTGTTAAAAATACTGTGGTGTGATTTTTCCAGACCGGGGGGTGGGGGGGGGACGTTTTAAACAACACAAATATACACACACTTATGACACACATATCCACTCAAATGTACGCATGCATTTTGTTGTTGAGAGTATTTTTCTGATCAAAGAAACAAAAACAATCATCCAAGCAAAAGAAAGGAAAGTAAACTATTGACTTCAAGTTTCTAGTTAAGAAAACAAAACAAAACAAACTCGGAAGGGAGAAGATGAACAAGTTTTGAAACGGAAGGTAAAAGAAAGTGAGCGCGCGTGTTTAGGCCAAGCCGGTGAGCAGATGTGTGTGCTTCGACTCAGCGGCTGAGGAAGGTGTCCATATATGGTTCAGCTGGTCCTTGGCAGGAGTTGGAGGCCGAATGAGTCAATTAGAACCTCAGGATAATCTCCAGAAGCAGAATGTAGGAATCGAACTGATGTATACAATGAGATAAGCGTCTAAAGGTCCTGAAGTTTATCAGCAAGGTTGAAAGTAAATTTGAACTTACGAACGAATTAAATCTTTGTATAATAATTTTATACGAATAATAAGCTATAAATAAGTTTTCTATCCTGTTTCATGTAACACGAGCATAACATATATATATAAGTGCAATGTTCGTATTTCCTGCAACAAGATAGCAAACTTTCTCACGCACTTGTTTAAAGGCCGACACCTGTTTTGTCTTATTATTAACACTTGGTATGTTTATTTACATGACAAATATATTTTATAGTATAGTATAGTATAGTACGGTATAGTATATAGTATAGTATAGTATAGTATAGTATAGTATAGTATAGTACAGTATAGTATAGTATAGTATAGTATAGTATAGTATAGTATAGTATAGTATAGTATGTCATGGGAATGTGGCTAGAAATGTGATTAAGTTCCCTTTCCGAACTTACGATCTACAGCCCAGAGAATGTAAAGATCGTCTGTTTCTGTGGCCCACCGTTAACGAGGGTGTCATGTGGCCAGGACAACTAGCGGATCCAGAACTTTGGAGGGGGGGGGCGATTTTTTTCCAAACCCTAGCCCTAACGCCCAGTATATCCTAACCCTACGCATAAACGTGCGTACAGCACGCGCGCGCGCGCACACACACACACACACACACATACACATGAGATTTAAAAAAGCAGCATTTCTCAACCTTTAGCGAAAAACAAAACAACTGGGGCAGCGCTATAAGGTTCTCTTGTGGGGTTCTGGGCGAAGCCCCGACGACAAAAGCGTTTTCTGGGTTTTTTCACTGCAGAAACGTATTCTCCTGACATCTACAGCTCATTATTCACCAATGGAGTTCGGGACGAAGCCCCGATGCCAAAAGCGTTTTCTTGCATGCTTCACTGCAGAAACGCATTCTACTGACCTAAAGCTAATTATTCATACTATTAAAAAAGGACCTTTCGAATAATGTTGTACTTGAAAAATATTCTAATATGAATTTATAGGCCCCTATTACATTGCAAATAAAACCGATTTGTTCCTTGAAAACATAGGAGATTTTTGCTTTGAATTTCGCCGCCGAAAAAAAACTTATTCGATAAATAGTATTCAAGAAAACTGTAGTATAAATTTTGAGTTATAGTCCCAAATTTATTTAACTAGAAAAATATCAGATTGAGTAAAGGTTGGGAAAAGGCGACTATGAAAATGTTATTTAAGTTTAGAACTCATCTCAATCATGAAACTTATACTGAAAAATTTCGTTTGAATTCTAAATTTTTCAATGCAAAGTCTTTCTTAAAATAATTATGATAAATTCATGTGAAATTACAAAAACTCTGTCTGGAAATGGAAATGGCGGTAAAATGAAAACGATTAATCCTCGCTCCTTTAATAATTTCTGCTAAAGATTGCATTTGGCATTAAAGAATAGGGGTGGGGCGACTCGATATAAGAATTTAATTTATAGTATATATAAATTATATTATGACAGATTTTTTAAATTTTGTAATTTCTTAACTATAATACAAAAAAAAAAAAGTATTGATTTGTCCGATGGGGGAAATGCGATTGCATGTATCGCCCCTCCCACCAGGTACAACCCTTTTTCATTTAAATTTACTAATGATACATTTTGAGATTGTGTTACGACATAATATACGACATAATATACAGTGGGTCACATATCAATACGTATATATATAGATATTGAACTAATTTTATTCACAAACTATGATTTTCCACAAAAATAGGACCGCCCCCCGGCACTCAGAGAGCTAGAGTGGGGAGGGCAGTACATGCAATCGCCCCCCCCCCCTCCCTGACCCCACCGAATCAGCCAAAATACCAGAAAAGGAACGACATAATATAAAATTTATATATTAATTCAACTAATTTTGTTCACAAACTATGATTTCTCCATAAAAACGGACCGCCCCCCACCACTCAAAGGGTTTAGTTGGGAAGGGCAATAGAGGTATTTGCCCCCCCCCCCACCACCAATCGGCAAACAGGGAACGACATCATATAAAGATCGGTTAAAATATCAATAACAAGTTTCATTAATATAGATATTAAATTGATTTTTGTTAGCAAGCTGTGATTTCTACAAATAAATTGGACCGCCCTCCCCACTCGAAAGTGTAGGGGGGCGGGATATATACCATCGCCCCCTCCCGACCCCACCAAATTGGCCAACATACTAGAGGGGAGGGGCTAAATAATCTAAAAATAGGTTGAAATATAAATAATTAGTATATATTTTTTACATAAGTAATAAATTCGTATACAAATTATGTGAATCCTATACTAACGGGGGGGGGGGGTTCGGCCGAGTGGGGGGGTGCGATCGCACCTACCGCCCCCCCTTCCTGGATCCGCCAGTGGCCAGGACAATGACCAATCTCCTTTACTTTCCCTAACTTACTTCAGAGTTGGATGGACTCAGGGGCGTGCTTAAGATCCCGAAGTTAAAAATCCCAGTCTTCACCAGGATTCGAACTTGGAACCCCTCGGTTAGGAAGCCAACGCTTTACCATTCTGCCACTGCACTTCCTTTACGCGATGAAAGTTGATTAAAGTTAGGGAGATTTGCGCTGCATCGCCCGTTACCAGTTAATTCCTGTGGCAGTATAGAGTCCAGGCAACTCAAGTTGGTTTGGGTTGCAGTAGATGACCAGGGTGCTCTACATGCCCCACAGTGCTCCGAACACTCCAAGAACATTGCTAGGTGAAGCCTATTAGCCCAATTGGGTGCCTTGAGAGCAGACTTCACTAGACTTCAAATGCTGGGTAGTAGACAGAGACCCTAGCTTCGGCAGATACTACCTTTGGCTAACCCTCGCCTGGCTTAGCCCGTCAGTCGAGACATCAGATACTAGCTTTGGCTAACCCTCGCCTGGCTTAGTCCGTCAGTCGAGACATCAGATACTAGCTTTGGCTAACCCTCGCCTGGCTTAGTCCGTCAGTCGAGACATCAGATACTGACTTTGGCTAACCCTCGCCTGGCTTAGTCCGTCAGTCGAGACATCAGATACTGGCTTTGGCTAACCCTCGCCTGGCTTAGTCCGTCAGTCGAGACATCAGATACTGGCTTTGGCTAACCCTCGCCTGGCTTAGTCCGTCAGTCGAGACATCAGATACTGGCTTTGGCTAACCCTCGCCTGGCTTAGTCCGTCAGTCGAGACATCAGATACTAGCTTTGGCTAACCCTCGCCTGGCTTAGTCCGTCAGTCGAGACATCAGATACTAGCTTTGGCTAACCCTCGCCTGGCTTAGTCCGTCAGTCGAGACATCAGATACTAGCTTTGGCTAACCCTCGCCTGGCTTAGTCCGTCAGTCGAGACATCAGATACTAGCTTTGGCTAACCCTCGCCTGGCTTAGTCCGTCAGTCGAGACATCAGATACTAGCTTTGGCTAACCCTCGCCTGGCTTAGTCCGTCAGTCGAGACGTTTTGCCAGAGTGTAGTCGTCTTCGCATGCTGACAACTGCTTGGAGCAACGGGTGAGAGCTGGGACCAAGGTCAATGAGTTTCTCAAGAAGCCCGACAGCTCAGTTGACAGAGGCACTGCTCCTTCTACAGAACCTCCATTGTAAAGTATAATATATTATAGTATAGTTCAGTAAGCAGTTTGTCTTATAATGTTAGACACTTCTCAATGACGACAATGATTCGTTAGAAAGGGGAGGGGGGAGTAAAAGCTGAAGGTGGTAAAACGTACGATAATGGTAGAAGTTTAGACTGTAGGGAGTTTAGGAGACTGTCATTGGTTTACATTAGGAGTCACTGACAGAATCTATTTCTTTACTTTAGGAGTCACTGACAGAATCTATTTCTTTACATTAGGAGTCACTAGCAGTTTCTTTCTTTCTTTTTTCCCATTCCTTTTTTTTGAATTGATTGACTTCTGTCTGCCCAAGTACATGTTATGCTAAGAATAATAAATAAATAAATAAATTATACTTCTTATGTAGCGCTACTTGCATGCTTATAGCATGCTCAGGCGCTTTTGTCCAATCTCAGTTATCGACCAGTGGGGGGGAGGGTGGGAGGAGGGTATCTAGGAGTAGGTTTTTCCGTGCTGCCTTTAGGCGCTCAGTAAACACAATTCTGCCCGAGTCTGGTGTCGAACCTCGAGCCCCCTTCATAGGTAGCCAAGCCAAGCTAAGTTCAAGCGCACTTAGCCTCTGGACCACACTTCCCACAGAATCAATGCAGTATATTCAATTTGAAGGCTAATTTAAATCTTTATCTTATGACACTGCAATAATCTATTGTTAATGCCAATTTGAACAAGATGATCGATCTACTATACTGAGAAATGCTTAGATTAATCAATACTTTAAGATTTAGGCACAAAAATAAAAATCTAGTTTATAACAAAAGGGTGTTGTAACTAAAAAGAGTAGAGTCCCCTTTTAATCCATGTGGTCTGTAGAGCAGATGATGACCAACACAACGACCAACCGCCTTTACTTTACCCCTAATAAAGTCAGGTACCCATTAGATTTTGTGGACTCGCCGAGATTCGAATCCAGGATCGGAAGCCAAGCGCTTAACCATTCAGCCACCACGCCACGGATGTTGGGAAGCCCCAAGAATTTTTCTTATTCTGAAGCATAATTTTAATTTTTTTAACTAAGTAAAACTTTAAAAAAAACATAGACCATGGACATGATATGCCTTATTTAATTACTACGTCTTTTCATACCAGGGCATATGCAAACTAAGCTGCCGCCTAGGGCCTCCATTTAGTGGGGGCGACGCACAGGACTAGAAAAAATAAATTAGAGAAAATATTGCGACATTTAGATCAGATCTCAAGCCTAGTAGAACACTATGACACTCTAAGCTTACTAGTCTCTACTACGGAAATTGCCATATATTAATTTCAGTTATTTGTCGATTGATCCCCATTGGAAATGTGTTGTAGAGCACACAACATTGAAGGACATGCAGGATTGGAATTGAGTAATCTACACCCACTACAATAAATATAAAAACATTCTTTTTTCAAAACATTTTTATTGGTTTCATTATTTATTACAAATAATTCCATCATTCAAAACTGTAATGTCAGATGACATCCAAGCAATAATGTCTTAACATGTTGTTCAAGATCAAGTGTTTGTTTCCGAGGATTTCGGCTCCAGAGTTCATCAAGCAATAGCAGCACATTGACTTGTCACCTCTGTATTGCCGACATACCACCTCGCATTACAGCCTCCACAGTAATCATCCCTGTGTACAGACACAACAGACAGACAGAGTTATTGTTTTTTTAATCAGTTATTGAATACAAAGGAAAAAGAAACTAAATTAGTCTCTTTATAACAAACAATGAATACCAATGGAATTAATTTTCTCTTCATGTTTTGTTCCAAATGAAAACAAAAAGTCCCTTGGAGTAGATTGGAGAGACATTAGTGAATCGTTTCCTGGTCTGAACAGAATGAGGAGGGCACGTACCAGTACACTAGAATTAGGCCTAACAGAATGAAGAGGGCACGTACCATTACACTAGAATTAGGCCTAACAGAATGAAGATGACACGTACCATTACACTAGAATTAGGCCTAACAGAATGAAGAGGGCACGTACCATTACACTAGAATTAGGCCTAACAGAATGAAGGAGACACGTACCATTACACTAGAATTAGGCCTAACAGAATGAAGAGGGCACGTACCATTACACTAGAATTAGGCCTAACAGAATGAAGAGGGCACGTACCATTACACTAGAATTAGGCCTAACAGAATGAAGATGACACGTACCATTACACTAGAATTAGGCCTAACAGAATGAAGATGACACGTACCATTACACTAGAATTAGGCCTAACAGAATGAAGAGGGCACGTACCATTACACTAGAATTAGGCCTAAAGGCAAAGAGCCTTCCGTAGGGCAGAGTTTCTCAAACTTTTACCGGTGGCGGCCCTCCCCCCCGCCAGATGAGAAAATTTTCGTTCGCGCCCCTCGTAGCAGCTGGGGACCTAGAGATGCGCTGTAGGCTCCCACAATGGGGTTAGTGAAGGTTCTAATAATGTGAAAAAGAAAAACAAAAACTCAGACAATTAAAACATTTTCAGTTTTTCGTTTGTTTGTTTAATTTTCATGAATACTTTCTTTAAATTCAAATTTACGTCATGAAATTTGGGTTAGGCTCCTAGTCTGTTAAATTTTTTTTTATTGCAAATGTAGTTAAGTACATAATTTTTTATTGTATACTAGAAAATGTTCTTCCTGAAGATTTAGAGAGGCAGCAGGTTTCTCCCTCCATCCAACAATGGGGTTTGGGGGGGGGATTATTCTTGCCTTCCGCAATGCTTTCTCCTTGCGTCTTGAGTCCAAAGAGACACTGTCCAAAAAGTTAACAATGAAGTGCAATCAGAGCGTACCAGTCATTGTGTTTTGAAGTTGATGGCAATAGTACGTCTACAAAATAGGGAGGCAACCCTGGCCACTACTAGTATGCGAGGGACATACAGCGCTCTATGTTTGTAATGGGCGTGCTCGTCCTCAGATCATCTTCATGTTCAATAAGACGTCTTGACGCTGAACTTTTTATTTTTTATCAAACGAAAATGTCCATTTTGATTATTCTAAAACAAGAGAGTCAAGAAGAATCATGTGAGTAGAGACGTTTTGAAATGTCTTTTCAAAAAGTTGAGTCGATATTTGTGCAGACTCTTGAGAAGGTTGGTATAAACATTTTGCAACATTCTTATCAGAAGATGACACGATGTCTCATTTTTAAAACATTGGTAATAGTGTCGTTTTACTCATATTCAAACATGAATTGAGAACAACAATGAAAATGTAGCTTTTTTTTTGTTTAAAATCCACTATTAATGTATAGTGAGATATCATTGTAAATGTGCTTTGTTTTTTTAAACAGTAATTCCTAATTTGCTTATTATCAATCCCATGTTGTGATCTAGATAAATACTGTGTGCAAATACAAATGCTACATCGTCTTACTGAAGTTCAACACCGGACACTACAAAATGAGGCTGTTCCTAGAAAGTTTAAAATATCGAAATTTAGGGTGAATTAATTCCTTGATACTTACATACAAACTGCTCCGGAAACGGAACACTGTGCAAATTGGCAAGGCCGGACAAAACAATTTACTATATTAGCACAAAGTTTTGGTGCACCTGCAAAGGTAGAAAAAAAATTCATTAAAAAAATTGACCAATTATGACAAATTATTTATTTAATTAAAAATGTCATTTTGATTACATTTAACTTTATCCTCAACATTCTACTGTTTAGCCTTGTGACAGTGTGTGTTGTGACAGTGTGTGTTGTGACAGTGTGTGTTGTGACAGTGTGTGTTGTGACAGTGTGTGTTGTGACAGTGTGTGTTGTGACAGTGTGTGTTGTGACAGTGTGTGTTGTGACAGTGTGTGAGCCAAAGTGACCCTAATCGTACATGCAGAAGTCATTCTCCTCAGGCTGGTCCACTCCTTCACGTTATTTCACTCGTTTTTCTCCATGCGAACGTTTGTCTCTATTGAAGTATCTATATAAATATATAATTCTATTCATGGCTCAAGACTTTGGACACCAAGTAATGGAAAGATCACTCTTTTATTTCTGCAAGTCGGACGGACTAGAGTTACTCCACGTAATTTTAGAGGCGAAAAAAAAAAGAAAGCAGGGGAGAACAAGTAGTATTCACCCGTCACTAAATAGCAGGGTCGGACTTAACCATTGTGACCAAGAAGTCATGGAAAGAGAGCAAGTAATCTACTCTGTAATCACCCGTCACTAAATAGCAGGGTCGGACTTAACCATTGTGACCAAGAAGTCATGGAAAGAGAGCAAGTAATCTACTCTGTAATCACCCGTCACTAAATAGCAGGGTCGGACTTAACCATTGTGACCAAGAAGTCATGGAAAGAGAGCAAGTAATCTACTCTGTAATCACCCGTTAACCATTGTGACCAAGAAGTCATGGAAAGAGAGCAAGTAATCTACTCTGTAATCACCCGTCACTAAATAGCAGTGCCGGACTTAACCATTGTGACAAAGAAGTCATGAAAAGAGAACAAATAATCTACTCTGTAATCACTCGTCACTAAAAAGCAGGGCCGACTTAACCATTGAGACCAAGAAGTCATGGAAAGAGAACAAGTAATCTACTCTGTATTCACCCGTCACTAAATAGCAGGGTCGGATTTTGCGGGGCCCAGTTTAGGTAGAGATACGGATAATAAGTGAAAATTAGGAGTTTGTATCAGAAAATATATTCGTCTTTGCATTTTATTCATTCTTTACTCCATTGGCCTCCTTCAGTCGTAAAACGACTATGGTTCATCTCAGAGCACACTTCCTCGTGTGGCTGTGGAGCCCTATTTTGGAGAGACACTCCCGTCCACAGATAGCGCAGGTTAAGGTGGCTTTTGCTTCGGTGGTAGAGGAGCTGGCCGTTTTTCGGATTGTGCGTTTTTCTTCCTGGGCTGAGACCCATGTACTTTCAATTTCCATAGCTTTCTTGGTCACTGTCTCTCTCCATCTGTTGCGGTCTAGAGCTATCTCTTTCCAATTGTCAGTATTGATGTTCACTGATTTGAGGTCACGTTTTATTACATCTATGTAACGAAGGTGGGGGCGACCAGTTTTTCTTGTGCCAGTCGCGAGTTGACCATAGAGAATGACTTTCGGGATGCGCTTGTCCTCCATCCGGCGAACATGTCCAAGCCAGCGCAAACGGCGTTGTCTGAGGGCTGTAAAGATGCTGGGAATACCTGATCGCGCAAGGATCTCAGTATTGCACACTTTTTCTTTCCATGTGACATTCAAGATCATACGGAGACATCTCAAATGGAATGAGTTCAGTTTTCTCTCTTTTCTCATGTGAAACACAACTAATAGGACTAATTGATGATTTTTCAAAAGGTTTAGATAATAGTGAACAAATAGATGCTATCTTACTAGATTTTTCCAAGGCTTTTGACAAAGTTCACCATCATAGTTTGCTTAAAAAAATTAAAATATTTCGGCATTAATGGTCCATTGCATCAGTGGATTAAAGATTTTCTGATAGGGAGAGAACAAACTGTAATAATAAATGGCTCTAAATCAACACTGATAACAGTAAACTCGGGTGTACCTCAGGGAACAGTCTTAGGTCCACTACTATTGTTGGTTTACATGTGATTTTCGAGATCCTACGGAGACATCGCAAATGGAATGAGTTTAGTTTTCTCTCTTGTTTTGCGTAGGTGGTCCATGATTCACTGCCATACAGCAGTGTACTCTTAACGCATGCCTTGTAGACTTCCATTTTGGTCACCGTAGTTAGAATATGGTTTTCCCAAACTCTTGGCCTGAGTCTAGCGAAGGTCGAGGCATCCTTCCCTATGCGTTTTTTTTATCTTCTCTTCTAGAGATAGGTCATCTTTAATTGTGGATCCCAGATAGCAGAATTCATTTACGGCGTCCAACTTGTTATCGTCTATGAGGATGGAGGGTGGTGCTGTAGCAGGTGGTCCCATAACATTTGTTTTCTTCGTGCTAATAGTCAAGCCATATTCTTTACAGGCCTGAGAGAAGCGGGACATTAGTGACTGAAGTTCCTCTTGCGTGTGTGCCACTACCGCTGCATCATCCGCGAATAGCATATCTCTTACGAGGGTGGCTCTGATTTTAGTTTTGGCCCTCAGTCTGGTAATATTTAGGAGTTTGCCATCAAATCTGGAATGGAGATAGATGCCTTCGGTGGATTTGTCAAAAGCTTTGTGGATTAGCAGTGAAAATAGTATTCCAAAGAGGGTTGGGGCCAGGGCACATCATTGTTTAACTCCGTACAGAATTACTTTACGAGCCTTGCGTATAGCGAACACATACAGTATATCATAAGAATTCTGTTTCCTACATAGATCACGCTCAATAGCAAGAATTACCAAATGTTTCAATCTATCTACGAGAATTGTAGACATCAAGTAATTCTTCGTTAGTTTGAGAGCGCGAGAAGCTTCTTTCACTAGATTCCACAATTACGGGTATTGCATAATGCCGTTTTTTTATCCATTTTGGGCGTTTTCCATTTTGAATGACACCCTAAAATGACAATTTTTGTCTATATATTTCAGAAGATATGTATGAATTTTCTAAAGATTTTAATAATTTTCGGAAATTTCCAGGACTTTTTCGTATATTTTGCAATTTCAGGAGATTTCCAGGAGTTCCTGGTAAATCGACAAGAGGCCGCGGGAAATCTGTTATAAGTTATAAAATGGTTTAATTTAATAATTTATACACCTAGAATTAACGCGGGTCCTATGAAAGTGCGGAACCTATGAAAGTGCGGGGCCCACTGCGGTCGCATAGGTTGCAGTGGCCTAAGGCCGGCCCTTCAAAATAGCGGCGTATGCTATGCCGCTGGTCGACTAGTTAAGCATAAATTGCGCTTTGTCCAAACCATCCCAATTTTCGTGGTTGTATAAAACTGAAGAGCTCCTCTTATTGGACTGTTCAAGTGTCAGCTCAAAACATCAATAACTTTTGTTTTTATGTTTACTTCTACTGCAACCTAAATTCCATTCAAGATTTAGATCTGCATCACATAGCGATACTTTCGCATTCTGTACCCCGGAGACACCAAAATCTTATTAATAGATTTGCCTCCAAGTATTAAAATCTCCAGTAGGCCTATTCTACACTCAAGGGCATGAACTCTACTTTCAACCTAAGGCACTAAGCGTCCAGCTGTCGCTACTATAACAAAGTGCGAAAACCACAAGAATGTATAATTTGAATGGCGAATTGAGGTGGTGTAAAAATTCGCTTGTCACAGGATGAGTTTCTGTCTCTCTTAGTGACTCTCCATTCCTTGAGCTATTAAAATATCAATATTAGAACATGTGTTGACCTCTAGTGTTTAGTCATTAGTCTGTATGCAGTAGGCCCGTAGCTTTGCTGGGAATGCTACAAATAATGATGTGATTGTGGTCCCTAGCCAATGCTTTTAATCTGGAAGTAAGTTTATCTGCTTAGTAGTGTCTGTCCTGGGAGTATTTTTGACTAATCACAATCACGAATCGGTAGGACTTTATATTTACTATATAAGTTTGCTTTCTCATGCATTTTCTGAAATGTATGACTTTCTATTATGTATTGTTTGTTAATATCAGGTAGTTGGTATTTCTAGTCTGGCAATAATTATGACATTTACAGTCACATTTAGAAGTTGACATATTTAATAAATTATAATGTCTTCGATTCCGAAGAGATGAGCGCAGTTTGTTCACATGACTACGCAAACCCAGTTGCGACACACATATTTTTCCTCGTCTAGTGTAGACAAAGCCGTTGTCCTCCGTCGGTCTATTTAATGTTGCGCCTGTCTTCTATAAGGGCTTTCATTTTAAGTCTCAAATGTGTGTACCACGGCCTTTGTTAGATATATTTCAGCGCTTACGGGGGGGGGGGCACATTTTATGGCGACATCTTTAATGTGTCTATTTATAAATAAATCTACTAACCAGTTGAATAATGTGCATAAGCTGCATCCATATTTTTAGACTTTCAAAATCTTATTTGGCATAGAAAAAAAAACAGAAACTTATAAGGATTTTGTGTACAAGATTGTGTAGTATCTAATAGTGTGTGCGATATTTGGGATGTGTTGACTTTGTGAGTGCCTGTGGCAGAAATGTAAGAGTGTCATACAAAAATAAAAAATATAGGCGAAGAGATCAAATGAACCCCTTTCCCCAGTAGTCTACATTCCAATTACGCCGTTTCTTGTAGAAGTCGTTTTCTGAATGTCATCTCTTTCCTTGTAGAAGTCGTTTTCTGAATGTCATCTCTTTCCTTGTAGAAATCGTTTTCTGAATGTCATCTCTTTCCTTGTAGAAGTCGTTTTCTTAATGTCATCTCTTTCCTTGTAGAAGTCGTTTTCTGAATGTCATCTCTTTCCTTGTAGAAATCGTTTTCTGAATGTCATCTCTTTCCTTGTAGAAGTCGTTTTCTGAATGTCATCTCTTTCCTTGTAGAAGTCGTTTTCTGAATGTCATCTCTTTCCTTGTAGAAGTCGTTTTCTTAATGCCATCTCTTTCCTTGTAGAAGTCGTTTTCTTAATGTCATCTCTTTCCTTGTAGAAGTCGTTTTCTGAATGTCATCTCTTTCCTTGTAGAAGTCGTTTTCTTAATGTCATCTCTTTCCTTGTAGAAGTCGTTTTCTGAACGTCATCTCTTTCCTTGTAGAAGTCGTTTTCTTAATGTCATCTCTTTCCTTGTAGAAGTCGTTTTCTGAACGTCATCTCTTTCCTAGTAGAAGTCGTTTTCTGAACGTCATCTCTTTCCTTGTAGAAGTCGTTTTCTTAATGTCATCTCTTTCCTTGTAGAAGTCGTTTTCTTAATGTCATCTCTTTCCTTGTAGAAGTCGTTTTCTGAACGTCATCTCTTTCCTTGTAGAAGTCGTTTTCTGAATGTCATCTCTTTCCTTGTAGAAGTCGTTTTCTTAATGCCATCTCTTTCCTTGTAGAAGTCGTTTTCTTAATGCCATCTCTATCCTTGTAAGGGGTAGTTATGTTTAGGAACACGAAGGGCTCCCTCAGTCTGGCTAGCAAATGGGGTAAAGGAGTTTAAGGAACCGAGTCCTTGAAACGGTCGTGATAGTACTAGCATACAGATCAGTGAAAAGCCGTTCTCTCATGCCTGGCCATAGGTTTCAAAACGCTTCGCCTCGACTTTTTATTTGTTTGTTTGTAGAACCTCGAGATCAGCGATGTCTAAACTATGATCGAGACGCGGCCTATGACACTATGATACATCAGAAATCGATTTGCTTTCGGGGCTAAAAATTGGCCCAATGCTCTATGTGATGTGACATTGATTTGGTCCCGGGGCGATAAAGGTTTGGACCCACTGATCTGTGTGATGTAACGTTGTAGTTCTATGTGAGAATTGTACTTGATGTAATTGTGTACATTATCTTGATAAGAACCCTAAATGCTTGGGTGTACTGTTCACATGTATTACAGAAGCGAGAATGAACATCAGACACACATCTTCACGAAGGGTCGACACGGACTAACTCCAGACGTTAAACACAATAACTTTAGTACAGAATAGGCCAAAGTCGAGTCAGTAGCTAAAGATGATGCCATCCTGTCAATAGTCTATAAGTAACTAAGCAGGGTCGCCGCGAGGGGTGCGGCCGCCTGCGTGCGAAATTTTAAAATGCCCCCCCCCCCTCCCTATTGAGACTGAGCTGGACACTGTACCAAAAGTGCTCTTTGATTTAAATCCATTTTTTGCAGACCATTTATTTTTTTTATTTCTAATTCGCACAGTTGTTGTGTCCCTCAAGTAACCCCAAGAACCATGCACTATGAACGATTTCGGATTTACATGCATTCAGAAATCCGTGAACTTGGTTCTTTGTGATAAATATAAAAAGCTGATCTCGTTCTGACTACTCGCTTATATTTGCGACGATGACAGGATCGGGTGTAATATAATGAACAGTGTAAATGATAATGATCTGTAAACAATATCTCGATAACTTTGACAGCTCAGCAATCTTATATGACCAGGACGTGGAGATGTTCACTTGTTTGGTATTATCATTTAAAGTAAAATCCGGGGAAAAAAAGACTCAAAATTCAAAAGCTATTGACGGTGAAACTTTTTCAACGTTCCGTAAACTTTCATAACGCTTATAACGATTGTATTTTGGAGAAATGTGCATTGTATTCACAATCACCCGACATACGCAGATTCATAGGTGCCTACAAATGCATCCAACACAGCACTAGCACAAAATGAAGCAACTCAGCGCTGAATATTTGTCTTGAGTTGAATTCAAAATAAATAATCCCAAGTACAAGTCACGTGGAACATGACGTGAAATAAAACACATTAAGGCTGTGTTTCTCACATTTCCGGGTGGCGACCCCGTAGATACAATATTTTCGTTCGAAACCCCTAAGAAGCTGGGGTCCAGAGGATCGATGTAGGCTCCCATAGGTCCGTGTTTATTTTTTAATGTATTGAAAAAGAAAAGAAACTTAATAATAATTCTTAGGTTTTATGTTTCATTTATGCTAATTTAACACTGTGTGTAGAATTCAGATTTACTTAATGAAATTTCATTAAAACGAATCCGTTGTTTGTTAGGACAAATTGTGTTGCCTACATCATTTATAAGTGTTGTAAAACGTTTTTCCTGGGGATAGAAATGAAGATGCGGCAGGTTTATGCTCAAGTCGGCAAAGAGTCTGATTCCGAGCGGGTCCCCGGCGCTGAGCGTATTTCGACATTTCCAACTTCAGAAAGTCTTTTTCCTAGCGTTTACGCCGCCTTTTTCTCGTAGTGAGAAGAACTATAACAAAATACATGTCACTAGTGGTGCGTTTTTGTTCTTTTCATCCTAGTAAAAAATATAAATATTAAGTCTAATAATAAAGAGGCAGCCCTGGTTAAAAGTAATATGCGAGGGTCATTCTAAGTAAATATAGTGCACGGACGTCTGTAATGGGCATGGTCTTTTTAAGTTAGACGTCTCTGTTGCGGACCTTTTCTTTACACAAAAGTTGTCAATTAAATGAAGTGCAATGATTGAAAGAAACCTCAGCGTAATAACTGTAATAATAACATTATAGATGCAAATTCGAACAACATGAAACACACTCACAACCAGCGGTTTATGAATTAGACTTCTATGTACTTCTCGATGACGACAGAGGATCTTGTAACACTCTGACCGACAGTGGGATGAAAGAGTTTTTAAATCTTTCTGTTTTAGTTCTAATGGAAAGGAGACGACCACTTACACAGCAAATCTGCTTCAATACTTTTACTTTTCTAGATGAAGCTTATTTTAAAGTTTGAATTCATGTCTTTACAATACAACATAAATCACGAGTAGTAACATTACCTTCAGAGCATTGAAAGTTTCCAAGTAACAGAACTGTTACAATACAAAGCAATCGTGTGTTCATGTTGTAAATAATGATTTGGACCTAAACTATTGCAATCTTGTCTTTATAGCTCTTCTGTCTTTTAATGTCTATGAGCAAAGTACCATCTGCGTCTTTCTGTGACCAAGATAAGAGATCTATCTAGAGTATAAAATGACGTTTGACCTATAGTTAGTAAAAGCACGCAAGTAGATAACGATTGATTCATGCGCTGATCGCCGACAACTTGATGATTTTCTTCACTCAACAAATTTTACCTCTAATTATTATAATATGGTTTAATTATTTGATTCCGTAAGGTTGTCATTGCTGGGAATAGTAATGGATATAAGCACCTATACAATGCTTCCTAATGGCTTGTGTCTCAAATAGCCTCTGACAACTACGGTACTAGTTTTACAAATCACTAGAGCCAAAAATAACTATTACAATAAGTCACTTAAACCAAATAACAACTAGAATATGTCACTTAAGCAAAAACTTATGTCAAAATCAAGTATCATTGTTATATTGTAATCTAATTTCACCCTTATCATCCTCAAGACATGCATTGTATACCAACATACCCAGCCAAACCAATAAAAACCTTGTAATAACAGAAGCATATAACTTATATATAAATCAATCCCATGTTGATTAGACAAACCTTTTTCTTTAATACCAAAAAGTCCAGGATGTAAACTTTTCATTCAAAATATTTCTAAACAGATCTACAGGCTAAAACCAAGTTCAATATAATACAGATCTACAGGTTAGTCTAAAACAAAGTTCAATATAATACAGATCTACAGGCTAGTCTAAAACCAAGTTTAATATAATACAGATCTACAGGTTAGTCTAAAACCAAGTTCAATACAGATCTACAGGCTAGTCTAAAACCAAGTTTAATATAATACAGATCTACAGGTTAGTCTAAAACCAAGTTCAATACAGATCTACAGGCTAGTCTAAAACCAAGTTCAATACAGATCTACAGGCTAGTCTAAAACCAAGTTCAATATAATACAGATCTACAGGCTAGTCTAAAACCAAGTTTAATATAATACAGATCTACAGGTTAGTCTAAAACCAAGTTCAATATAATACAGATCTACAGGTTAGTCTAAAACCAAGTTTAATATAATACAGATCTACAGGTTAGTCTAAAACCAAGTTCAATACAGATCTACAGGTTAGTCTAAAACCAAGTTCAATACAGATCTACAGGTTAGTCTAAAACCAAGTTCAATATAATACAGATCTACTGGTTAGTCTAAAACCAAGTTTAATATAATACAGATCTACTGGTTAGTCTAAAACCAAGTTCAATATAATACAGATCTACAGGTTAGTCTAAAACCAAGTTCAATACAGATCTACTGGTTAGTCTAAAACCAAGTTCAATATAATACAGATCTACAGGTTAGTCTAAAACCAAGTTCAATACAGATCTACAGGTTAGTCTAAAACCAAGTTCAATATAATACAGATCTACAGGCTAGTCTAAAACCAAGTTCAATATAATACAGATCTACTGGTTAGTCTAAAACCAAGTTTAATATAATACAGATCTACAGGTTAGTCTAAAACCAAGTTCAATATAATACAGATCTACAGGCTAGTCTAAAACCAAGTTCAATATAATACAGATCTACAGGCTAGTCTAAAACCAAGTTCAATATAATACAGATCTACAGGCTAGTCTAAAACCAAGTTCAATATAATACAGATCTACAGGTTAGTCTAAAACCAAGTTTAATATAATACAGATCTACAGGTTAGTCTAAAACCAAGTTCAATATAATACAGATCTACAGGCTAGTCTAAAACCAAGTTCAATATAATACAGATCTACAGGCTAGTCTAAAACCAAGTTCAATATAATACAGATCTACAGGCTAGTCTAAAACCAAGTTCAATATAATACAGATCTACAGGCTAGTCTAAAACCAAGTTCAATATAATACAGATCTACAGGCTAGTCTAAAACCAAGTTCAATATAATACAGATCTACTGGTTAGTCTAAAACCAAGTTTAATATAATACAGATCTACAGGTTAGTCTAAAACCAAGTTCAATACAGATCTACTGGTTAGTCTAAAACCAAGTTCAATACAGATCTACAGGTTAGTCTAAAACCAAGTTCAATATAATACAGATCTACAGGTTAGTCTAAAACCAAGTTCAATACAGATCTACAGGTTAGTCTAAAACCAAGTTCAATACAGATCTACTGGTTAGTCTAAAACCAAGTTCAATATAATACAGATCTACAGGTTAGTCTAAAACCAAGTTCAATACAGATCTACAGGTTAGTCTAAAACACAGTTCAATATAATACAGATCTACAGGTTAGTCTAAAACCAAGTTCAATATAATACAGATCTACTGGTTAGTCTAAAACCAAGTTTAATATAATACAGATCTACAGGTTAGTCTAAAACCAAGTTCAATATAATACAGATCTACAGGTTAGTCTAAAACCAAGTTCAATACAGATCTACTGGTTAGTCTAAAACCAAGTTCAATACAGATCTACAGGTTAGTCTAAAACCAAGTTCAATATAATACAGATCTACTGGTTAGTCTAAAACCAAGTTCAATACAGATCTACAGGTTAGTCTAAAACCAAGTTCAATATAATACAGATCTACAGGTTAGTCTAAAACTAAGTTCAATACAGATCTACAGGCTAGTCTAAATCCAAGTTCAATATAATAAAGATCTACTGTACTGGCGGATCCGGGGGGGGGGGGGGGGGGGGTAGTTGCGTTCACCCCCACAACCCACCCAGCCGTGGGGTGGGAGGTGGCGATGGCATCAATCCCGCCTCCCCCCATAAACTTTCGAGTGGCGGGGGCGGTCCAATTTATTTATAGAAATCACAGTTTGCTAACAGAGTCAATTAAATATCTATATGATTAAAACTTGTTATTGATATTTTAACCGATCTTTATATTATGTCGTTCCCCTGTTGGCCGATTGGGGGGGGGGGGGGGGGGGAAATAACTCTATTGCCCTTCCCACCTAAGCCCTTTTTTCCAACTTTTATGGAGAAATCATAGTTTGGGAACAAAATTAGTTGAATATCTATATAATATAAACTACGTGTTGATATGTGAACCCATTTTATATTATGTCGCACCACACTCTAATCTCAATTTTTTAAATTAGTAAATATAAAATGAAAAAAGCTGTGTATCAAGGATTGGCCTCTTTAGTCACACAAGAAGTTGCAAAGGGAAAAGATCGTCTCTCGAGACGTAAAATGCCACAGAGAGCAAGAGCGTAAGGTGTACTAAGTTCAATAATATTCAAACATTGTTTACTTTAATAACAATTTGAACAAACTAAAAATAGTGAATTTCTGACACACACATAAACAAATGTTACAGGAACTACACACAAATGTTACAGGAAGTACACATAAAACAAGAAATCAACACAGTATTAAGTAGTCATATTTATGAAATATCAAATCACCATATATATATTCTATAAACCTCTGAATCCAGATATATTTAGTTCATAGTATATTTTATACATATTTATATACATAAAGCTTTTGGATAGTACAGACAGAATATATAATGCTAGAAAACAAAAGTAATCAAACAATCTAATCAACTTACTGTTTCAGTATAGAAAATGTGTGCTTTGAGAAAAAAGACTTCCCAATCTTTTTTTAAATACAATGGGCATCATTTAAGCTCTTAGTTAAAAGTTACTAGAATCAAATAGAACCTGTATGGGTTCACAGGCTAGATAGATGAATGTGTTAGAGAATGTAGAGATTGAATTCACACAGGCTAGATAGACGAATGTGTTAGAGACTGTAGAGATTGAATTTATAGGCTAAATAGATGACAATGTTAAAGAGAGACTGTTGAGATTGAATTCACACAGGCTAGATAGATGAATGTGTTAGAGACTGTAGAGATTGACTTTATAGGCTAAATAGATGACAATGTTAAAGAGAGACTGTTGAGATTGAATTCACACAGGCTAGATAGACGAATGTGTTAGAGACTGTAGAGATTGAATTTATAGGCTAAATAGATGACAATGTTAAAGAGAGACTGTTGAGATTGAATTCACACACGCTAGATAGATGAATGTGTTAGAGACTGTAGAGATTGAATTCACACAGGCTAGATAGATGAATGTGTTAGAGACTGTAGAGATTGAATTCACACAGGCTAGATAGATGAATGTGTTAGAGACTGTAGAGATTGAATTCACACAGGCTAGATAGATGAATGTGTTAGAGAATGAAGAGATTGAATTCACACAGGCTAGATAGATGAATGTGTTAGAGACTGTAGAGATTGAATTCACACAGGCTAGATAGATGAATGTGTTAGAGACTGTAGAGATTGAATTCACACAGGCTAGATAGATGAATGTGTTAGAGACTGTAGAGATTGAATTCACACAGGCTAGATAGATGAATGTGTTAGAGAATGAAGAGATTGAATTCACACAGGCTAGATAGATGAATGTGTTAGAGACTGTAGAGATTGAATTCACACAGGCTAGATAGATGAATGTGTTAGAGACTGTAGAGATTGAATTCACACAGGCTAGATAGATGAATGTGTTAGAGAATGAAGAGATTGAATTCACACAGGCTAGATAGATGAATGTGTTAGAGACTGTAGAGATTGAATTCACACAGGCTAGATAGATGAATGTGTTAGAGACTGTAGAGATTGAATTCACACAGGCTAGATAGATGAATGTGTTAGAGACTGTAGAGATTGAATTCACACAGGCTAGATAGATGAATGTGTTAGAGACTGTAGAGATTGAATTCACACAGGCTAGATAGATGAATGTGTTAGAGAATGTAGAGATTGAATTTACACAGGCTAGATAGATGAATGTGTTAGAGAATGTAGAGATTGAATTCACACAGGCTAGATAGATGAATGTGTTAGAGAATGTAGAGATTGAATTCACACAGGCTAGATAGATGAATGTATTAGAGAATGTAGAGATTGAATTCACACAGGCTAGATAGATGAATGTGTTAGAGACTGTAGAGATTGAATTCACACAGGCTAGATAGATGAATGTGTTAGAGAATGAAGAGATTGAATTCACACAGGCTAGATAGATGAATGTGTTAGAGACTGTAGAGATTGAATTCACACAGGCTAGATAGATGAATGTGTTAGAGAATGTAGAGATTGAATTTACACAGGCTAGATAGATGAATGTGTTAGAGAATGTAGAGATTGAATTCACACAGGCTAGATAGATGAATGTGTTAGAGAATGTAGAGATTGAATTCACACAGGCTAGATAGATGAATGTATTAGAGAATGTAGAGATTGAATTCACACAGGCTAGATAGATGAATGTGTTAGAGACTGTAGAGATTGAATTCACACAGGCTAGATAGATGAATGTGTTAGAGACTGTAGAGATTGAATTCACACAGGCTAGATAGATGAATGTGTTAGAGAATGAAGAGATTGAATTCACACAGGCTAGATAGATGAATGTGTTAGAGACTGTAGAGATTGAATTCACACAGGCTAGATAGATGAATGTGTTAGAGAATGTAGAGATTGAATTTACACAGGCTAGATAGATGAATGTGTTAGAGAATGTAGAGATTGAATTCACACAGGCTAGATAGATGAATGTGTTAGAGAATGTAGAGATTGAATTCACACAGGCTAGATAGATGAATGTATTAGAGAATGTAGAGATTGAATTCACACAGGCTAGATAGATGAATGTGTTAGAGAATGTAGAGATTGAATTTATAGGCTAAATAGATGACAATGTTAAAGAGAGAATGAAGAGATTGAATTCACAGACTAGATAGATGTGTTAAAGAGGGAATGTAAAGATTTAAACAGCAATGTGAAAACACATATTGTTTTGATTAAATGAGACCAGACTATAGATATGAGATCCAAAATCATGAATAAATACAAATCATACTAGTCATTTATATATGACAATATAAACAAATACACAAATGCATCATTTTAATTGAGCCTTATGTGATAGGTGTATATGATCAATTAAAAAAAAGGGGTGTTTATATTTTTGGGGGTAAGTTGGTGTTGCTATATATATATAACATAATAGTTCAACAGTTGTATTGACAAATTAGAAGTACAATGTCACATAGTAAAATCATCAAATGGTTATGTCACATCATATGTGAATGCATGTTTCTGTGTCACTATAGTACAAGTCCCATGATTTTGTTAGTCACCTAATGTCAACTAATATTTGTCAAGTGAACACTTCTAATCATTTGTATTCCTTTGCCTCATGTTGAACATTAAAGATGAATTTTCACATGGCACATAATTTCATGTGAACTGATTCATACCTATTATGTTGCCATTGAAAGGGAAAGGAGCATCAGGTTATTATTGGTGTTGTAAGTTATCAAAATAACAAATCAAAAATGTACCCATTAAAAATATGTATGAGATGTATGGTGCTGCATTATGATATACACAATATGATTGCAATGTAAAACCTGTCTAACTAGATAACAACAATCTAACAATTCAAAGAAATGTTATTAGATGTTTAGATACAAATCTAAGTAAAAACAAATACAAAAAAATGTGCTTCACAAATGTAAATGTTCATGAGTGAAATGTTTTAGACTCTCACACAAAGGAACAGTTGGTTTGTCTCCTTTACAAACGGATAACGAAAACTGAATGGAATGTTTCACTGAATAGCAAAAATAATCATAAGCTACTTCTAAGGAACTTCACAAGCACACAACATCAATAACACTTCCAGGTAGTAACACACTTCAAGCACACAACATCAATAACACTTCCAGGTAGTAACACACTTCAAGCACACAACATCAATAACACTTCCAGGTAGTCACTTCAAGCACACAACATCAATAACACTTCCAGGTAGTAACACACTTCAAGCACACAACACCAATAACACTTCCAGGAAGTAACACACTTCAAGCACACAACATCAATAACACTTCCAGGTAGTCACTTCAAGCACACAACATCAATAACACTTCCAGGTAGTAACACACTTCAAGCACACAACATCAATAACACTTCCAGGTAGTAACACACTTCAAGCACACAACATCAATAACACTTCCAGGTAGTAACACACTTCAAGCACACAACATCAATAACACTTCCAGGTAGTAACACACTTCAAGCACACAACATCAATAACACTTCCAGGTAGTCACTTCAAGCACACAACATCAATAACACTTCCAGGTAGTAACACACTTCAAGTACACAACATCAATAACACTTCCAGGTAGTAACACACTTCAAGCACACAACATCAATAACACTTCCAGGTAGTAACACACTTCAAGCACACAACATCAATAACACTTCCAGGTAGTAACACACTTCAAGCACACAACACCAATAACACTTCCAGGTAGTAACACACTTCAAGCACACAACATCAATCTTAATGGTGTACAACAATTGAGAAATGTAAAGAATTATTTTAATTCATTGTTGAGCATTTGGTGGTCAATTAAAACAAAATAAAACAAAGTATTTTTTAAAGCCTCAATACAATTAGATGAACTGACCATAACTAATTTCATAATGATTGTAGATACAATGGTCCAAATTTTTCTATGTAATAAACTGTTTAAAATATACATAAAAATCATATAGAATTTATAACTTAAATTCAGAATAAATTTTTTTTTTGTAAATAGTAAACTAAAACAAATGATTCTTAACTGACTTTATTTTATTTACTGTAGAGATGTTCACGTGCTATCATTCTTTTGATTTTCGGAATCTGAAACAATATGTTTTAAAGAATTTCATTAGCAACTAAAATGAAAATGACCAAGAGACAATAGATATAAAGAGCTATAAGAATGAAAGTTTGGCTGAGATAACAAATGATACATTTTTGGTGTTGAAGAGTGAAAGCTAATAAAAAAATAATTTGCTTTTAAAAGAGAACTGACTTTTTTAAATCAAATTCCTCCATATAAAAAATCAGGGCAATTCCAGTTGAGAAACAGAACAAAATGATTGTGGCAAACAATTAAACAAAATGACTGTTGCAAGGAATGGAATAAAAAAAGTGTTGCATAGAAATGACCAAAATGATTATTGCAAGGATTTAAACACAATGATTGTTGTTAGAAATTGAAAAAATTACTGTTGCAAGGAATTGAGCAAAATGATTGTTGCAAAGAATGAAACAAAACGATTGCTGCAAGGAATTTGAGAAAATGATTTTTGCCTAAGCTTACCAGTGGTTGTCTTGAATTTACATACACTATAAAATCTGCCAAGCGATAGTTACCTTTTAAAACAAGATCTTAGTTTCATGTTCAAAGTTTTCTTCTGAAGGTGTTTATGAGCTGGGCTGTTAGGTGGAAACCAAGCCGTTGAAGATGTTGAGCTATTTGTTTGACTGGATAGAGTTTTCACACCTTCAGAATTAGTCCTACTTGTTACATTTTCATGAGTGTCCCAGACATGTCTACAAACACTTGAAGAATCATTTTCTTTCATACACTTGTTCTCAGTCTTTGAAGTAAGAAAACAAATAAGATATTCTTGTATACAGTGTTTCATTGTACTACTAATATAAAGTACTAAAATTTTTATTTTTTTTTTGTAATAGTTTGTCAGACATTTTTCTAGTAGTAGAAAATAACTCTCAAAACAAATCTATTTTATAAGAGCCTTGGTTTAATTTAATTGAAAAAATAAACTTTTAATTTTCCTGACTATGTATCACTTGTTTATAATTTTTTAAAATATTTCAATTGTCAATGTATATTTCAAATAATAATTCCACTCTTCAAATATCCACTCTGCTACATTCAATTTATTACCTGTGTAATTGACATGTACTTTTAATTTCTTTCTAAATGATTGTAGAATAGATCCTTTATTTTACTATTTTTAAGATAAAAACAAACTATTTGACCACATAAGTAAATTCATTTTATTACCTTACTCCAGTTTCTAGTTTCTTTGTCTTTTCTTAGATTTTCTTCTCCTGTACAAGAATCTGTGTTAGCATGTTGGCTGGTACCACTATTCTGACTTTCAGAAGAGATCATACTTTGTCTGTACACATCAGAATCTGTACCAGAGTCTCTAAGTGACAATGTGCCAGTGCTGGTCTGATAGCATTTCTTTTTTCTTGAAAGAAACATTTTTTAAAAGGATGTTAAAAAGAAATACACATTTCTACATTATATTCATCTACTCTTCTGACTATTATGCAATTACTCCACAAACTAATATCCATAAAAATATTCTGACATTTGATAGTTGACATTGTAAGTTTCAAACTAAGTTATTTGTCTAACAAATAAAGTACAATACCCCTTTTAGACCTTGCAATCTATAGAGCAGATGATGTAATGGTCATGTGTTTTTATGGCCAATGGTTTACAAGGGTGTCATGTAGCCAGCACAACAACTGCCTTTACTTTCCCCAACTAATGTCATGTACCCATTAGAGTTATATAGACTCAGGAACATCTTAAAAATCCCGAAATTCAAAACCCCAGTCTTCACTGAGATTTGAACCCACGACCCCTCAGTTCAGAACCCAATCACTTTACCACTCAGCTCCCACGCCTATGTCTAATAAATGTTGGAGTCAGATACTATTGAAGAAAAAGAGCATCACATGGATTCAGACTGCACTAAAAAAAAAAAAAAAAAAAAAAAAAATTCTAGATATTGATTTTCATTCTGCCTAAGAGACAGTTGGCATTATAGCTTTGGTTGACGAAATGAATGATGCCAATGAAACAGTGCTTTATTAAAACTCTGTTAAAAAGATAATGTAATTAATGCTCTTTATGCTCATTAAAATTTCAAATGTAGAATGAGATTTGTGAATATAATTCCATTTAAGAAATTTTAAAGTCTACTTAAGCTCTGGTGGGCAACTGTTAATAATATCTGGCCTCACTGAAACTCCTCTGAGCTCAAGGTATGAAAGTAAATTATCTCTTTTACTCACCTTATAATTGGAGATTCGGCAAGCGCTGTAGCATCACTGTCCATGTAACTACTGCATGTACTTAAATCAAACACTGAGCTCATGTGCTCTCCAAAGTCTTCTGACCTTTCTCTAGCAATGGAGTCACTTGAGAAGTCGTCACTGATAGAGCTAATGACTGACAGAGGTCTCAAAGGAGTTTTCTGACAAAATGTAAGAATTACTTGTGATGCTTTTCATTGAAGATCTCAAAATTATGATAAATGAAATATCGCACTAATTAAAGAACAGACTGACTTGTTTTTCTACAAAATGGAGACACTTTGTAAATTTAAAATAAAAAATTAATGATACATAAAAAAAAAAAAAAAAAAGATAATCTATAAGTGACACAAAAGCAAATATCTATACAATTTCTAAATCACTTACCCCAGGAATTTTAATATCTAATTTCTTCTGTTGCTGTCTATGTCTTCGAAGAGATCTGCCTCGCAATGGAATCTTATTGCTGCTGGGTTTCCTCAAAGTTTGTCGGTCATCACAAATTTTTCTGTATAAATATATTATAAAAATAAACAACAAAATATGTCATTCTTTCTTTCAAATGCATGGAAAGGGGAAGACAAACAATTTATGAATGTCAAAAATGTGTAAATTAGTCAAATGGATAAATTATTCTGAGATGGTAATGAAAACTTTTGATTAAAAAGGTTTTTATATATATATAGGATATATATTAACTACAGCAACAGGTGATGTAGGCAAATAGTGTTTAAAAGTGAAGAGACTACATACCTAACAGCTTTACTGATCTCTTCACTCCACTCTCTGGCATTTTTCTTATCATCAGAATATAGGACAAGACTTTCCTCTTTACAAGTAATCTAGTATGGGATACAAAAATACATGTCTGACTCAGTAAATAACAAAACAACAAACAATGCTTAGCACAACATAAAATGATGTACAGCTAGAATTTAGATTACTGCTGTGTATAATAAATAAATAATAAAAGAGCAAGTTCTTTTTTTTCAAATGAGTATTTTGTGAATATAGCCAGAGCAATTTGAAATGTATTATTTTTTAAAAATTTTAATAAAAGCTTTTTCCTTCATAAAAGTACAATAAAACATTTATTGAAGCTATTCCACTTACTTTAAAAACTCCCCCAGCATCTGACTTGCTAAAACTGGTGATAAAGACAGGTTCCACTTTACAATGTCTGAGTGGGAGCACACAAGAACATGTGTAAGATTTGCCCCCACCATCTAGAAACTTGGGCTTGCCATACAGTAAAATATCAGAGAAGAGAAAAAACATTCTCTCATAAGACTTGCCTCCTTTCCTAGACACCTGCCAAATTGGACAAATCAAGATGAAAAAGTAGTCATTCTAGAAAAAGTTTCAGAGTTACATGGATGTCTGCCATAGTTGTGTCCTGTGCTCTCCATACTGTTACACAATGGCCCCCGCCAAGTTAGAATTTTGCCCACTGCCATCTGGGATAGGATAAAATAATATTCCTTTCTGAAGGAATTTCCAAAATGTGTAAGACAAAACCAGGTATTAATGTAATAGAACTTTTTTTAATAAATATTCTGCATAACAGCTTTCAGCACTCAACTAGGGGCATTGCATGTTTTAAAAAGAGGAGTTCAATAGAAAAAATATGTTCTTTAAAACCATTAAGGTTAGGGGTAAGTATGTATAGAAAAGAAAAGCTATGACAGGTTGTTTTTATGTAATCATTTTTTAAAAATATAAATAGATACATAATGTCTGAGCAAGACAAAGAAGTGAACCAAAAGAAAACTATGGACCATCAGACAAAACACACAAATTCAATGAAATATTCCTTTTACCTTTTTAAGAGGACCTTCTTTTATAAAAAATCTTCCTGGCATTAACAGTTTAGGTGCAGAGCTATCAAAACTCTTCTGGATAGTCAGAGTTTTCAGAAAATTTTCATTCTGTCGTAAGCATTCATTTATGTGAGCTGCTATTTCAGCAATTTTATTAGCAGCATCTTTAGGGAAAAAAAACAAACAACATATCTAATGTTTAAACTTTATACAAATGTTATATATTAATACTCACAAATAATTTTAGCAAATAATTTTTTACAAATTAAAAATAGTTTTTTTTTTATTTTACATTTATGATTTTTTTAATGATGGAAATTTAAAATGATCTTTTCTGTTTTCTTAACAATAAAGGACAATACCAACCAAACAATGTATCAAATAATGATCTAACGTAACCAAGACAGATGGTGAAGCAGTATTTACACAAGTTTACCTGATAAGTCTTTATAGTCATGATGATCATCTGATGTACTGGACAACAGATCTTCCAACAAAAGTTTGTATCTGTGCAAATAATGTCCATAATAAAATATCACTTTGTCAATAACATTTAAAACAATGTAGTAGTTAAGTTGGTAAACTAGAGAGAATGTGTGCCAAGCATCTATTTAGCAATTACCTTGGGATTCTTTGTACTGGGGTTATCAAGAGCGCATTCAATTTGAGCCCCATGACTTCTGGACGATCTTCTTGTCTGGAGATAAATGCTGCAAAATCAGGACTCTTATTTTGCCACTCCTGGAATTATGTATACAAGAAATAGAAATATTTTTAATTTAGAAAATATTTAATAAAAACAGAAATCACAACAAAAAAAAAACATAAATAAAAGATTACTCTACAGAAAATGATACTTTCCTGACTTTTTAAATATATACACTAATTTTAACTTGATGCACCAATGTAACAATAACAAAACTAAATGGTTGTATATGTTTTACCAGTAATGACTAAATACTTATTCAAAGTAAATTAAATAGTTTAGTTTTGACTTACATCTTAATTCTTTGTCTGTGTCATGAATTTGTTTTGTCTGAATGAAATGTGGTTTAACTGCTGGAACTAATCAATTTAAAGATTTGCAGAGCCTAAGAAAAGATAAAGCCCCCTCACCATATTTGCTTAAGAGGAGGCTATCCTAGTCTAGTCTAAACAAGTTATTATAGGTCAGGGTAGAATAAGCATAGACATGAGTCTTTCAAGCTGACACTCACATGGAGTTTAATGATGATCTATTTGTAATCCTTTGATTATTGGTAATAGTTTCAAATTGAAACATAACAACTTACCTGTAGAGCATTCAATGCAGATTGATGATTGTTTGCATATGTGGAGTATAGTTTTAAAAAAGGTGCCATCTGCTTAAAGGCCTGTCCTACTGTTGATTCTTCCATTGTTTCTAGTAAAGTGACATTGACTTGTCTGATCTGCTCTATGTTGCTAAATAATGTAGCATGGACTTTATCAGGAACAAGGCAAGCAAATCTTAGAGGGAAGTCAAAGAACTAAGGAAAAAAAATTAAATAGTGAAGTAATCCTGTAAACATTTAAAATCAAAATCATACAACTTATACATGAAATATTTAAAGCTCACTCTATACATCTAGCAACAGAAACTAAATATTTATTAAACATTACTTTAAAGTGTTTTTTACACACTAATTTCATCTACAGCAAATTTATAACTCAATTATAAAAACATAATTAATTTAACTTAATAAAGACTTCTAAAAGTAATCAACAATAACTTCTTTAAACACAAAATGTCTCACACAGTGTCTGTTACAAATACTTTTTTTCAATAGATATACCTTATTTATTAATTCCAAATGATGAAGATATGTCTTCTCAGTTTGAAAAAGTTCTCTAATTATCTTTCTTCTCCTACGCTCTTTGCGAGCCGTTTCCTGTGCCACTTTGTCACAAGGACTTGTAGCATAAAGAACTGCTTCCCCCGAAAGTGACATACTTGAATGTCTGTTAGATGTATTTCAATTTTTCAAGTAAGAAAGATGTCAAAGCCTTAAAAAAGGAGCAAAAATTATTTTAAAATGTTAATTTAAATAAAAAAGAATTTTAAAAAATAAAAATTTGAAACAAGAAATATTATTGTATTGTTAGGGCATCCCATTTTCTATTTAAAAGCCTCTTGTATATATAAGCCATAATAGACTGTTGTGCACAGAAATGTATATATACAACCTATCAATTCCTGTTTCAAATTAGGAGATAGCTTAGGTGATTACGAAACTTTTGAAGGTTGAAGTTTACTCTTTGTAATATCTTCGAATTATGTTGACTTGGAATTAAACTTCAAATATCGTTTCAAAGTTCACCAATTGCCAATTCTATACTATATGTAAATTTTTTTTAAAGTATTGGCAATTCCAGTGGCTTTTCATTGAAAATAACCACATATTTTGGTCCAATCAAATCGCTCCCGCAGCTCTATATTTTTTACCTTCGCGGCATTCGCAATGTCACTAGTTGGCTACGTGACTGGGCCAGCCAATCCTCTTCTCCCTAAATAACCCTAAGCCCATGACCCATCTCCCTCACTACCTGGAGATAAAAAAAATAATTCCACACCTTTTGAGTTTAAACTCACAATGAACTTTGCCTTTACAAGGAAAATGAAATTATTATATTATATAATGTGTCAGAAGTGAAGAAAAAGGTGCATGCGCAGTAGCAATATAATAGTATCTTATCTTCTTAATACAGACGTTACTTCAAAAAAGAAGATTACATCCTACGCGTCATGCATATTAACCAATGACAAATTCTGCCAAGTCACTGGTTTTCCTGGCTAGCTTAGGCAACCCATTCCATGCTCTAATAGCACTAGGGAAGAAGGAGTATTTGTACAAATTTGTCCTAGCATATGGGATGAGGAATGTGCCTTTATCTTTGTGTCTTTCAGAGTATTTTATTAAATTTTGTTTTTGTATTTGAAGATTATGGTTCAGTGTTTTATGTATAATTGCTACTTTACTTTTGAGTCTTCTGTCCTGAAGGCTTTCTAAATTTAGTGATTTTACTAAAGGTGTTACTCTAGTCAAATGTAAATATTGGTTTGTTATGAATCTCACTGCTCTATTTTGTGTCTGTTCTAGTTTCTTAATGTTTTCTTGAGTTGAGGGATCCCAAACGGAGGATGCATATTCTATTATTGGCCTAACCAAGGTTAAATAACATTTTAGTTTTATGTTCTTATTTGATTTATAGAAATTTCTTTTAATAAACCTAATGCTTTGTTTGATTTTTTTTATAGTTTCATCAATATGTGGATTCCATGACAGTTTTTCATTTATTATAACACCTAGGTATTTTGCCTTTTTAGTCTGTGTTACTGGTTTGCCATGAATAAGATAAGTGGAATTAATTTGTATTATGTGTTTTTTGTAACTCTTAACAACTGACATTTTTCTGGGTGGAAAGACATGCTACAATTTGATTCCCATTTCTGTAATTCATCTAATTCTCTTTGTAAAATATCTGTGTCTTGTGTTGTTTTTATTGTTCTATTATATATATAATGCAATCGTCTGCAAATAATCTGACTTTTGTTCCTGAAGTAATGCAATTAGGAAAATCATTTATGTAAACCAAAAATAGTAGTGGACCTAAGACTGTTCCCTGAGGTACACCCGAGTTTACTTTTATCGGTGTTGATTTAGAGACATTTACTATTACACTTTGTTCTCTCCCTATCAGAAAATCTTTAATCCACTGATGCAATGGACCAATAATGCCGAAATATTTTAATTTTTTAAGCAGACTATGATGGTAAATTTTGTCAAAAGCCTTGGAAAAATCTAGTAAGATAGCATCTATTTGTTCACTATTATCTAAACCTTTTGAAAAATCATCAATTAGTTCTATTAGTTGTGTTTCACATGATCTATATTTCCTAAAGCCATGTTGGTATGGGGTGAGGACATTATGTTTGTCTAAGTGGTTTATGATGTTTCTACATATTATGTGTTCTAGGATTTTACATGTGATGCTGGTAAGTGATACTGGTCTGTAGTTTCCTGGGTCAGATTTTTCTCCTTTTTAAAATAGGGAGGTGACATTAGCTTCTTTCCAGTCCTTTGGTACTCTGCCCCGGTTAAGCGATGCCTGAAAGAGTATTTTGAACACTGGGGCTAGCTCATTGCTTAGTTCTTTGAGTAATCTAGCTGGAATACCATCAGGTCCAGAGGCTTTATTTGGATTCCATTTTCTTGTACTACTATATCTTCTATGTGGTCTACTTGGTTCAAATTAAGTAATATGTCTTTGTCTCCTGAAGCTGAGAATGCTGATGTAAAGTATTTGTTTAGGATGTTTGCTTTAGTTTCATTATCATTATGTATTATGTTATGTTCATCTTTTAATGGCGCTATGCCTGTTGTTTCCATTTTCTTAGACTTAATGTATGACCATAGGTTTTTGTTGTTGTCTTTAGATATTACATTGTTTTTTATGTATTACATAGTATTCACTCTGCAGCTGTTTACTTACTTTTTGGGTTAGGTATTTAATTTTTATATATGTATACTTTTTGTAAACTCTTTCTGCCTTATTTTCTTTAAATTTTCTATATAGGTTCTCCTGTTTACAAAGCTTCTTTAGTCTATTATTAAACCAGCATTTATTTATTTTGTTTGATGTGTATTTAGTTGGTATATGATTTTCTAATTTATATTTATGCTTTTAAGATGGGTTTTTAATGAAATTCCAGAGGTCATCGACTGGTTGGTTAATGTCATTTTCTAATAAGAATGTTAGTTGAAAGTTTAATGCAGCTTGGTTGTATAGGTTAGAAGTGTCCGCATCAAAGGAATCAAACAGTCCTGATGTAAAGATCCGATGTAAAGATAAAGAAGTTTCAGTCATAAAAAGTGAGCCAATCGAACCTCTCTACTAATTGGGGCTGATTGACCTTCCAACTTTACTTTAGAATATTTAGATCTAGTATTAGTATGGACTGTTCGAGTCTCTACTCGCTAGACTCTATATTTGTCCTGATCTAGTATTCTAGTATGATCTAGAGTCTAGGACTAGATTCTGATATCTGCCAAGGCCAAGTCACTGGTTTTCCTGGCTATACTTCTAATCTATATCGACTAGGATGGCTGCCTGGTCGTGCGGTTTGCGCGCTGGACTGTCGTTCAGATTTATCGACGGTCGAGGGTTCAAACCCTGCCCGCTCCCATCCCCCGTCCTCCTGCGGGAGGTTTGGACTAGGAAGTAAACTATCTTCAACTCTGAAGGAGCATCCGAATTATGTAAAACAAACAATAGTGTCAATACAGACTCATCGAGGAATCTTCAATCTTATCTAGATTATGATTTATATTCTATGTCTATATAAATAATCTATTCAAGATCTAGAATCCATAGCCATAGCGTAGAATTAGAATCGAGACAGTTTATCAATCATAATATTGATCTATTTGGTCTATAATTTAATACTACAAGTATAATTATTTCCTACTTTAAATGTAACAATAACAGCCGCCATTAATTTTATTTTATCCAATCCGCATAGACTCCAATGTCTATATAGGTCCGTGTCATATAATCTGAAAATTTTGCAGATGCCAACTTAGATACGTGCTTTTCCAAGGTCCGACATCAAAACTATGATTAATATATGAATTAGTAGCATCGAAGGTAAAACATTTTGCATTTCATGATATTTAGATTAATTAGCATTATTCATAACAATTCTTTTCCATCAGATTAGATTATCGTAAGCTATATACATACAATATATATATATATATACTCTATTTGTTCCTATTAGCAGTAAGATATACTTGGCTGGCTATTTTTAAAGAATTTTTAAATGAATTGAGGAAAGGAGTAGATCCAGGGGCGGACTGGGTATCAAAATCGGCCCGGGCATTACCATATAAAGCGGCTCACAAATGGCATGTCATATATTTTCGGTGTGGGTGGGGGATTTATTTCCGTTATTTTAAGCTTTAAAAATGCATATTCTGAGTTATCTAGCCTGCTACTCTTCCGCTTAAAAAATTCAAAAACCAAATCTGCTACTCGAGTCCAGCGACTGGTAGAAAATGGTAAAATGCTTTAGTTTTTGTGTTGGAGGGGGAAGGGAAACCACAAAACCCCTTTTGGCTACGCTCATGAAGTTTGAAAACTGTAGTTTGCTTACGTTGGCTGCACAGGGCCAGTAAGTAAAGTTTCCCTTTCAGACTACGCTCATGTGTTATATATTGATAACGCATCGAAAACTGGATGTAAGCATTCAAACATTTTTAAAAATACATGTATAAATAGAATACATTATGTAATCGTACGAATGCTTACATCCAGTATTCTATTTATACATGTATGTAGTCTGAAAACTATAAACATACATGTATAAAGAGAATACATTATGTAATCGTACGAATGCTTACATCCAGTATTCTATTTATACATGTATGTAGTCTGAAAACTATAAGCAATACAATAGCAGCCTAATGAGTTTGAAGCTTTTTGGTATTAAAAAAATAAGATTTTTACGTCTTACGCATTTCATGTGTCAATCTAGTCATGCATGTTGATCTTTGACTTAAAATATGCTAAATCATTGGTTTTCCTGGCTGACTCAGGCAACCCATTCCATTAAAAGGTAAGAGAAAGCAGAACGGTTAGAGAGGCACTTACTTAATGTGAAAAGCTCTTGCTTCCTCCAAGTACAAGTACAAAAACGCGATTTGTATATGAATATACCAAGAACCATTATTTAAAATATAAATCTCCTTTCATTAAATATCGGATGAGACAGCGCTATATAAATTATTGTAATTATTTTCATCATTAATGACTTCATACTAAGCATAAGTTTGCCATTTATTATAATAGTATAAATATTGATTTAGATCTAGATTTATTTTTTAATTAAATAATATTTTTTTAAGCCTTAAGTGTAGAATTTTTAGATTTATGTTATTAAAAATAAACAAAAAGAAACTTGCTTTTTCTTTTCAAATCGCAGGAAGTAGAGCTTTATACCCATATTGAGCTGTAAATAAGTTGGGTGGTTTGCAATTTCGCGGCTGTGTGTATGTGTTAAAGTTAATTTCTATTCAGTATTGTTAAAGAGCTAATTGTTGCGCCTATTTTTTTTTCTGCGTTGTATCAATGTTTTCTAACTTAACCTCTCTCATCCCTCTTTTTGGTTAAATTTCATTGGAACCATTAAAAGAGGGGGGGGGGGAAAGGAGCAAAAAATGGGAGTGCCATCAAAGGCCCATGCCGACCAGCATAATGATTAGGCCAAACACAACCTCGAAGACATCAAAGCAGCCCCTGCCGCTCGTGCATAGCAGAAAGTACGGTCTAATGTTTTACTAATGACAATACGTACAGTGTATGGTGTATAGTTTTGTTGTTGATATTCTTGTTGAATTTCAAACAAAATTAATTGTAATAAGAATAAAGTGTTCGGGCCTTTGTGTCTTGCTGCTGTCACTTTTTTTTTTTTGCATTGAAATTTTTTTTTTAGGTCGCGACCAGACCGGCCCATTTGGTACCGGCCCACCGGGCATTTGCCCGTTTGCCCATATAGCCAGTCCGCCCCTGTGTAGATCTTATCTAAAGTAACTCAAAAAGTAACTGCATTTTCATTATTTTATAGGGAAAATTTAGCACTAAAAGATGTAGTAACGCTAGCAGCTATTACAAGTGATTTTAATTAATTGGCTTTCATTTTTAATTAGAGCAATATGTCTTTTAAAAATTAAAATATATTTATTACAAACATTACGGTCTGGAAAAAATCATTACTTACGAATACTAGTTTAAATAATTAATCAGTGTTCCGTAGTGGAGTCTCAGAGAATAAAATTTGAAGATCAAAATCTATAAATAAATACAACGAATTATCATATTATAATTTTCTTTTACAATGATCTTGTATTATCTTAATTAATTCTAAAAGAAATACCCTTTTTTAACAAGCTAACATCAACTGACTTCGTCTGTATGGTAAAAATTTATTTCTGCTACATCCCATTCTCAGATCAATGTGAAACTTTGAACAATTGTTCATTTTAAAAAATACAAATGTTTATAACATCTACTCTTTCTCATTGATTGATACCATGGGCGTAGCCAGGGGGGGCTGGAATTAACCCATTACCGAAATGAAGTACAATTTTATTACTTATTTTTGTTTGATTTTGTTTATTTTAGTTGAGATTTTAATGTAAAAACCATCATTTACTCCAGCGCAGCCAAAGGTTTTTGATATTAAAATAACCCCAGAGCGGGTTAAGGTTAAAACCCCCCTCTTCTATAAAACAAAAAAAAAATACAAACGACAGTCACCAAATTCCATGAGCGTGATTTTGAGTTTGAAACTCCCTCCGAATTATTTTAATGATAAAATCTCCTTTTCAATACACTATGAGCGCAGCCAAGAGGTGTTTTGTGCTTAAAATTTAAAATACAGGAAAAGTAATAATTTTCCCCCACATTGAAAAAGGTAGGATATATTTGTAGGAATGACCTCTTTAGTCACAGAAGAAGTGAAGAAGTTCCAAAGGGAAAAGATTATCTCTCGAGTAGTAAAATGCCTTATACATTTAAATTTGAGAGGAACAATCGGATGACAGACTTTAAAAAAAAAATTAAGAATAACTAAACAGAATTGCTGATCTATCGGGTAACCGTAGACGTATCTATTGTAAACATTTAAAATTGTGTTTGTCAAGAAGTGTATTTGATGCGCCAAACATTGTTGTGCTGTTTATAATTTTTTTTTTATTTCGCATGGTTTAACCCTGTATAAAGTGAGCATTGATGAATTTTAATTGATACAAGGAATGGTCAAGATGAACAAGTCAAAATGACAAGTTGTTTGATATTGTTGTCCTTTGCCCCTTCATGTTGTAATTGGCGTTGTTTTAACTTTATATCTTAGGGTTAGAATAGAACTATCGGACAACATAATACACTACATATAGAGGCATTAGTGAGTAAGTAATAATTAAGCTGAAACAATGAATGATGCATATATATTATATATATACTAGCAGCAAGGACCAACTTTTTAATGAAAGAAAATAGTGAATCTAAAGGGCAACGACATGACCAACGCATAATTTTTCCACTCAGAACCGGACACAACAGAGTGAGACAATATATGTTCCGGATCCTTAAAGTTTGGACGAGCGAAACCTGCCCTTGTGATAATGCTGACAATGTCCTTCAAAGCTGCATACTACATCAAGAGGCCCGAACAAGACTCTGGCCCCAAAACACTCCTGTAAATCAAAATCTATATCTTATCTTCTTATATAATACAGACGTTACTTCAAAAAAGAAGATGATTACGTCCTACGCGTCATGCACTTAGTAATGCATGTTAACCAAGGACTTATAGGGAGAAATGCCTGATCTGGAAACCACTGCGAGGTTCATCTCAGATATAGGATTACTGATCTGAATTCCTCCGACATGCAAAATGAGAATGAAAGATATAGATCTGGTTAGGTTTTTTTTATTGCGTAGTTTTATTTTTTGGCGCTTATTTTTGTTTTCTATTTCATTTGGGGTCACTTAATGCATTTCGCCTTGGGTCTGTTTTTACCTAAGACCAGCCCTACTCTAAGAGTAGTAATGGGGCATAAACCAATACAAAGTGACTTTTTTTTTTATACAAAGGAGGGAATGTAATAATCAATTACAAAAACAAAACCTAATGAAATACTAAGAAATACACAAAAATAAAGGCACATTTCTTATTCTTTACGCTAGAACTAATTCGTACAAGTGATCCTTCTTCGCCTAGTGCCAATAGAGAATGGAATGGGTTGCCTGAATCAGCTAGGAAAACTAAGCAGATTAACATGCATGACTAGATTGACACAGAAAATATTATCTTCTTTTTTTGAAGAAACGTCTGTAATATATAAGATAAGATATTGTGATAGTTGTTAATTAGCCTGGACTTTAGAATTATGTATTTATTCCACCCCCATTCAATAATTAACTACGTGACTCTTAAAACAGAGAGCGACGAGAACTACGAAAAAGTCATACATATTTATAGAATGAAAAATATTTGTCACATCCGTTGAAGCATCTCCATAGACTTAACGTATAATTTTTAGCCTCCAGGCTAGTTTGCACAGGTTAAAAATATGATCAGGAAGATGGCATTTAGATTATTGTCCCTTAAAAAATCAATAATGAATCAATAAAAAAAATATACTAAACTAGTTAATTAATTATTGATAATTAATTATTTTGCTTGATATTGAATAAGGGAAATAACTTGTACATTATTGGTAGATGTAGTTTAAAGGATGGAGTTCTTCCCCTTTTGATAAGCTTCTTTTTTTTTTTAAGAAGGATTTTAAAAAAATATTTTGCTTGCTTGAATTCTTCTCTTCTCTTAGATCCCCTCAACCCTAGTAATGCAATACACACGCCAGGAAACAAATCTGAAAGTAGAACAAGATGTTTTAGCATTATTTAAGAATTAGTAAGTCTTGCTTGACAAAATTTAAAAGTTCATTTTCTTGGGCACTAATTTTACTTGATATTACTAAGGAATTATTTTGAATTATTTATTCCATCAGCCTTTGCAATGGTGCGTGTGTGTGTGTATGTGTGTGTGGTGGGGGTTGCTTGATGCACACCCTAATTTATAAGTGAGTAAATTGGCCATTGTATAGTGTATACAAGTCCGGCGGGAGGTTACGACTTGAATGTACTAACTTTCTTTCTGAGAGAACACCCGAAACATGTCAAATAAAACAAAAGCTGTGATACTGACAGTTCGATATGATAAAAAAAAAGTTCCCCTTTCAGACCTTGCGATCTATGGGGCAGATGATGTAAAGGTCATCTGTTTCTGTGGCCAACGGTTAACGAGGGTGCCATGTGGTCAGCACAACGACAAACCGCCTTTACTTATCCCCATAATGTCAGGTTCCCATTAGAGCTGGGTGGACTCAGAGGTGCCCAAAGATCCCGAAATTTAAAATCCCAGTCTTCACCAAGATTCGAACCCGGGACCCCCGGTTCGGAAGCCAATCGCTTTACCGCTCAGTCGCCGCACCTCGATATGATAGAAGAGCCTCTATTTGTGGTTTCAAAAACTTGAGAAAGAAAGAAAGACCATTACAATTACATGAGAATATTGCGACCTCGTTCTTAGATAAGATTCATAAACGTTCTGAAACGAAATGAATATTCTACACACCTGGATCAGTTGTGACTGTGCTGTGAAAAGACGAAAGAGTCTTAGTTCGTTTGGCCCAAACCTACTTAAGGAGGATGCAGTGTTCTAAAACTGTTCTATCTCCCTTGAGTAGCATTTTAAAATGTATGTATTACTTCCCTTTTTACCGCCACGGGCAGACTGGGCAATGTTGACCAAATGTGAGAATCACGTGCACAGATCGGCACACGCTGGACTGTGTGGAAGGACAGAACTGTGAAAACTGTTATTTTGCAAGGGATTGATTGTAGAATAATATTAGGCCTACACTATAACTTTGATCGGACACTGAGGATGTTAGGTGTTATTTGTTTGTTTCAAGGTATTAATCTGGAGTGTATTATTACTGGTTGAAAAACAATTTTCATCTACAAGTGAAATTTATTGCGTAATTTCATTGGATTCTCGTTATATTTTCATTGGACTTCACTAGTATTGGGAATGCTGCTCTACAACTGTATCCTGAGGATGCGACAACCTGAGAATTGGTGAGTTTGTGTAAACCTGAAATGGTCTGATTTATAGCCTAATGATATTTGTGTAAACCTGAAATGGTCTGATTTATAGCCTAATGATATTTGTGTAAACCTGAAATGGTCTGATTTATAGCCTAATGATATTTGTGTAAACCTGAAATGGTCTGATTTATAGCCTAATGATATTTGTGTAAACCTGAAATGGTCTGATTTATAGCCTAATGATATTTGTGTAAACCTGAAATGGTCTGATTTATAGCCTAATGATATTTGTGTAAACCTGAAATGGTCTGATTTATAGCCTAATGATATTTGTGTAAACCTGAAATGGTCTGATTTATAGCCTAATGATATTTGTGTAAACCTGAAATGGTCTGATTTATAGCCTAATGATATTTGTGTAAACCTGAAATGGTCTGATTTATAGCCTAATGATATTTGTGTAAACCTGAAATGGTCTGATTTATAGCCTAATGATATTTGTGTAAACCTGAAATGGTCTGATTTATAGCCTAATGATATTTGTGTAAACCTGAAATGGTCTGATTTATAGCCTAATGATATTTGTGTAAACCTGAAATGGTCTGATTTATAGCCTAATGATATTTGTGTAAACCTGAAATGGTCTGATTTATAGCCTAATGATATTTGTGTAAACCTGAAATGGTCTGATTTATAGCCTAATGATATTTGTGTAAACCTGAAATGGTCTGATTTATAGCCTAATGATATTTGTGTAAACCTGAAATGGTCTGATTTATAGCCTAATGATATTTGCCTGACTGTGAAAGTCGTACCAAACAATACAACTTAAAACTGGATATAAAACACAAGCCAAAACAGAAAACATGATTATGTATCACTGTAAGATCGTAGGAAGACGTAATAAAATGAACATTTCTAATATGTATCTCTGTTAGACGCAATAACATGAACATTTCTAATATGTTTCACTGTTAGACGCAATAACATGGACATTTCTAATATGTTTCACTGTTAAACGCAATAACATGAACATTTCTAATATGTATCACTGTAAGACACAATACAATGAACATTTCTAATATGTATCACTGTAAGACACAATACAATGAACATTTCTAATATGTCTAAAACGTTTAATGCAGGCTCGGGAACTGAGTGGTAAAGCACTTGATGGATTCCGAACCAAGGGGTGTTCAAATCCTGGTGAAGACTGACATTTTTATGACTACCTGACATTAGTTTGGTTACAGCAAAATTGGCTAACCGTGGGTCACAGAAACAGATGATCTTTAAATCATATGCCCTATAGATAGTTAGGTCTGAAAGGGAAACTTGAAATATTTATCGCCAAAATGTCCAGCAAAATAGGGCGGTGCCAAAAAAAAAAAGCTCTCTCTCTGTCTCTCACACACTCTCTGTGTTACTGTGAAGTAAGCTATCCCTTACTCTTTCTTTTCTTTGATCTCGTTCAATCCCTTTCGCTCTTTTTAGTTCTTGTTTTTCACACACTTTCTTTTCGTTTTTTGTCTTATAGTCCACTCGCTGTTCTTATGTTATATAAAAAAAATCAGTTATAACAGCAATGTTTTAAATGCAGAGACTTAGAATTGTAAAAATGTTTTCATTTTGTTTTGTTTTCTAGTCAAACCTTCCTTAAGGTTAAGCTAATCTAGGTGAGTAGAGTTCACTACCTGTTACCAGTTTAGATCTAGCCTAGAATCTAGACGTTGTTTTGACTGAAAGAGCAGCAGTTTTATTGTTCTTGCTATATAAGTTTATGTTGTTGTTTTTGGATTATTTACAGTTGGGATAGTTAGTAGCAAATAATTAAAAATATTTTCTAACTTTAAACGACAAATCTGGTAAGAATAATATTTTGAATCATATTTTCGTTTGTTGTGTAAATAGGCAAATATTATTATGTTCCAAGATCGAGATGTTTATAATCGTGAATAAAAGGGAAAACCTGAAATTAGTAAGGATTAGCCAGTTTATTAGTTATTTTTTCTATAATTTAATTATTATCATTATTAAATAAACAACAATTTCTATATAATGATAAAATCTAGACTACGGAACGGTTTTCCTGATTCGAGGCTTAATTTGTCAAGAAATTCTATGACTAAGCAGTCTAAGTCTCTAATTAACACGATTCGAACAGCTAGATCAAAATTGATTCACGATACACTTAGGGCGTAATTATCTTCTTAACTTTTTAATTTCTAAAATAAAGAATTTAGTCTTTTTTAATGGCGCCCAAAAGGGGAATAGCCGCTATTAGTTTTGTATGGCCTGTCCATCCATCCTGTTTAGATCTCGTAAACTATAAAAGTAATTGAAAATCCGACATCATGATATACGGTATTTTAGACATTTCAAAGTTCTGATGCAACGGCTACTTTTTTTTTTCTTTTCTACAAGCGAAAAAAAATGTAATTTGTAAAATCTCACTAAGCAAGCAGGATTTACATTTCACTATTAATTGTAAAAAAATATGGGAGATGACTATTTACCATATTTTTAACATAGGCCTATTTATGGAAAAGGTTTTAATTTTTTTTGGTCAAAAAAAAGTTTTGAATGGCCTGTCCATCCATCCTGTTTAGATCTCGTAAACTATAAAAGTAATTGAAAATCCTACATCAGGATATTTTAGACCTTTTTAGACCCTTCAAAGTTCTGATGCAACAGCTACTTTTTTCTTTTCTAGAAGCAAAAAAAAAAAATGTAATTTGTAAAATCTCACTAAGCAAGCAGGATTTTTTTTCATAAAAATAATTTTTTACAACATTTCACTATTAATTATAAAAAATATAGGAAACTATTTAGAAAGGGAGATGACTATTTATTACATTTATGACTACATATTATGCAAAAGGTTTTAATTTTTTTTTGTAAAAAAATATTTTTTTTAATTGTATAACTAAATTACATAAATTTCTGTCATACTAACTACCTATATTTACAAAAAAAATATTTAAAAAAAAAGAGAAAAAAACTATTTAAGATGTATATAAGTGGATTCTAATTAAAAACTACAATTAATATGTAGTGTTTCATACTAGACACCTGAACTGTAGCGCAATCATGCCCTATACAACAATTCACTAATGGTAATTTTTTTTTGGGTGTGGGGGGGGGGGGATTTATCTGTTGAGGCTTTGAATGTGAGATTGGCCATTAAAAAAAATTACATTAATTAGATAATAACTCAGTATCATCAGATTGACAAGGTTCACATTTAACTTCACCTTCACCTATCCCTTAGTATTTTATCCATTGGGGCACCACACAAGATCTGTCAATGGACATTCTACATTTCTCAGCTTCCTTTGAGTTCAATAGAATTTCATTCACTTCTAGTCTTGTCCATTCTTTGATGGTGTCTTCCCACTGCTTTCTCTGTCTTCCTCTTCCAGGTACTGTTCCCTGGAGGAAGGTCTTTGTGACACAAAAACTGTCTTTGTAGCCTTGTCAAATATATATTCATAGTTTACACTTAGAAAATTTTATATACTTGTAATTTCTGTTTTATTTAAACTAAAGTTTGAGATCTTTACATATACAGGTTTGAAAAATTAATATCATTAATAATTCAAAGTTCAGACATCTCAGCAGTAGGAAGTTATATATTCCATCCTAGTCTTCTATACAGAATTAATTATTTAAAATCCAACCTTTATTTCTAAAGATTATCTTTTTTTTTGGCATTTGATTGATGAATCTTAAGAAAATTTAAAATGTTTTTCCTTTCTAATAATTAGTTGTTTGTTTGTTTTTTTACAGGTGAAGGAGCATGCCAGCAATCAGGAGCTCAACATATCACTGAGACATGGTGATTAAGGTGAAGTTGATTTTTATTTCTCTTTCATGAGGATGCCTTCATAGAAGAGAGTTCTTGCACATTCTGCTTCTTACATAGTTGTCTGAAGTTAAAATCTTGGTTGTTACGACCAGAATCTATCTTGGAACAAGAGTTAACCCAGCTCTAAATGTGCACCTGGCATCAGCTGGGGCATAAAAGAGTTTGTTGTTTGGAATACAACACTCTGGTGGAGTCCTTTCTCTCAGAAATAGGTTGTCCAACATACTGTAAGGTATGAAGGGTTAATTTCTGTGAGGTTAGTTCTTGTACACATCTTTCTTTAACTCTGCATCACCAGCATACAAACGCTCTTCTTCTCTATAGCCACACATCTTTTCTCCACTCAGGGTTATTTGAGACATAGAGGAGTTTAAAGAAATACAGCCTTAAGTTTCTTAATGCTGCTTTTTCTTAGGTTAGGTTAGCTTAGATATAAAAGAAATACAGACTTAGGTGCTTAGGTCTGCCATTTCTTATTCTGTTAGATGATTTAAAAGAGGTATAACTTTGGGTGCTCAAGGTTATAATCTCTTCAATTTGGCAGCCGATAGATGGATTCTATAGTTCTGAAAAGGACTATGGCCCATTCTGTTGTGCAGCCAATTTTACTAGATGGGGCCTGAGTAGTGATTTGTTTTGTAGGATGACGGTTGGGATTTGAGTGGAGAAACACATGCTGTCATACAAACATATTCTAACACAACAGTAGTGACATACATTAGTGGAACTGTTCACACAACAGTATGTGTGAATGGGGTTTGTGGAGTAGATGTTTAATTTGTCTTAAGTTATTGACTTGAGGAGAATATGTCTAATTCTTTTAGTTTCAAAGTTTTTCTTTCAGCTGATGTGGTTTCCGTTCCAAGGCTCTCTAGTTTGGAATGTGTATCAGGTAAAAAAAATTTTTTATCCATTTAAATCTTTGTATAAATAAATGATAAACAAAAATTTAGACATGAATAATTGCAGGTTTTTTTATCTTTATTCCGTAAAGAGTAGCGACTCCTTAATAATTAGTCTTTTTTTTTTCCCAGGTGAAGGAACATGGAAGAAAAGGATGCCAGCCATCAAGAACTTAACACGTGACTGAGACATGGTGATTAAGGTGAAGTTGATTTTTTTCTCATTTATGAAGAGGCCTGCATGATAGTGGAGTTATTGCACACTCTGCTGCTTACCTAGTTGTCTGAGTTAAAATCTTGGTTGTAATGACCAGATTTCTTCTTGGGACAAGAGTTAACCCAGCTCTAAATGGGTACCTGGCATCAGCTTGGGAAAACAAAGAGTTTGTTGTTTCGGAATACAACACTCTGGTGGAGTCCTTTCTCTCAGAAATAGGTTGTCCAACATACTGTAAGGTATGAAGGGTTAATTTCTGTGAGGTTAGTTTTTGTACACATCTTTCTTTAACTCTGCATCACCAGCATACAAACGCTCTTCTCCTCAATAGCGACACATCTTTTCTCCACTCAGGGTTATTTGAGACATACAGTTAAAAGAAATACAGCCTTCAGTTTCTTAATGCTGCTTTTTCTTAGGTTAGGTTAGCTTAGTTATAAAAGAAATACAGACTTAGGTGCTTAGGTCTGCCATTTCTTATTCTGTTAGATGATTCAAAAGAGGTATAACTTTGGGTGCTCAAGGTTATAATCTCTTCAATTTGGCAGCCGATAGATGGATTCTATAGTTCTGAAAAGGACTATGGCCCATTCTGTTGTGCAGCCAATTTTACTAGATGGGGCCTGGGTAGTGATTTGTTTTGTAGGATGACGGTTGGGATTTGAGTGGAGAAACACATACTTTCATACATACATATTCTTACACAACAGTAGTGACATACATTAGTGGAACTGTTCACACAATAGTATGTGTGAATGGGGTTTTTGTGGAGTAGATGTTTAATTTATTTGTCTTAAGTTATTGACTTGAGGAGAATATGTCTAATTCTTTTAGTTTCAAAGTTTTTCTTTCAGCTAATGTGGTTCCTGATCCAAAACTCTCTAGTTTGGAATGTGTAAGAGGTAAAAAAAATTTGTATCCATTTAAATCTTTGTTAGTTACGAGTAGAATGAATGATAAACAAAAATTTAGACATGAATAGTTGCAGTTGTTTTTATCTTTATTCCATAAAGAGTAGTGACTCCTTAATAATTGGTCTTATCTTTTCCAGGTGAAGGAACATGGAAGAAAAGGATGCCAGCCATCAAGAACTTAACATGTCACTGAGACATGGTGATTAAGGTGAAGTTGATTTTTTTCTCATTTATGAAGAGGCCTGCATGGTAGTGGAGTTATTGCACACTCTGCTGCTCACCTGGTTGTCTGAGGTTCAAATCTTGGTTGTAATGACCAGATTTCTTCTTGGGACAAGAGTTAACCCAGCTCTAAATGGGTACCTGGCATCAGCTGGGGAAAACAAAGAGTTTGTTGTTTCGGAATACAACACTCTGGTGGAGTCCTTTCTCTCAGAAATAGGTTGTCCAACATACTGTAAGGTATGAAGGGTTAATTTCTGTGAGGTTAGTTCTTGTACACATCTTTCCTTAACTCTGCATCACCAGCATACAAACGCTCTTCTTCTCTATAGCCACACATCTTTTCTCCACTCAGGGTTATTTGAGACATAGAGGAGTTTAAAGAAATACAGCCTTAAGTTTCTTAATGCTGCTTTTTCTTAGGTTAGGTTAGCTTAGATATAAAAGAAATACAGACTTAGGTGCTTAGGTCTGCCATTTCTTATTCTGTTAGATGATTTAAAAGAGGTATAACTTTGGGTGCTCAAGGTTATAATCTCTTCAATTTGGCAGCCGATAGATGGATTCTATAGTTCTGAAAAGGACTATGGCCCATTCTGTTGTGCAGCCAATTTTACTAGATGGGGCCTGAGTAGTGATTTGTTTTGTAGGATGACGGTTGGGATTTGAGTGGAGAAACACATGCTGTCATACAAACATATTCTAACACAACAGTAGTGACATACATTAGTGGAACTGTTCACACAACAGTATGTGTGAATGGGGTTTGTGGAGTAGATGTTTAATTTGTCTTAAGTTATTGACTTGAGGAGAATATGTCTAATTCTTTTAGTTTCAAAGTTTTTCTTTCAGCTGATGTGGTTTCAGTTCCAAGGCTCTCTAGTTTGGAATGTGTATCAGGTAAAAAAATTTTTTTATCCATTTAAATCTTTGTATAAATAAATGATAAACAAAAATTTAGACATGAATAATTGCAGGTTTTTTTATCTTTATTCCGTAAAGAGTAGCGACTCCTTAATAATTAGTCTTTTTTTTTTCCCAGGTGAAGGAACATGGAAGAAAAGGATGCCAGCCATCAAGAACTTAACACGTGACTGAGACATGGTGATTAAGGTGAAGTTGATTTTTTTCTCATTTATGAAGAGGCCTGCATGATAGTGGAGTTATTGCACACTCTGCTGCTTACCTAGTTGTCTGAGTTAAAATCTTGGTTGTAATGACCAGATTTCTTCTTGGGACAAGAGTTAACCCAGCTCTAAATGGGTACCTGGCATCAGCTGGGGAAAACAAAGAGTTTGTTGTTTCGGAATACAACACTCTGGTGGAGTCCTTTCTCTCAGAAATAGGTTGCCCAACATACTGTAAGGTATGAAGGGTTAATTTCTGTGAGGTTAGTTTTGGTTCATATCTTTCCTTAACTCTGCATCACCAGCATACAAACGCTCTTCTCCTCAATAGCGACACATCTTTTCTCCACTCAGGGTTATTTGAGACATACAGTTAAAAAAAAATACAGCCTTAAGTTTCTTAATGCTGCTTTTTCTTAGGTTAGGTTAGCTTAGATATAAAAGAAATACAGACTTAGGTGCTTAGGTCTGCCATTTCTTATTCTGTTAGATGATTTAAAAGAGGTATAACTTTGGGTGCTCAAGGTTATAATCTCTTCAATTTGGCAGCCGATAGATGGATTCTATAGTTCTGAAAAGGACTATGGCCCATTCTGTTGTGCAGCCAATTTTACTAGATGGGGGCCTGGGTAGTGATTTGTTTTGTAGGATGACGGTTGGGATTTTAGTGGAGAAACACATACTTTCATACATACATATTCTTACACAACAGTAGTGACATACATTAGTGGAACTGTTCACACAATAGTATGTGTGAATGGGGTTTTTGTGGAGTAGATGTTTAATTTATTTGTCTTAAGTTATTGACTTGAGGAGAATATGTCTAATTCTTTTAGTTTCAAAGTTTTTCTTTCAGCTAATGTGGTTCCTGATCCAAAACTCTCTAGTTTGGAATGTGTAAGAGGTAAAAAAAATTTGTATCCATTTAAATCTTTGTTAGTTACGAGTAGAATGAATGATAAACAAAAATTTAGACATGAATAGTTGCAGTTGTTTTTATCTTTATTCCATAAAGAGTAGTGACTCCTTAATAATTGGTCTTATCTTTTCCAGGTGAAGGAACATGGAAGAAAAGGATGCCAGCCATCAAGAACTTAACATGTCACTGAGACATGGTGATTAAGGTGAAGTTGATTTTTTTCTCATTTATGAAGAGGCCTGCATGGTAGTGGAGTTATTGCACACTCTGCTGCTCACCTGGTTGTCTGAGGTTCAAATCTTGGTTGTAATGACCAGATTTCTTCTTGGGACAAGAGTTAACCCAGCTCTAAATGGGTACCTGGCATCAGCTGGGGAAAACAAAGAGTTTGTTGTTTCGGAATACAACACTCTGGTGGAGTCCTTTCTCTCAGAAATAGGTTGTCCAACATACTGTAAGGTATGAAGGGTTAATTTCTGTGAGGTTAGTTCTTGTACACATCTTTCCTTAACTCTGCATCACCAGCATACAAACGCTCTTCTTCTCTATAGCCACACATCTTTTCTCCACTCAGGGTTATTTGAGACGTAGAGGAGTTTAAAGAAATACAGCCTTAAGTTTCTTAATGCTGCTTTTTCTTAGGTTAGGTTAGCTTAGATATAAAAGAAATACAGACTTAGGTGCTTAGGTCTGCCATTTCTTATTCTGTTAGATGATTTAAAAGAGGTATAACTTTGGGTGCTCAAGGTTATAATCTCTTCAATTTGGCAGCCGGTAGATGGATTCTATAGTTCTGAAAAGGACTATGGCCCATTCTGTTGTGCAGCCAATTTTACTAGATGGGGCCTGAGTAGTGATTTGTTTTGTAGGATGACGGTTGGGATTTGAGTGGAGAAACACATGCTGTCATACAAACATATTCTAACACAACAGTAGTGACATACATTAGTGGAACTGTTCACACAACAGTATGTGTGAATGGGGTTTGTGGAGTAGATGTTTAATTTGTCTTAAGTTATTGACTTGAGGAGAATATGTCTAATTCTTTTAGTTTCAAAGTTTTTCTTTCAGCTGATGTGGTTTCCGTTCCAAGGCTCTCTAGTTTGGAATGTGTATCAGGTAAAAAAATTTTTTTATCCATTTAAATCTTTGTATAAATAAATGATAAACAAAAATTTAGACATGAATAATTGCAGGGTTTTTTATCTTTATTCCGTAAAGAGTAGCGACTCCTTAATAATTAGTCTTTTTTTTTTCCCAGGTGAAGGAACATGGAAGAAAAGGATGCCAGCCATCAAGAACTTAACACGTGACTGAGACATGGTGATTAAGGTGAAGTTGATTTTTTTCTCATTTATGAAGAGGCCTGCATGATAGTGGAGTTATTGCACACTCTGCTGCTTACCTAGTTGTCTGAGTTAAAATCTTGGTTGTAATGACCAGATTTCTTCTTGGGACAAGAGTTAACCCAGCTCTAAATGGGTACCTGGCATCAGCTGGGGAAAACAAAGAGTTTGTTGTTTCGGAATACAACACTCTGGTGGAGTCCTTTCTCTCAGAAATAGGTTGTCCAACATACTGTAAGGTATGAAGGGTTAATTTCTGTGAGGTTAGTTCTTGTACACATCTTTCTTTAACTCTGCATCACCAGCATACAAACGCTCTTCTTCTCTATAGCCACACATCTTTTCTCCACTCAGGGTTATTTGAGACGTAGAGGAGTTTAAAGAAATACAGCCTTAAGTTTCTTAATGCTGCTTTTTCTTAGGTTAGGTTAGCTTAGATATAAAAGAAATACAGACTTAGGTGCTTAGGTCTGCCATTTCTTATTCTGTTAGATGATTTAAAAGAGGTATAACTTTGGGTGCTCAAGGTTATAATCTCTTCAATTTGGCAGCCGATAGATGGATTCTATAGTTCTGAAAAGGACTATGGCCCATTCTGTTGTGCAGCCAATTTTACTAGATGGGGCCTGAGTAGTGATTTGTTTTGTAGGATGACGGTTGGGATTTGAGTGGAGAAACACATGCTGTCATACAAACATATTCTAACACAACAGTAGTGACATACATTAGTGGAACTGTTCACACAACAGTATGTGTGAATGGGGTTTGTGGAGTAGATGTTTAATTTGTCTTAAGTTATTGACTTGAGGAGAATATGTCTAATTCTTTTAGTTTCAAAGTTTTTCTTTCAGCTAATGTGGTTTCCGTTCCAAGGCTCTCTAGTTTGGAATGTGTATCAGGTAAAAAAATTTTTTTATCCATTTAAATCTTTGTATAAATAAATGATAAACAAAAATTTAGACATGAATAATTGCAGGTTTTTTTATCTTTATTCCGTAAAGAGTAGCGACTCCTTAATAATTAGTCTTTTTTTTTTTCCCAGGTGAAGGAACATGGAAGAAAAGGATGCCAGCCATCAAGAACTTAACACGTGACTGAGACATGGTGATTAAGGTGAAGTTGATTTTTTTCTCATTTATGAAGAGGCCTGCATGATAGTGGAGTTATTGCACACTCTGCTGCTTACCTAGTTGTCTGAGTTAAAATCTTGGTTGTAATGACCAGATTTCTTCTTGGGACAAGAGTTAACCCAGCTCTAAATGGGTACCTGGCATCAGCTGGGGCATAAAAGAGTTTGTTGTTTGGAATACAACACTCTGGTGGAGTCCTTTCTCTCAGAAATAGGTTGCCCAACATACTGTAAGGTATGAAGGGTTAATTTCTGTGAGGTTAGTTTTGGTTCATATCTTTCCTTAACTCTGCATCACCAGCATACAAACGCTCTTCTCCTCAATAGCGACACATCTTTTCTCCACTCAGGGTTATTTGAGACATACAGTTAAAAAAAAATACAGCCTTAAGTTTCTTAATGCTGCTTTTTCTTAGGTTAGGTTAGCTTAGATATAAAAGAAATACAGACTTAGGTGCTTAGGTCTGCCATTTCTTATTCTGTTAGATGATTTAAAAGAGGTATAACTTTGGGTGCTCAAGGTTATAATCTCTTCAATTTGGCAGCCGATAGATGGATTCTATAGTTCTGAAAAGGACTATGGCCCATTCTGTTGTGCAGCCAATTTTACTAGATGGGGGCCTGGGTAGTGATTTGTTTTGTAGGATGACGGTTGGGATTTTAGTGGAGAAACACATACTTTAATACAAACATATTCTAACACAACAGTAGTGACATACATTAGTGGAACTGTTCACACAACGGTATGTGTGAATGGGGTTTGTGGAGTAGATGTTTAATTTATTTGTCTTAAGTTATTGACTTGAGGAGAATATGTCTAATTCTTTTAGTTTCAAAGTTTTTCTTTCAGCTAATGTGGTTCCTGATCCAAAACTCTCTAGTTTGGAATGTGTAAGAGGTAAAAAAATTTGTATCCATTTAAATCTTTGTTAGTTACAAGTAGAATGAATGATAAACAAAAATTTAGACATGAATAATTGCAGTTGCAGAACTGTGTTTTTATCTTTATTCCATAAAGAGTAGTGACTCCTTAATAATTAGTCTTTTCTTTTCCAGGTGAAGGAACATGGAAGAGAAGGATGCCAGCCATCAAGAACTTAACATGTCACTGAGACATGGTGATTAAGGTGAAGTTAATTTTTTTTTTCTCATTTTTGAAGAGGCCTGCATGGTAGTGGAGTTATTGCACACTCTGCTGCTTACCTGGTTGTCTGAGGTTCAAATCTTGGTTGTAATGACCAGATCTTTTCTTGAAACAAGAGTTGACCTAGCTCTAAATGGGTACCTGGCATCAGCTGGGGAAAACAAAGAGTTTGTTGTTTCGGAATACAACACTCTGGTGGAGTCCTTTCTCTCAGAAATAGGTTGCCCAACATACTGTAAGGTATGAAGGGTTAATTTCTGTGAGGTTAGTTTTTGTACACATCTTTCTTTAACTCTGCATCACCAGCATAGTGATTTGTTTTGTAGGATGACGGTTGGGATTTGAGTGGAGAAACACATACTTTCATACATACATATTCTAACACAACAGTAGTGACATACATTATTGGAACTGTTCACACAACAGTATGTGTGAATGGGGTTTTTGTGGAGTAGATGTTTTATCATCAACGTTTTTGTTCTCTTAGTTAGTCTCCAAGAGACTGATGTTCCCGTTTTAAGATTGTAGTGTGGAATATGAAACGGGTAAAAATAAAAGTTTCTGCTCAATTTTTACAAAGCTTATATCAACTCACTCTATCTGTCTGTTTGTCTCAGGTACATGTTATTTCTCCCACACCCATTATCTGATCAAGTTGCAACTTTGCACAATTATTTATTGGCATAGGCAAGACATGAATCAATAAAAAAAAAAGTAACCAATTTGACAATTAATTACTGGTACCGCAATACATTATTTTGTTTGATACAAACAAGGGAAACAAATACTTCAGTATTCACTTGTTAAATTTGTTGGGTTTAGTCCCCTCTTAAATAATAGTGAATGCTATTTCTCCCTCACATATTCTCATTCAACTTGATACTTTAAACAATTATTTATTGTACCTAACAAAATATGAATCAATAAACAAAAATTCTCAATTAGTCAATTAAATATTGATAATAAATTATTTTGTTTGATGTCAAATAAGGGAAATAACTTGTACATTATTTTTTTTTCCTAGAGTGGTCTGAGCATTTTGTTGTGTATGGGAGAGGAGGCAGATGTCCTCTAAATGTTGTGTTAGTGTCCATTGTATGCCGCTTTTATTACGGTATCTAAGACTGTCTGTCTCATGACCCAATCAATCACCAGCAAAAATATCAAGGGTGAAAGCATACATCCCTGTCTTACTCCTGTTTTACTTGAAAGGGGTTGGTCAGCTTACCATTGTGTTTTACTTGACATTGTGAGTCATCGTATAACTGTTTAATGATATTGGTGAATTTTTTGGAATTCCAAAGTGATTCATCAGTCTCCAGATTATGTCTCTGTCAATACTGTCGAAGGCTTTCTCAAAATCAACAAAGGTCAAATACAAAGGAGGTTGTCACTCAATTAAATATTTATAATAAATTATATTGTTTGATGTCAAATAAGGGAAATAACTTGTTAGATATAGTTTTAAGAGCAGAGTTCTCCTTTAAATACATAGATACACTTTAAAAATAAAAAAAGAATTTTCAAATTTTGCTTGTTAAATTTTAGACTTAACCTGAAAGATTGTTTTCTATTTTAAAATTAATTTCTTCTATAACAGAAGATGAAACAAGAAAGGAGAGAAAGCCAACCATCAAGCAATCCAGTCACTCCAACATTTTGATTAAGGTGATGTTTTTGTTTCTATAAGCTATATTTTAATGTCTGTGGAGTGTTTTCACATTTGAGGTCTATGTCTTTCTTGGTTTGGTTATATTTGTTATTCTTTTTCTATTCTGTGAACAATTATTTTAAAGCACCTTAAAATGTTTTGTTCACAACTATTTCCTTCTTCTTCTATATTCTTTTGCCCTTTTTCTGTAATGTATTTTTTTTCTCTTTATGTTATTACTTAAAGAATTATAATTCTAATTCTTTTAGTTTCAAAGTATTTTTTTCAGCGGAGGTTCTTTTTCCGAGACTTTCTACAGTATGGTACATGAAACAGGTACATTTTTTTAAATATTTAAATTAAAAGATAGTTTATTTAGAAATCTTTTCAGTTTTAGACTTAATGTTTAATAATAATACTGATAGTTAAATTGAGCTTTTAATTTTTTATTCGTTAATTTCTCTTTTTTATCAGATGTTGGAACAAGAAAGAAAAGAGAGCCAACCATCAAGCAATCAAGCCCCTCTGACATTTTGATTAAGGTGATGTTTTTGTTTCTATAAGCTATATTTTAATGTCTGTGGAGTGTTTTCACATTTGAGGTCTATGTCTTTCTTTCTTCGGTTATATTTGTTATTCTTTTTCTATTCTGTGAACAATTATTTTAAAGCACCTTAAAATGTTTTGTTCACAACTATTTCCTTCTTCTTCTATATTCTTTTGCCCTTTTTCTGTAATGTATTTTTTTTCTCTTTATGTTATTACTTAAAGAATTATAATTCTAATTCTTTTAGTTTCAAAGTGTATTTTTCAATGGAGGTTCTTTTTTCCAAGACTTTCTACAGTATGGTACATGAAAAAGGTACGTTTGTTTTTTAATATTTAAATTAAAAGATAGTTTGTTTAGAAATCTTTTCAGTTTTAGACTTAAGGTTTAATAATAATACTGATAGTTAAATAGAGCTTTTAATTTTCTTATTCGTTAATTTCTCTTTTTTATCAGATGTTGGAACAAGAAAGAAAAGAGAGCCAACCATCAAGCCCCTCTGACATTTTGATTAAGGTGATGTTTTTGTTTCTATAAGCTATATTTTAATGTCTGTGGAGTGTTTTCACATTTGAGGTCTATGTCTTTCTTTCTTCGGTTATATTTGTTATTCTTTTTCTATTCTGTGAACAATTATTTTAAAGCACCTTAAAATGTTTTGTTCACAACTATTTCCTTCTTCTTCTATATTCTTTTGCCCTTTTTCTGTAATGTATTTTTTTTCTCTTTATGTTATTACTTAAAGAATTATAATTCTAATTCTTTTAGTTTCAAAGTATTTTTTTCAGCGGAGGTTCTTTTGCCAAGACTTTCTACAGTATGGTACATGAAACAGGTACATTTTTTTAAATATTTAAATTAAAAGATAGTTTATTTAGAAATCTTTTCAGTTTTAGACTTAATGTTTAATAATAATACTGATAGTTAAATAGAGCTTTTAATTTTTTATTCGTTAATTTCTCTTTTTTATCAGATGTTGGAACAAGAAAGAAAAGAGAGCCAACCATCAAGCAATCAAGCCCCTCTGACATTTTGATTAAGGTGATGTTTTTGTTTCTATAAGCTATATTTTAATGTCTGTGGAGTGTTTTCACATTTGAGGTCTATGTCTTTCTTTCTTCGGTTATATTTGTTATTCTTTTTCTATTCTGTGAACAATTATTTTAAAGCACCTTAAAATGTTTTGTTCACAACTATTTCCTTCTTCTTCTATATTCTTTTGCCCTTTTTCTGTAATGTATTTTTTTTCTCTTTATGTTATTACTTAAAGAATTATAATTCTAATTCTTTTAGTTTCAAAGTGTATTTTTCAATGGAGGTTCTTTTTTCCAAGACTTTCTACAGTATGGTACATGAAAAAGGTACGTTTGTTTTTTAATATTTAAATTAAAAGATAGTTTGTTTAGAAATCTTTTCAGTTTTAGACTTAAGGTTTAATAATAATACTGATAGTTAAATAGAGCTTTTAATTTTCTTATTCGTTAATTTCTCTTTTTTATCAGATGTTGGAACAAGAAAGAAAAGAGAGCCAACCATCAAGCCCCTCTGACATTTTGATTAAGGTGATGTTTTTGTTTCTATAAGCTATATTTTAATGTCTGTGGAGTGTTTTCACATTTGAGGTCTATGTCTTTCTTTCTTCGGTTATATTTGTTATTCTTTTTCTATTCTGTGAACAATTATTTTAAAGCACCTTAAAATGTTTTGTTCACAACTATTTCCTTCTTCTTCTATATTCTTTTGCCCTTTTTCTGTAATGTATTTTTTTTCTCTTTATGTTATTACTTAAAGAATTATAATTCTAATTCTTTTAGTTTCAAAGTATTTTTTTCAGCGGAGGTTCTTTTGCCAAGACTTTCTACAGTATGGTACATGAAACAGGTACATTTTTTTAAATATTTAAATTAAAAGATAGTTTATTTAGAAATCTTTTCAGTTTTAGACTTAATGTTTAATAATAATACTGATAGTTAAATAGAGCTTTTAATTTTTTATTCGTTAATTTCTCTTTTTTATCAGATGTTGGAACAAGAAAGAAAAGAGAGCCAACCATCAAGCAATCAAGCCCCTCTGACATTTTGATTAAGGTGATGTTTTTGTTTCTATAAGCTATATTTTAATGTCTGTGGAGTGTTTTCACATTTGAGGTCTATGTCTTTCTTTCTTCGGTTATATTTGTTATTCTTTTTCTATTCTGTGAACAATTATTTTAAAGCACCTTAAAATGTTTTGTTCACAACTATTTCCTTCTTCTTCTATATTCTTTTGCCCTTTTTCTGTAATGTATTTTTTTTCTCTTTATGTTATTACTTAAAGAATTATAATTCTAATTCTTTTAGTTTCAAAGTGTATTTTTCAATGGAGGTTCTTTTTTCCAAGACTTTCTACAGTATGGTACATGAAAAAGGTACGTTTGTTTTTTAATATTTAAATTAAAAGATAGTTTGTTTAGAAATCTTTTCAGTTTTAGACTTAAGGTTTAATAATAATACTGATAGTTAAATAGAGCTTTTAATTTTCTTATTCGTTAATTTCTCTTTTTTATCAGATGTTGGAACAAGAAAGAAAAGAGAGCCAACCATCAAGCCCCTCTGACATTTTGATTAAGGTGATGTTTTTGTTTCTATAAGCTATATTTTAATGTCTGTGGAGTGTTTTCACATTTGAGGTCTATGTCTTTCTTTCTTCGGTTATATTTGTTATTCTTTTTCTATTCTGTGAACAATTATTTTAAAGCACCTTAAAATGTTTTGTTCACAACTATTTCCTTCTTCTTCTATATTCTTTTGCCCTTTTTCTGTAATGTATTTTTTTTCTCTTTATGTTATTACTTAAAGAATTATAATTCTAATTCTTTTAGTTTCAAAGTATTTTTTTCAGCGGAGGTTCTTTTGCCAAGACTTTCTACAGTATGGTACATGAAACAGGTACATTTTTTTAAATATTTAAATTAAAAGATAGTTTATTTAGAAATCTTTTCAGTTTTAGACTTAATGTTTAATAATAATACTGATAGTTAAATAGAGCTTTTAATTTTTTATTCGTTAATTTCTCTTTTTTATCAGATGTTGGAACAAGAAAGAAAAGAGAGCCAACCATCAAGCAATCAAGCCCCTCTGACATTTTGATTAAGGTGATGTTTTTGTTTCTATAAGCTATATTTTAATGTCTGTGGAGTGTTTTCACATTTGAGGTCTATGTCTTTCTTTCTTCGGTTATATTTGTTATTCTTTTTCTATTCTGTGAACAATTATTTTAAAGCACCTTAAAATGTTTTGTTCACAACTATTTCCTTCTTCTTCTATATTCTTTTGCCCTTTTTCTGTAATGTATTTTTTTTCTCTTTATGTTATTACTTAAAGAATTATAATTCTAATTCTTTTAGTTTCAAAGTGTATTTTTCAATGGAGGTTCTTTTTTCCAAGACTTTCTACAGTATGGTACATGAAAAAGGTACGTTTGTTTTTTAATATTTAAATTAAAAGATAGTTTGTTTAGAAATCTTTTCAGTTTTAGACTTAAGGTTTAATAATAATACTGATAGTTAAATAGAGCTTTTAATTTTCTTATTCGTTAATTTCTCTTTTTTATCAGATGTTGGAACAAGAAAGAAAAGAGAGCCAACCATCAAGCCCCTCTGACATTTTGATTAAGGTGATGTTTTTGTTTCTATAAGCTATATTTTAATGTCTGTGGAGTGTTTTCACATTTGAGGTCTATGTCTTTCTTTCTTCGGTTATATTTGTTATTCTTTTTCTATTCTGTGAACAATTATTTTAAAGCACCTTAAAATGTTTTGTTCACAACTATTTCCTTCTTCTTCTATATTCTTTTGCCCTTTTTCTGTAATGTATTTTTTTTCTCTTTATGTTATTACTTAAAGAATTATAATTCTAATTCTTTTAGTTTCAAAGTATTTTTTTCAGCGGAGGTTCTTTTGCCAAGACTTTCTACAGTATGGTACATGAAACAGGTACATTTTTTTAAATATTTAAATTAAAAGATAGTTTATTTAGAAATCTTTTCAGTTTTAGACTTAATGTTTAATAATAATACTGATAGTTAAATAGAGCTTTTAATTTTTTATCAGATGTTGGAACAAGAAAGAAAAGAGAGCCAACCATCAAGCCCCTCTGACATTTTGATTAAGGTGATGTTTTTGTTTCTATAAGCTATATTTTAATGTCTGTGGAGTGTTTTCACATTTGAGGTCTATGTCTTTCTTTCTTCGGTTATATTTGTTATTCTTTTTCTATTCTGTGAACAATTATTTTAAAGCACCTTAAAATGTTTTGTTCACAACTATTTCCTTCTTCTTCTATATTCTTTTGCCCTTTTTCTGTAATGTATTTTTTTTCTCTTTATGTTATTACTTAAAGAATTATAATTCTAATTCTTTTAGTTTCAAAGTATTTTTTTCAGCTGAGGTTCTTTTTCCCAAGACTTTCTACAGTATGGTACATGAAAAAGGTACGTTTGTTTTTTAATATTTAAATTAAAAGATAGTTTGTTTAGAAATCTTTTCAGTTTTAGACTTAAGGTTTAATAATAATACTGATAGTTAAATAGAGCTTTTAATTTTTTATTCGTTAATTTCTCTTTTTTATCAGATGTTGGAACAAGAAAGAAAAGAGAGCCAACCATCAAGCCCCTCTGACATTTTGATTAAGGTGATGTTTTTGTTTCTATAAGCTATATTTTAATGTCTGTGGAGTGTTTTCACATTTGAGGTCTATGTCTTTCTTTCTTCGGTTATATTTGTTATTCTTTTTCTATTCTGTGAACAATTATTTTAAAGCACCTTAAAATGTTTTGTTCACAACTATTTCCTTCTTCTTCTATATTCTTTTGCCCTTTTTCTGTAATGTATTTTTTTTCTCTTTATGTTATTACTTAAAGAATTATAATTCTAATTCTTTTAGTTTCAAAGTATTTTTTTCAGCTGAGGTTCTTTTTCCCAAGACTTTCTACAGTATGGTACATGAAAAAGGTACGTTTGTTTTTTAATATTTAAATTAAAAGATAGTTTGTTTAGAAATCTTTTCAGTTTTAGACTTAAGGTTTAATAATAATACTGATAGTTAAATAGAGCTTTTAATTTTTTATTCGTTAATTTCTCTTTTTTATCAGATGTTGGAACAAGAAAGAAAAGAGAGCCAACCATCAAGCCCCTCTGACATTTTGATTAAGGTGATGTTATTGTTTTTATAAGCTATATTTTAATGTCTGTGGAGTGTTTTTACATTTGAGGTCTATGTCTTTCTTTCTTCGGTTATATTTGTTATTCTTCTTCTATTCTGTGAACAATTATTTTAAAGCACCTTAAAATGTTTTGTTCACAACTATTTCCTTCTTCTTCTATATTCTTTTGTACTTTTTCTTTAATGTATTTTTTTTCTCTTTATGTTTATAATTAAAGAATTATAATTCTAATTCTTTTAGTTTTAAAAGTATTTTTTTCAGTGGAGGTTCTTTTTTCCAAGACATTCTACAGTATGGTACATAAAAAAGGTACGTTTGTTTTTTAATATTTAAATTAAAAGATAGTTTATTTAGAAATCTTTTCAGTTTTAGACTTAATGTTTTATAACAATACTGACAGTTAAATAGAGCTTTTAATTTTTTATTCGTTAATTTCTCTTTCTTATCAGATGTTGGAACAAGAAAGAAAAGAGAGCCAACCATCAAGCCCCTCTGAAATTTTGATTAAGGTGATGTTTTTGTTTCTATAAGCTATATTTTAATGTCTGTGGAGTGTTTTCACATTTGAGGTCTATGTCTTTCTTTCTTCGGTTATATTTGTTTTTCTTTTTCTATTCTGTGAACAATTATTTTAAAGCACCTTAAAATGTTTTGTTCACAACTATTTCCTTCTTCTTCTATATTATTTTGCCCTTTTTCTGTAATGTATTTTTTTTCTCTTTATGTTATTACTTAAAGAATTATAATTCTAATTCTTTTAGTTTCAAAGTATTTTTTTCAGCGGAGGTTCTTTTGCCAAGACTTTCTACAGTATGGTACATGAAACAGGTACATTTTTTTAAATATTTAAATTAAAAGATAGTTTATTTAGAAATCTTTTCAGTTTTAGACTTAATGTTTAATAATAATACTGATAGTTAAATAGAGCTTTTAATTTTTTATTCGTTAATTTCTCTTTTTTATCAGATGTTGGAACAAGAAAGAAAAGAGAGCCAACCATCAAGCAATCAAGCCCCTCTGACATTTTGATTAAGGTGATGTTTTTGTTTCTATAAGCTATATTTTAATGTCTGTGGAGTGTTTTCACATTTGAGGTCTATGTCTTTCTTTCTTCGGTTATATTTGTTATTCTTTTTCTATTCTGTGAACAATTATTTTAAAGCACCTTAAAATGTTTTGTTCACAACTATTTCCTTCTTGTTCTATATTCTTTTGTCCTTTTTCTTTAATGTATTTTTTTTCTCTTCATGTTTTTACTTAAAGAATTATAATTCTAATTCTTTTAGTTTCAAAGTATTTTTTTCAGTGGAGGTTCTTTTTTCCAAGACTTTCTACAGTATGCTACATGAAAAAGGTACATTTTTTTAATATGTAAATTAAAAGAAATCTTTAAGTTTTAGACTTAAGGCTTAATAATAATACTGACAGTTAAATTGAGCTTTTAATTTTTTTTATTCGATAATTAATCTCTTTTTGAACAGATGGAACAATAAAGAAAAGAGAGCCAACCATCAAGCAATCAAGTTGCTCCGACATTTAGATTAAGGTGACATTTTTTTTCTTATTAAGTTTTAAAAGTTGTTAAGACAAGATTAAGTTAAATTTGTGACCATAAACTTGAGCCAAAATATTAATTATGAAATTTAAATAGCTTTTTGTCTTCTAATATTTAGTCTCTTGTAAAACAGGTGATGGAACATAGAAGAAAAGAAAGCCAGCCAACCATCAATCAATCATGTTACTGTGATGTGATGATAAGGTGAAGTTTTGGTTTTTATTTATGAATTTTATTTTATGACTGTGGAGTGTTTGCAAATAGTCTTAGTTTGTCTTTTTTTTCAAGACTTTTCTACAGTATAGTATGTAGATTTCTTTTTAAATTAAAAGATTGTTTAATAATAAGTGATATTTTTATTAAACACTTAAGCCAAAATTTTGATCAAAGTTAAATAAAGCATTTAATTTCTTTTTTGATCAAAATATTTCTTTTCTATAATAGGTGATGGAACATGGAAGAAAAGAGAGCCCACCATCGGACATCATGTCATTCTGACATGTGAATGTGAAGATTTTGTTTTCTTTAACGAATTCCATTTATATGGCAGTGGTGTGTTTGTGCATTCATCGTCATCACCAAACTCCATTTGAGTGAGGGCTTGAAAGGCTCAAATCCTCTCTTGCAAAAGCCCTTGTTGTTTTGTGTAGTGCATGCATGTCACCATACAGGTCGAGAATTTTTTGTTTCCCAGACCTGTTGAGACCTGTGCATTTGAGGTCTCTTTTTTTTATGCTTCTTTTTCTTTTTTGTAATTATTATAATAATTTTGAAGCCCTTATAAATGATTATTCACAACTTCTTCCTTCCTCTTCTTTATCCATGCTTTTTCTATTTTTTTTTTCTCAAAAGTTATTGAATAAAGAAGAATAAGTTAAATTCTTTTTTTAAAGCATGTTTTTAAGCTGTTGTATTTCCAAGTCTTTTTATAGTATGGAATGTAAAAAAAATGTAAGACATTTTTAACAATTCAAATTAAAATATTGTTTAGGCTACACAACACCCTTGTTATATTTTTCTCAGTAAGAGAGAACTAAACAAGACTTTTTCAATATATATTTAGCTTCCTGTCAATATTCTTAGCATTCCGCAGCACCTCTGCTTGGTTGAAGTGGTGAAGTTTTAGAGTTTGGGAACTAGTGAAAACAGTGAAAGCATGTGAAAATAAGGAATATGTTTCAACTGTCACAATCTACTATTTAAGATGAGACAAAATCTTGTTATGCTTTATAAAGATTTATTTTGTATTTATTTTCAGAAGTGTTTCCTTGAAGACGTGTGTGTCACGGTTGACCACACATAGGAAACATCATGAATGAGGGCAACAAAGCCTTAATGGCTATTTCATGTACATTTATAAAACATTTATACACTATTACACTTTCCTGATGACATAGTTTAGTATCTATTGTGTAAAGCTAGGATCTTAACATGCCCAAAACACTTCAATCACATTCAATTTAATGTGCAGTACTTCATTTTTTAAATTAAATTGAGACATGGGTAAAGTAATTTACAGTCTCCTCTTGTTAATATCTTAAGCAAAATATGTCTTGAAATTAATGTATTTAATAATTTTTTAAAATAATGTACATTCCTTCAATTATGCATATTTTATATTTGTTAGCAGTCTTTTTTCTCTTTATACAAATACCTTTTTATTTTTGTCAATAATTTTTTTTTAATGGCTTGTGTATAACTTTTTAGTAACATCTGTTATAGTATATAATTAAATTAATCTTTCATTATTATTATATGTCAATAAGATTATTCTTTGCCTTAGCAATGTTGTGATTTAGTTAATAAAACCTGTTAACTTGTGTTTAAAGTGTTTAGCTTGAAGACTTGTTACTTGTGTCAGACTTTTGTAAAGTTTAATGGTATTGTATTTTGTAGTTGGACATATACAAGCTGAGCATTATTTCAGCTAGATGAAAATTCTGTTAATTTTGATATGTCTTATTATGAATTGTTTATTTTATTAAAAGTTTTTAGACTTAATGGCAATGTCTTTGATTCTGATTACAGATGAGTCTAGAATGTCATGTGACAATTCAAACCCAGTTGTTTGTACTTTAATAATAACTTGTTATTTTAAATCTTAATACAATAACTTGAATTAAACCACAAATGGAAAATAGTATTTGTAACATAATTTTCATTAAAATCATGTTTTACCAATTTTATTTTGCAATTAGTTTTTATTGTTCTGCTTGTTGGTAGAAAGACATGAGTTGTTGAAAGCTAAAATTCTGTCAACTCAAAGTAAAACACTTTGCCCAGAAACACACACATTAATTATGTCAACAAATTTGTTTTTATACTTTATATGTTTTAATGACATTTTTTCACCCATTTTTGAGAAAAACTGCATGGTGTACATCATCATCATCATCTCACTTTCCTTTGCACTCCTCATGGAACATAAGGCCTAAATAAAAACATGCCACACTCTACGGTCTCTTGCTAGTTTTTTAATGGCTTCCCAGCTCTTTCCTGTCCTCTCAGCTTCATCTAGTACAGGTACACTGCATCACCATGTTTTTTTTTTGTCTTCCTCTACATCCTGTGCCCTGCTGGGTTCCATTCTAAGGCCTGTCTAGCTCTGTTATTAGTATCTTTTCTAAGGGTGTGACCAATCCATCTCTCCACTTCCTCTCTAAGATCTGCATCTCTATATTTCTCTGTCCACTCATCTCCCACAGTTCAGTGTTTTCTATTTTGTCATACCAGTGTATTTTTAGGATATTTCTCAGACTTCTGTTAATGAATGTCTGTACTTTTTTTGTTGTGGCTTCAGTTGTTCTCCATGTTTCAGAACCATAAAGTAGGACTGGCTTGATATTAGAGTTAAAGATTTATTTGGGATCTCGTAATGTCTCATTACAGTCCAGATAGATTCTCTATCGATACTATCAAAGTCGAAAAATGTTGCATAAAGTGAAGATAGCCATTTGACACATTGTTCTACAATTATTCTGACTGTTGCTGTTTTGGTCAGCACAAGATTTACCTTTTCTGAATCTGGCCTGTTCTTCCCTAAAATGTTTATCCCATGCTATCTTTATTCTGTTAAGCAAGATTCTGCTGAAAATCTTGCTTGGTACCGACAACAAAGTGATGCCACACCATTTCTCACATTGTGATAGATCTCCACTCTTTGGTAGTTTTATTAGCAAAAATGTTTCCCACTCACTGGGAGGTGTTGCTGTTAACCAAATTTTGTTGAATAGTAGGTCAACTATTAAACTTCCTCCTTCTTTCAGGACTTCAGGTGGTATATTGTCAATACATGGTGTTTTACATGTCTTCACATTACCATGAAGCAAAACTTGTTGCATTAATTTATTTTGAAACAATTATACATATATCTATGTCATATAAATGTTCCTCAGTAAAAGATTTGATAAAGATGTGCATTATGAAAAGGAAAACAAAGCTATTGACATCAAATGTTACAGTACAATCAAAGGGGTGTAGTTTTAAAGTAAAATCACTAAATTTAAAGACTGAAATGTAAAGTGGCATAACACTGAACCATAAATTGTGAATACAAAAACACAATATAATCAAACATACAGATTGACACAAAGATAGAGGCACATTTCTTTACCTAAGGTAGGACCCATTTGAACAAGTGCTCCTTTTTTCTTAGTGCCAATTTGGGCATGGAATGGATTGCCCAGAATCAACAATGAAAATCAATGAATTAACAGAGTTTAATACTAATTAACATGCATGGCTAGAATAACACATGGATATGCATAGGATAGAATTATTTTTTCTTTTGAAGGAATGTCTAATTTATAAGATTTTCCAATTCTCATTTCAACAGTAAAAAAAAAAGGATAACTGGAATAACAGATAAAATACAACAAAAAACAAATATTCATCACAAAAGAAATATGTTGAAAAATCTAATTAAATCTACAATAGAAAATTTCATATCTAATTAACATCTTACTTAGACTTAGATCCTCTCACGCCGTGTGTCGCATTGGGCGGCAAGCTGTCTCCACAATCTATCACTGGCAATGTCTGAAGTCTTTTTCCACCTGGTGTCCACTGTTCTGAGGTCCTCCATGAAAATGTGGCACCACGTTATACAATTTGCGCTTTCCTCATATTGGCCTCCATGTCATTGCATTTCTTGATATGTGTCAAGAGCGTGGGTGTGTAAGATGTGAGATTGTGTGTGTGTTTGTTTATTTTATGGGTTGGTGTGTGAATTGGTTGGTGGGACAATTAGGTTTCTAGCGGTCAGTCTAGCAGTTGGAGAGCTGACCTGGTCTGAGTAGTGTGCTGGTGTTTTGTGTATTTCATAAGAGTGATATAATTGTGTGCTTTATTAAGTATTAAAGTATTATCGATATTCGTGAATATAAGGAGTTAGAGTTGATGTATACTAAGTGTTCGTATTTGAGTTAAGCAAGTATTAACAAGTGTAATTGAGAATCATACCCTAGATCATCGAGCCATATGTATGTAGTAAGGAACTCAGCACCCCGACCTCCCTTACAGTTGGGGGCTCTTGTGAAAGAAAACCAGGACCTCTCGTCGCAGAAATTTTATAAGTAGAGCAGTTATAAATAGTTATTGATGTAGGCCTACTTAAACTTACAAATATTGTTCTACATGTTATATTGTTGTAATTTGACACTCATTCTATTTTAAAACATTTTTCCTCATGTGTTATGCCGCTTGATTTGGCCTGAGGAACGGCGGTGGTTTGAAGTACCAGTACAGAGAGGACAGCGACAGCCCGACGTTGCATCACGAGGACAGGTTGGATCACGTGCAGGGAGTGGAAGTTAAGTGATTTGTTTTACCTCTCGTGTAGCTGAACCCTCTACTTTCTAGCCTCTATTTTCTTGCCTCTATTATAATTTGTTTCAATTTGACTATCATATATATTCCTGCTTTTTTTTTTCTTTGCTGTCATACTAGCCTCTCAATTTAAGGCTTCAGTCATTTCATTCTGATTTTATCGTTGGCAATTTTTGCTATAAAAGCAAGAGTCTTTAAATCAACGTATTCTAACTTCCTATCTGAATCTAATAATCTGATCATTATTTCAATTTGTATTTTTCTGTCTTGACCATTTACTTGCCTAGTTAGTCTTTCTAATCTATTGTATAACTAAAAATATTCTGCAAAATTAGGATTGATTTTATTTTCTTATTGTATGTATAATAGAGCACTATAATTATTCTTAAGGTAGTAATTTAAGGTAAAAGAAATACTAGGACTGTTATTTTTAAATTTTCTGTAAACTTAGTGTAGCAAACGTACCGAGTGCTGTGTATTATAAGAATTAGAAAGTAAAACATGGAAAAAGAAAGTGAGGCAGAGAAACAAAGAAGAGAAAGGTTGGAGAGGGCGGAAGAAAGAGAAATGTCCAAGCTGCAACAGATGATAAGATTAAAAGAACTGGAATTGGAGGAAAAAGAGAAAGATAGACAGGAGAAAGAGAAAGAAAGGGAACTCGAAAGAGAAATAAAGAAACTTGATTTACAAATCGCCCAGGAAAGAAATAAAACGCCAAGCGCAACTACCGGAGTCACGGCCCAGAGACCAAGACTGAGTAAAGGTTTCCCTGCCATGACAACCGAAGATCTACCCTGTTACCTCGACATGTTCGAAATGGCAGCTAGGAGAGACAAGGTTTTAGAAGAAGACTGGGTGGCACAGCTGCAGGAGAAAATAACACCTAAACTAAGGCAATTCCTGACACAGAGAAGATTAGTGGACTGCACTGATTACGAGAAGATAAAAAAAAGAGCTCCTAGACTATATGGGAATGACGGAGGAAGCCTGCAGGAAAAGATGGCATGAGACTGTCCCAATTGAAGATGGCCCAATAGAATTTTTTGTGGCATTACAAAAGAACTTCCGACAGTGGTGCGAGGCGGCGAAAATAGAAAGGAACTTTGATCAGCTGGAGGAGTTAATATTGAAAGACTCTGTAGGCCTACTCAGTGCCCTAAACGAGGAGGTAAGAGAAGAGATCCTAGATAAAGAACCTGAATCGTGGGAAAAGCTAGTTGATTTGTTGGAGTAAAAGCATTTTCAAGAAATCGAGAATTTATCAGGCCAACGCAGTGAGTGACAGAAGAGATTTGAATAGGCAAAATTACCACTACCAAACCAGCCCTAGCAGAGCAAACTACATCAGGCCAAACAGTGAATACAATGAGCCCAGAAGAAATTTCATCAGACCCCACTATAGCAATTCTTACAACAGAGCAAGAGGGACATGGAATAGGCCACATTACACATTTAGCAACCAAGTTAACAACAGAAGAAACAACTATGGAAATGGAATGTACCAGAATAACCAAGGAAGGTATAGGAATGATACAAGAAGGAACTACTCCAACCAAGCCGAATGTGCCGTGGTGCAACTACCTGAAAGACAAGGGACTTGCAATCTGATTTACCACAACCCAGAAAGTGTGGCTAACTTCATTATGAACGACAAGTCCATTGAATCGCTAAACATAGAAGAAGGAAAGCTGAATGGAAGAAAGGCGTCGATCCTGAGAGATAGCGGCTGTAGCGTTATCGCCGTAAGAGAGACACTTGTCAATGAAGAAGATATTTTGCCAGAGAAATGCTCCTTGTGCTTAGCAGACGGGCAAGTATTTAGATACAAAACCGCAAAAGCAATGCTTGACACACCTTACCTGAAAGGAGAATTCATCGTTGTGCTATTTCCGGAGCCGGTCGCTGATGTTTTAATAGGCAATGTAAAAGGTCTGTTTGTGTCAGCCGTAGAGACGAGAGGAATGAAGGACAGAGAAAGGGAAGAAACTCAAGTAAAGACTCCGATTATAGGAACAATTATAGAAGGAAGTCTAGAGAAGAAACAAAAAGAAAATGAAACTCGGGCACCACTATGGAAGAAAATTATGACCAAAGAAAAAGAAGTTGACACTAATTATACTAACTTATTTGAAAATCTTGAGGAATTAAAAGAAAGACTACAAAGCACAGCTAAGATTGCATGTGATAATGAAGACACAGCGAGGCAAGAACAAAAACGACTATATGATAGAAACACTGTAAAAAAATGTTTTGCTACAGGAGAAATGGTATTAGTGTTGAAACCAAAAAAGGGAGATAAGCTCAAATTATATTGGGAAGGCCCGTACAAGATAGAAAAGAGGCTATCAGACTTAAATTACATAGTAAAGAAAGGAAACAAATCAAAGATATTTCATGTAAACAGATTAATCAAATATTACACCCCAGTTGAAGCATCAAGTAACAATGTTGCCAACAGTAGCTGTAAAAGTAACATTTTGTCTGCTGCATTTATTGGAGTCGTTGATGAATATGACCATGATGAAACAGGGCAAATCATTGATAATGAAATAGAAGAATTAAAACTACCGGAAATAATCCATGGAAATGGAGCAATAAACCAAAGGGCAATAACCATTAATAAAGACTTAAACCAAACTCAGAAAAATGAAGTTGAAAAACTCCTTGAAGACTTTGCACACGTAATATCAGATGTACCAGGAAAAGCGAAAGTGGAGCCCTTTAAAATAATTCTAACATCGGATAAGCCTGTCAATTTAAAACCTTATAATGTACCAATGGCATTGAGACAAAGGCTACAAGAAGAAATTGAGTCGATGATTAACATGAATATTATTGAAGAGAGTGAATCGCCTTATGCATCTCCTATGATCTTAATCAAAAAGAAAGATGGAACTTTGAGACCAGTTGTTGATTATAGGCAATTAAATTCCATAACAAAATTTGATGCAGAAGTCATACCAGATCAAGAGGAACTGTTTATCACACTAAGGAAAGCCAAATATTTTAGTAAATTAGACCTAACGAAAGGTTACTGGCAGGTGCCATTAGAAGAGAGTAGTAAGCAGTACACAGCGTTCAAAGTACCTAATGCACACTATCAATTCAAATATCTCCCATTTGGTTTAAAAAACAGTCCTAGTTTCTTTAACAGAACAATGCGTAGAGTGCTTAAAGGCTTAGAACAAGTAGTTTGTTATTTTGATGATCTTTGTGTGTACAACACTGATTGGCAGAGTCACATGTTCTCATTGAGACAGGTGCTTGAGAGGTTAGGAGAATTCAATATTACTGTTACCCAAAATCAAAGAAGGAAACCCGATCATTATTAGGTCTGCTCAATTATTATCGCTCCTTCATTCCAAACTTTTCAAGCTTGTTGTCTCCCTTTACTGAAATTCTTAAAAAAGGGCACCCTTCTAAAGTTGCTAAGACTGTGGAGGGGGAGGTTGCATTGGAGCGTATACAAAGATACTTGACTTCTCAGCCCATTTTAATGTTGCCTGATCCGGATAAATGTTTTTATCTACAGTGTGATGCTTCGGACAAGGCTGTTGCAGTTGCTGCTCTACAGTACGTGGGAAACAAATTACATCCTGTCCGTTTCCTCAGCAGAAAATTACTCCCACGTGAATGTAAATACAGCATAATGGAGCGTGAGTTGTTAGCATTAACATGGGGAATTAAGAAGTTGGAACACTTCTTGTATTCACGTAAGTTCATTGTTTGGACTGATCACCTGAATCTGAAGTATCTCAAGTCTGCAACCACCAATGCTCGTATTGCTAGATGGATATTATACCTTATGGACTTTGACTTTGAAATTCAGCATATAAAAGGTACAGACAACTTTTGGGTTGACCCATTGTCTAGGCTGACAGTTTGAACTCACATTATTGTCTCTGTCAGAAGCATACCTGGTATTGTAACGTTTTCAGACTGTGCACGTCTCAGCAATCCAGTATGTACGTTGAACTTTTTCAACTATGATCGTCTCGTCAGAGAAGTTACTACTATTACTACTACTACTATTATTATTATTGCTCAATTAAAGTGGCTGAACTGTTCATCTCTTTGTGTTTTAATTGTACTTTGCACAAGACGCGTCGTCTCATCCAGTATTGAGTAGCATCGGAAGTCAAGTCTTAAGCTCGATATTTACAAACAATAAACAGTACATTGTAATCTGACGTCACAAGGGAAGGAACTGGACAAGTGGAACAGATGAAGATTAGTTTAGTTATATTATTAGTTTAATTATTTCATATGCATTATTATTGATGAACTTGTTTTGTTTGGGAATGGAAAGATAATTCATGTATTTTATTAATGTTGATGCATAGAATCAAAGTGTTCATTATTTCATACTTAAACTCGTAGGTGTAATTTGTTGAATTGTAATTAATTACTTATGTAATCATAAATCATAATATGTACTGTGTATTTTTGAGTAGTATTTTTTTAACCATGTTGTACTTCAATAATCAATGTCATTAATTAATTTTTCTTAGTGTACATAATATATACTTACATTTTCAGGGAAAATCTAGGGGAAGTAAGGGGGAGATGTCAAGAGCGTGGGTGTGTAAGATGTGAGATTGTGTGTGTGTTTGTTTATTTTATGGGTTGGTGTGTGAATTGGTTGGTGGGACAATTAGGTTTCTAGCGGTCAGTCTAGCAGTTGGAGAGCTGACCTGGTCTGAGTAGTGTGCTGGTGTTTTGTGTATTTCATAAGAGTGATATAATTGTGTGCTTTATTAAGTATTAAAGTATTATCGATATTCGTGAATATAAGGAGTTAGAGTTGATGTATACTAAGTGTTCGTATTTGAGTTAAGCAAGTATTAACAAGTGTAATTGAGAATCCTACCCTAGATCATCGAGCCATATGTATGTAGTAAGGAACTCAGCACCCCGACCCTCCCTTATAATATGCATAGTTTCTTTTGTTGGAGAACATGTCCTGCAAACCTCATGCGATGCTCTGTCACAACCACACTAAGTAGTCGACTTCCAGTTTGGCATATGATTTCCTTGTTTGAGAACCTATCTATATAACAGACTTCTAAAATCTGTCTTAGCCACTTTTGTTGAGCCCCATTTAGTCTTTTCTCAATTTTGACAAATGACTTCCATGTCTCACGTGCAAATGTTGCTGTTGGGATGACGATTGTGTTAAGAAGGTGTATTTTTGTTAGAAGTCCAATGGTTTGGCTTGTTCTAATAGGCAACAGCCTTTGGAAAATGCGCCCTGCCTTTCATATTCATCATGCTACATCATGGTAAGCATCCCAATTGTTTGTTATGATGTTGCCAAGGTATGTGAACTTGTCCAACTCTTCAATCTCTGACTCGCCAAGCCTTATATCCCACTCCCCATCTAGGCTCTCCATCATTTCTTGTATGCCTTTATTTGTAGCCCCGAGTAGTGCAACGTCATCGGCAAAGTCCAAGTCCGCCACTCGATTTTGTTCACATTATTGACATCAATAAAATATTATTATTATATTTCATTCATATACGTAAATGTTCAATTAACTTCTTATATGAATTTTTGGTAATTATGAATGTAAAAATTCATTTAAAAGTTACAATACAGTGTGAGATGTGTGGCATACACTACTTGGCAACCAAACAAAGGGGCTCAAGTTTAGCTTTCCACTCAAGCTGAGTTGTGTTTGCTGAGGGCATAATAGCAGCATGGACATTTTTTTCCAGGTAGAGATAGGACATTAGCACACTGAGCATACTGTAGCATGAAATATGGGTTATACTAAAGCCATTAAAAAACAAGATTACAAAGAGAGTTTGTGTTACACAAACTCAGAGGCGGCCCCCGTCGAAGTCGGATCCCTGTCGGATCTGCATATTCGCAAATAATATTCAAGAGGTGATTTAATTTTGATGTAAAATGTTTTACACGTTTCGGATGTTCCTTCAGAGTTGAAGATAATTACTTCCTAGTCCAAACCTCCCGCAGGACGACGGGGGTTGGGAGCGGGCAGGGTTTGAACCCTGGGCCATCCATAAATCTGAACGACAGTCCAGCGCGCAAACCGCACGACCAGGCAGCCATCCGATGGTCAAAAGTAATAATGTTTCAAAGATTAATTTGCCGTAAATTTAAATTTAAATTTAATAAAAAAATAGTAGATTAGTTTTAGTATATTAAAACATTACAATATTGATCAAAACGTTTGGAAATGAAAATCTACACTTTTTTTTTACACTTTAAGTTTAGAAATTGAAATTCTACATCTTAATCTAGTCTATTTTAGTCTTAACTAGATCTAGAAATTCTAGATCTAGACTCTAAAATAATTTTAATTAGAATATAAATCCAGATCTAGATATAGGCTACTGTAATAAAAATCTAGATCTAGTTTAAAAATCTAGATTAGATCTAAATCAAGATATCATTCCTTTTTTAAACGCGAGTCACATAACGAGGCTTAATAAACATTACTATACCGAGTTCTTTTTTCATTTCATTTGAAGAATTAATTCCATATAACGTCAGAGGGAAAAAAAAACACTACGTCACACGGCCTTGCTAGACTAAAAATCGCCTTCATCTATAAGAGCCATTTATCGAGTGTTCATAGACTTTGGTGCACCGAGTGCGTTCTTTAAGCATTTCATTTAAAGAATTCATTCCATATGACGTCAAAGGAAAAAAAAACACTACGTCACACGGCCTAGCTAGAATAAAAATCGCCTTCATCATTACGAGCCTTTTATCGAGTGTTCATAGACATTGGTGCACCGAGTGCGTTCTTTTAGCATTTCATTTAAAGAATTCATTCCATATGACGTCAAAGGAAAAAAAAACACTACGTCACAAGGCCTAGCTAGACTAAAAATCACCTTTATCAACACGAGCCATTTCTCGAGTGTTCATAGACATTGGTGCACCGAGTGCGTTCTTTTAGCATTTCATTTAAAGAATTCATTCCATGTGACGTCAAAGGAAAAAAAAACATTACGTCACACGGCTTAGTTAGACTAAAATATGTTTCATTAATACAAGCAATTTTTTCGAGGGTTAATAGACATTGGTGCACCGAGTGCGTTCTTTTAACATTACTTTTAAAGAGTCCATTCATATGACGTCAAAGAAAAAAAATTCCATTACCTCACAATAGGCTAGTACCGGTACCATAAAAAAAAATGTCTTTATTTACACGAGATATTTAACGAGGGTTCATAGACATTGGTGCACTGAGTTCTAATAGATATTATTTAAAAAGGATCAAAGCCACATTGTTTTTGCGTTTTGTCTGTCAGTCGGTCTGTCCGTTATCTTGATATAAAAAAAAACAACTAAAAGTTATTAAAATTGATTAACCTTTATTTTACGTTTCAAAACATCGCAATAATTTTTAGGTATGAACACAATTGAAAAGTTTATATAATAGATTGTTCCGGATGTTTGTATAAATAGTAAAAGAAAAAGAGAATTTCAGATAAATGTAATACCGTTAATTAAATTTTTTGGATGGTCTCGTATAAAAATTAGATGTAATACAGCCACGTGGAGAGATTTTCATACCTTACTTTGGTGTTTGGATTCTGTTTTCCTTAAAAATCGGAACATAATATTAACGATAATCAGATTTTTTAATGTTTTAGGTAGAAAGTTAAATGTACTGTAAGAGAGTAGTGAGTTAAAATATTTTTCATAAAAATCCGTAAAAACATTATTTCGTAAATGAGAAGATTATTTGTTTATTAATTAGAAGAGGGAGTTCAAACAATTATTTGGCGTTAGTAGATTTTTAAATAAATTCGGAAATTTCTGGCGACGATTTGTAAGAAACAAAATCCGGAACTTTCTTTATCGATTACAAAACTTCTATGTTATGTTTTACAAGAAAATTAAATGTCTAAAAAGTAATTTTCAGTAATCAATTCTAGTAAATTACTTTTTTTAAAAGCCTTATGCGATTTCAAACAATCATTAGGCATTATTCATGTTTTATAAAACAATATCCGGAACATTTTTACACTTAATGAAATATAAGTCAGTATAGAGATTATGATTTAGCATTAATATGCTATTTACATAAAAAACGGAACAACATATTATTGATAATGTGTTTTTGCAACGTTTAAGCATGGAAATTGAATGTAATATAAGTTAGAAGAGCAAACAAACATTTGTTGGCGTTGATTAGTTTTGCACAAAAAAATCCGGAACAATCAATTTTAGATACTTAAAACTATTGAGATGTTATGGGAGGAACATTAAAGGGTAAATCAGATTTTCAATAGCTTTTAGAGTTCTAGTTTTTTAAATCTAATCGTGACGGACAGACCGACCAACAGACACAACGCACAAAAATAAGCTTCTTTTATTCGGATGGGGGCACTAAACAAAAAATAAATAAAATCTGATTTTTAAAAAAAGTTTAAGGAATTGGTTTAGCACCTGATCATGTTGCGACGTTACGCTACTGCACGAAAATCGCTGCATAAAAAGTCCATTTAAAAAAATGTGCGTGATATTTACATACAAAGTGCATTATTAGCCTTTATAAACAAACAGAAATGTTTTCTTTTAATTTTAGCAGCTAGTTGACCAGAAAAAACGTCTTTAACTATTATTTGTATTTGTTGTAAACATTTCCTGTACATTTTAAAAATATATTTGACTTAGTGATACTGAAAATACACAAAAATTGTCCATCTTTGTTAGCATATTGTAACATTGCCTCCCTTACATTTACGTAATTGTTTTAGAATTGGTGTATTTTTATGAAAAAATCGCTTGCATAATTAATTTTATAAATTAAACGGTTTGCTTTTAGAAAACCAAAAGTAGCCGTTGCACCTAAACTTTTCAAGCCGGATTTAATGATGAAATAATATTTTTCATATCTCTTCTAGTTTTCGAGATCTGAGTGTGACAGACGGACAGACGGACAGACGGACATTTTGCACAAACCTAATAGCGGCTTTTTCCCCTTACGGGGGCCGCTAAAAAAAACAAAGCTGTGATGCCAAACTAGAATGAAATCATCTTTAATATAACAATCTCTTTAATGACAATCATAGGTCAAATATCAATTAGAAGTTGTAAAATGTCTTTTACTTAGAGATTATAATTTTAATAACACTGACTTCTACCTAACAAAGAAAAAAAATGCTACTAAATTAAATCCCGCTTCTAGGTTAATATTGATGACAAACCAGTAAAATCAATTTGTACAAGAATATACACAATTTCAGTAAACTCAAGTCAATACAGATTTTTGACAATCACGGAGCTAAATTTCAGGGATAGAACTTACAGTATGTGATAAAAGTCACAGCCAGTGTTTCTCAAAATTTGCTATTGATGCCCCCATCAAAACAAAAAAAAGTACCTTTATTACCTTTTCTACTGTTAAAGCTTCCGCGCGGTGTTGATTCTTGACAATATGTCTAGTGTAGATCTGACTGGAAGTAACGCTGAACTCAACTAATTCAGTAACACCGGCGAAAGGCCGAAACAATCAAATATGTAGTATGTTTGTGCGAAATGTCCGTCTGTCCGTCTGTCACACTCAGATCTCGAAAACTAGAAGAGATATGAAAAATATTATTTCATCATTAAATGCGGCTTGAAAAGTTTAGGTGCAACGGCTACTTTTGGTTTTCTAAAAGCAAACCGTTTAATTTATAAAATTAATTATGCAAGCGATTTTTTTATAAAAATACACCAATTCTAAAACAATTACGTAAATGTAAGGGAGGCAATGTTACAATATGCTAACAAAGATGGACAATTTTTGTGTATTTTCAGTATCACTAAGTCAAATATATTTTTAAAATGTACAGGAAATGTTTACAACAAATATAAATAATAGTTAACGATGTTTTTTCTGGTCAACTAGCTGCTAAAATTAAAAGAAAACATTTCTGTTTGTTTATAAAGGCTAATAATGCATTTTGTATGTAAATATCACGCACATTTTTTTTAATGGACATTTTATGCAGCGATTTTCGTGCAGTAGCGTAACGTCGCTACAGGACCAGGTGCTAAACCAATTCCTTAAACTTTTTTAAGAAATCAGATTTTATTTATTTTTTCTTTAGTGCCCCCATCCGAATAAAAGAAGATTATTTTTGTGCGTTTTGTCTGTGGTCGGTCTGTCCGTCACGATAAGATTAAAAAAACTAGAACTCTAAAAGCTATTGAAAATCTGATTTACACTTTAATGTTCCTCCAGTAACATCTCAATAGTTTTAAGTATCTAAAAATTGATTGTTCCAGATTTTTTTGTGCAAAACTAATCAACCCCAACAAATGTTTGTTTGCTCTTCTAATTTATATTACATTCAATTTCCATGCTTAAACGTTGCAAAAACACATTATCAATAATATGTTTTCCGTTTTTTATGTAAATAGCATATTAATGCTAAATCAAAATCTCTATACTGACTCATATTTCATTAAGTGTAAAAATTTTCCGGATATTGTTTTATAAAACATGAATTATGCCTAATGATTGTTTGAAATCGCATAATTTACTAATATTATACTTATATTATTTGACAATGCGTCACTATAATTTGGTTATCAATATCAAATTGTTCCGTATTTTCATCTTTAAACAAATTTTAAAAATATCGACAATAGGTTGTTCAGGGCTTTAAAAAAAAGTAATTTACTAGAATTGATTACTGAAAATTACTTTTTAGACATTTAATTTTTTTGCTAAAACATAACATAGAAGTTTTGTAATCGATAAAGAAAGTTCCGGATTTTGTTTCTTATAAATCGTCGCCAGAAATTTTCGAATTTATTTAAAAATCTACCAACGCCAAATAATTGTTTGAACTCCCTCTTCTAATTAATAAACAAATAATTTTCTCATTTACGAAATAATGTTTTTACGGATTTTTATGAAAAATATTTTAACTCACTACTCTCTTACAGTACATTTAACTTTCTACCTAAAACATTAAAAAAAAATCTAATTATCGTTAATATTATGTTCCGATTTTTAAGGAAAACAGAATCCAAACACCAAAGTAAGGTATGAAAATCTCTCCACATGGCTGTAGTACATCTAATTTTTATACGAGACCATCCAAAAAATTTAATTAACGGTATTTCATTTATCTGAAATTCTCTTTTTCTTTTACTATTTATACAAACATCCGGAACAATCTATTATATAAACTTTTCAATTGTGTTCATACCTACAAATTATTGCGATGTTTTGAAACGTAGAATAAAGGTTAATCAATTTTTAATAACTTTTAGTTGTTGTTTTTTTTATATCAAGATGACGGACAGACCGACTGACAGACAAAACGCAAAAACAATGCGGCTTTGATCCTTTTTAAATAAATTCTATTAGAACTCAGTGCACCAATGTCTATGAACCCTCGTTAAATATCTCGTGTAAATAAAGACATTTTTTTTATGGTACCGGTACTAGCCTATTGTGAGGTAATGGAAATTTTTTTTCTTTGACGTCATATGAATGGACTCTTTAAATGTAATGTTAAAAGAACGCACTCGGTGCACCAATGTCTATTAACCCTCGAAAAATTGCTTGTATTAATAAAAACATATTTTAGTCTAACTAAGCCGTGTGACGTAGTGTTTTTTTTTTCCTTTGACGTCATATGGAATGAATTCTTTAAAAGAAATGCTAAAAGAACGCACTCGGTGCACCAAAGTCAATGAACACTCGGATAAATGGCTCGTATCGATGAAGGCGATTTTTAGTCTAGCTAGGCCGTGTGACGTAGTTTTTTTTTTTCCTCTGACGTTATATGGAATTAATTCTTCAAATGAAATGAAAAAAGAACTCGGTATAGTAATGTTTATTAAGCCTCGTTATGTGACTCGCGTTTAAAAAAGGAATGATATCTTGATTTAGATCTAATCTAGATTTTTTAAACTAGATCTAGATTTTTATTACAGTATATCTAGATCTGGATTTATATTCTAATTAAAATTATTTTAGAGTCTATATCTAGAATTTGTAGATCTAGTTTAGACTAGAATAGACTAGATTAAGATGTAGAATTTCAATTTCTAAACTTAAAGTGTAAAAAAAAAGTGTAGATTTTCATTTCCAAACGTTTTGATCAATATTGTAATGTTTTAATATACTAAAACTAATCTACTATTTTTTTATTTAATTTAAATTTAAATTTACGGCAAATGAATCTTTGAAACATTATTACTTTTGACCATCGGATGGCTGCCTGGTCGTGCGGTTTTCGCGCTAGACTGTCGTTCAGATTTATGGATGGTCCAGGGTTCAAACCCTGCCCGCTCCCATCCACCGTCGTCCTGCGGGAGACTTGGACTAGGAAGTAATTATCTTCAACTCTGAAGGAACATCCGAAACATGTAAAACATTTTACATCAAAATTAAATCACTTCTTGAATATTATTTGCGAATATGCAGATCCGACAGGGATCCGACTTCGACGGGGGCCGCCTCTGAGTTTGTGTAACACAAACTCTCTTTGTAATCTTGTTTAATCTACTGTCTTAGTCTTACAATGTGCAAGGGCCAAAATGTAGGGAAACATAAAAGACAACACAACTTGAGTCTTGATTGCGATTTCAACTTCTCTTTCTGTGTCCACAATCAAGTTCCTCTGAACACATATTTCCCTCAAGTGTCACTAACTGATACTGTCCAATGTGATGTGTCATAGGTGACCGCAGACATAGTTCGTTTGCGCTGACACTATAGGTGTGTCTATCTATACTTCATCACATCACGTTCCAGAGGTTACACCGCTTTCCCTCACACGTCTGACAGACAATTTACCTAATATGACAAATTGATATTTATCAATACTCGTTCTCCCACTATACACCTAACGTTCTTTCGGGCATTTACAAGTGTATTTTATTTCCTCTCTCCACTTACTTGTCCCCACACGACCTAACTCTTTACTGATGTATGATCATGATCAAATACAAAGAATAAATTATAAAACTTACTTTTTCGTGATGTAACTACATCGTCGCCTTATAAATGCCCTTTCTATTCATACAAACATACATACAATTCATACATACTACCCGAAATAAATAACCAACATAAGCTAATCTAATAATAACGCAATCGCATATACAGTATAACATAAATATCCTATTCAAAGATACCTTAACACAACCTAATACCCGTCTAGTTATGACTACTAGTTAGGTCAATTAATTAAGAATAAACAATTTAAATAAAATCCGACTTATTTACACACTACGGTCTCATAGTGCTATGTTTCACAGGCTATCTACACGACTCATACATTTGTTCTCTCCAACTGGAGTTAACATCTCTTCTTACACCACTATAGCCCGCTTGTGGCCTTCTACCTCTGTATGACTTGCGATTACCGCTACCATAGTCATCTCTTCTACCATCACTGTCGGATACAGACCTGTGCCTCCTATCCGAACTCGCAATCTTCTGTTTAGACTGTTCTGCCCTACTCCAACAGTCTTTAGCGATGTGCCCATGTTTATGGCAGTTAAAACAAATTATGTCCTTTCTAGGTTTGTTTCGCTTCTTGTTGTTATACCTGCTTTTCCAACTTCTAACCTTTTTGTCAGAAGCGGCTCTGACACCTGCTACATTTCCAAGTAAAACATCTCTAGATAACCTTGGCATGGCTACCCCTTCGCAATACCCTGTGTACAATGGAGATCGAAGGAACACTTTGCACGCTTCGAATCTCTTAACTGCGCCGTCTGCCAACCTGACTGATTTGGTATAGCCTAAATAATCCTTAGATTTCACTAATCCCCCTCGAACTGCGAGTGTACTGCTAGCTGTGTCCCGGATCACATTTACCTGTTTATTATTTATCATGCCTGGATATAGTTTAAATCTATCTTCCCCACAATCAACGTAATTAATTTCTTCCTCTGGTTCACTATGTCCGCTATCACGATCCCTGTCTTGGATGCTCCTTACAAAATTAACCTTATCTGGTGGCCGATTATCCTCTGTTGTCTACGGTTTCCTTGATTACCTCTCCTATCACTATTGCCACTATTATTTTGTGTATTCCCATTGCCAGCTCCATTCCCTCTAAGTTTCCTACACTGGTATGCCATGTGTCCCTTTTCCTGACAGTTAAAACTTGTAACATCCCTAAGGTTTCTATCACCCGCTTTAGGTCTATCTATTCTCCTATCATAACTTTCCTTGCCATTGTTTTCATTTTCCCAAGGTCTATCATTTAAGCCTTCATAACTATCCCGACCATTGTTCCCACGTTCCCTGGACCTATCGTTTCTCCTACCATAATCCCTATCATTACCATCATTTCTCTTTACATAATTTACCAGGTCAATAACTTTTTTATGGTCGCTAACTGAAAGTGGGTTGTTTGGGTAAGCATTCTTAAAGATCCTAATAATTTCTACCAAGTCTTCAATTACCCTAGGGTTTCTTTCTTTTACAAAGGACTGCAGCTGAGGGTCGCACTTATTGATAAAATTATCAATCAGAATGAAGTTCTTCAACCCCTCGTAGGTGTTCTCTACATTCTCGAATCCGAGCCATTTAGTGAAGAAGTCCTTCTCTGAGTTGATGGTTGTCTGCGGATCAACTTGGCTGGATGGAGTGTTTTCGTAATACTTCTTTCGGAATGTTGCCGCGTTGTGCCCGTATGCGTTTAGCAGTTCCTTCTTTAGCACCTGATAGCTGTTTTGCATCGAGTGGTCGTGGTTTTGGCAAATCGTGAGGGCTTTCCCATGTACGAAGTCCAACAAGATTTCGGACCACTCCTTCTCCTGGACATTAAACTTTGCTAGTTTAATTTCAAAACGTTTTAGATAGTCGCCGATGTCGTCCTTGTCTTCCGCAAAAGGTTGGATTTTCTTTTTCATCCATGCGGCGCTACTATGGCTTTTTATGTTGGCCCTATTGTTGCTGTTACCTTCGGTGAGCACACTTACACCAGCCTCTATCCTCATCTGTTCAACTTGAATTCTCACTTTTCTGTCCGCCTCTTCTTTCTTCTCCCTCTCTACACGTTCCGCCTCTTCTTTTTTCTCCCTCTCTACACGTTCCGCCTCTCTAACCTTTTCCCGTTCTACACGGTCTGCCTCTTCTTTTTCTTTTTCTCTGGCTCTTTCAGCTTCTCTGACTCGTTCCCGCTCTCTGCGGTCTGCCTCTTCTTTTTCTTTTTCTCTGCCTCTAGCTTTCTCTCTTTCCAAGCGTTCTGCTTCTGCCGCCACCATCTGCTGTACATAGACAGTTAGTTCTTTGCCGCGCAGTTCTAGTTCTGTCTTGGCTTCATGAATTAGCTTTTCTCTAAATTCTTCCAGGTCGTAACCTGAAGTAGTTGCCATATTACCTTTATGTTACTTTAAATCAAATTACCTTTTGAGCGTAACCTCGCTCCGCGGCTTCCTAATATCTCTTGATTCAAATGAATTAAATTCGTCACTCTACCCTCGGCGTCTAGACTACCAACTCCGACTTATAATAACTTCTGTACTTTCCAAGATACACTTAGTATCCTTGGTACCAGTGTGTAGGCTACACTCTGATCCGACTGACTACGATGTGCGACACACGCACACTCAACCGACTACGTGTTACTCACACGAGTCGCCGGTAAATAGACCAACCTGTCTATTTACAAATACTAAAATTACAAATGGGCAATCAGGCTTCACCTCGATTGTTCCCCAGATCTAGTCTAGATTACGCTAGATCTTAGTTACTTCTTACCTGCTTTCACAGCCAGGAGTGTATATAACTTACAACTCATACAAATAAACGATGAAAATTAAACTAAATACGATAAACACCAAACTATCATGGGCGTAGCCAAGGGGGGGGGTCTTTGGGTTCAACCCCCCCCCCCCCCGAAATGAAATCCCCCCCGAAGGGGGGGGGTGTCGGAGTTATGTGACTGATCTTTTGCTTTAATTTTGTTTATTTTAGGTGAAATTTAAATACTAAACCATCACTAGCCCTAGCACAGCCAAGGGGATTTTGAGTTTAAAAACCCCTACCAGGGGGTTTTGAGTTGGAACCCCCCTACTAGGGAGTTTAGAGGGGTTTTGAGTTTGAAACCCCATACCAAGGGGTTTTGAGTTTAAAACCCCCAACAAGGGGTTTTGAGTTTGAAAACCCCTACCAGGGGGTTTTAAGTTTAAAACCCCCTACAAGGGAGTTTTTTAATTAAATCCCCCTCTTCTATAAAATAAAAAAACAAAATTTACGATAAACCCCTCTTCAACATACAGAAGTAAATTACACACTCAAAATTGTATGAGCGTAGCCAAAGGGGTTTTAAATTTAAACCCTTCTTCAGCTGGGTTTGAAGCTAAAAAATACCTCTTCAATATAAAAAAAAGCAAATTACGCTCTCAAAATGCTATGAGCATAGCCAAAGGGTTTTTTAGTTTAAACATCCCGCCAGCGAGGTTTGAAGCTAAAAAGTAAATCTTCAAAATAAAAAAAAATCAAATTTCGCAATCAAAATGCTATGAGCGTAGCCAAGCTTATTGGGTGTTTTGAGTTTAAATTTCCCTTCAGAGGGTTTGATGCTAAAAAATACCTCTTCAATATAAAAAAAATCAAATTACACACTAAAATTCTTTTAGCGTAGCCAAGCCAATGGGGGGTTTTGAGTTTTAACCCCTCTCCTCCAGATGGCTTTTTTAAAAGCTTAAAACCCCTCAAGATAGTTTTGAGTTTAAAATCCCCCTACAGAGCGTTTTAAGGTTAAAAGCCTCTCTCTTCAATATTATTTCTAAAGCAAACTACAGTCACCAAATTCTATGACTGTAGCTAAATGTGGTTTTGAATAAAAAAAAAACAAAAAAACTCCAGATATATTTTAGTTTAACCCCCAACAGATGATTTTGACGATAAAACTTCCCTTTTCGATATAACATCTAAAGCTAAATAGTCACCTAATTCCAAAATCGTAGTCAAGAGAAGGTACACATATCTACCAGTGGCTGGGCTCCATTAATAAAGTGCAATGAAATTGAAAAGCACTAAATGTGGCTCTACAAAGATGGCTAAGACATATTTTAGGAGTCATTTATAGAGATCGGGTCTAAATCAAGGAAATCCTATGCCGAAAAGGGAGTCGACACCTTAGTAAGGTTGTGACAGAGCGTCACATGAGGTTTGCGGGACATGTTCTCCGACAAAATGAATTACGCATACAAAGAGTTGCGATGACATCCTAGTACAACTTGGCGCCACACTTTCATGGAGGTCCTTAGAGCAGGTGGGAAGATGCTTCGGACAATGCCAGTGACAGATTTTTATGGAAACAGCTTGCCAGCAAATGCGCCGAACGGCGCGGGAGTGTCTAAGTCAGTAATAATAGCACATTAGGTTTTTCAATATAAAACTTGTTAATAGCAAAATAATGCACTGTAGATACCTCAGAATATGCATTTAGTTGGTTTTCAAAACCAGAAATAGTGCTTGGCTTCGCCCCGCGCAGGGGGAGCTCTCAGCGTTCCCCCAGACCCCTTGCTGGCAAGGGCGAGGAGTTTTCATTTTTTTCACTAACTCCAGGAGGAACCTATTCTTGGGCACAATAAACGTCTTCCAAAAGAAAGAAAGGTCAGAATGTAATAGAGATTAATTATGTACACACACACATCCATACAAACATATATATATATATATATATATATATATATATATATATATATATATATATATATATATATATATATATATATATATATATATATATATATATATATATATATATATATATATATATATATATATACTTTTTTTTTCGGGGGGGGGGGGAGGATCCTCCCTGAAAACCCTCCCCGAAAAAAAATCCTGGCTACGCCCATGCAAACTATAGATCTAGTTCTAATGAATGAGACTTTCGTCTGACAGTAAGACTTAAGACTGGAGTATTACAAACAATTAATACACAACGTTGCTACAACAAAAAAAAATGCTTAACTAAATGATTCATATTCAAATACAGGACGAATTAACAGCTAAACGTATATCTGGACCTCTTGCTAGATTATACCTAATTTTAAGGATATCCCCAATCCACCACGATTTAACCTGGTAGTGATAATCTAGCGAGTGGTCACTTCCCTACAGACTCTAACTATTCTAAGGAGAAAGTAGTTAAATAACACTTGACTTATCTGTCTAAGAAGCGGCGATAACTCCACAGTCAGTCTCGGGTCCACTCTTCCTACCCTAATGTCTGTCCCGGCGGCAAGGCTCACGGCGATGTCTTCCCTAGCGGTGAGATAAGGACAGCGAACGTTTCGGCTCTCCAAGGTCCTTCGGTACTGGTCTGCAACGGCTCCGGTTCTTCGGTGGTACGGCGTCTGGTTCTGGTTCACGGTGATCTGTCGTCTGGCTCCGGTTCGTCGGTGACGTAGAGTATGGTTCCGGTTGCTGGTTCCGACGCAGGTACGGTGGTTCCAGGTGGTCGTCTGTCCAAAGTGAAACTGGAACGGTCCAACAGTTGACACAGCGACAAAGTCAAAGTCCAGTGCTAAAATACCGGCTATCTGGCTATCTAACGTGTAGCACAGATTCAGCCGAGACGTAGATCAAATTAGCACTACTGTACTTAAATGCCGTAGGCAGTAAGATGGCTCCTACGTCAAAAGTTCTTTGGCGTGACCTCAACGGTCGATCTTGGCCTTGCAGAGGTGACCTTAACGTTCGTTCTCACGATGCCGGGCAGGCGATATCTCTTCAGTACGGCTTTGACAGGACGGTTTTCTTCTCTTCCACCAACTGTAGCCTTCTCAATACCGAACTACAGGCTTCAGTACGATGCCCCAACGTATGGGCGTTTCCAAATTACAAATGTAGATCTAGATCTATATTTCGTTACCTCCTCGGTCTACGAGTCCAGGATCTCTCACTGGCTTTCCTTCGCCGACGTGGCTGTATAATCAGGGTCTAGCTGCAGACTAGGCCGATGACGTAACTTCTGCCTCCTCCTAACAGAGGGCTTCTATCCTTCTGGATGTTGATGCCAGTGAGCTCCGAGTCTGGGGTCGCCACGTTGTTAAAGCTTCCGCGCGGTGTTGATTCTTGACAATCTGTCTAGTGTAGATCTGACTGGAAGTAACGCTGAACTCAACACTTCAGTAACACCGGCGAAAGGCCGAAACAATCAAATATGTAGTCGACGCTGATGTTGTTCTATAACGATATTTAATAATCAAGAAGGGAATCGTCTGATGTCAGCTATGTCCGTAAATCCGTATCTATTCTATTGTACTCAAGTCTACTACTCTACAAGAAGCGTCTTCCTTTTTGCGTCACTTAGAGCGTTCTTATTTTTTAAAGATCTGTCACGTCACTTGTCGCTAATTAAAACTTTCCCCTTATTCCCGAAACAAATAACTAATTCCTAATCATGTCATAACACTACAAACTAAATTGTAATGTAAAAATATGAAAAACACAAAAATATTTTTTTAAAGACAATACATCCATTATAAACCTTAAAATAAAATAGATCTGTTTGAAAAAAATTGAATTTTTGTTTTTACCTCAAATTGTGTATTAAGGACTCGTGATGTTGACACCATCAATCAGTGTACTAAGGACTCGTGATGTTGACACCATCAATCAGTGTATTAAGGACTCGTGATGTTGACACCATCAATCAGTGTACTAAGGACTCGTGATGTTGACACCATCAATCAGTACACTAAGGACTCGTGATGTTGACACCATCAATCAGTGTATTAAGGACTCGTGATGTTGACACCATCAATCAGTGTACTAAGGACTCGTGATGTTGACACCATCAATCAGTGTACTAAGGACTCGTGATGTTGACACCATCAATCAGTGTATTAAGGACTCGTGATGATGACACCATCAATCAGTGTACTAAGGACTCGTGATGTTGACACCATCAATCAGTACACTAAGGACTCGTGATGTTGACACCATCAATCAGTGTATTAAGGACTCGTGATGTTGACACCATCAATCAGTGTACTAAGGACTCGTGATGTTGACACCATCAATCAGTACACTAAGGACTCGTGATGTTGACACCATCAATCAGTGTACTAAGGACTCGTGATGTTGACACCATCAATCAGTTTCTTGTTTGAACCATTCTACCAATTAGACCAGCAGGCATTGCATGAAATAGAAAGTATTCATTGGTACATTTATTACATATAGAACACTTAAGATCTAGAATCTAGAGACGTAATCTATAATATATTTACTACTAGACACCCGCGGGTCTTTATTTGCGTATTACTGTCGATATAGTCACTGAGAGTATTTTTAAAACATTTAAACGAAATAATAATGTAATAAATAAAGCAAATGTGTAAATGTAAAAATAGTGTGAATGAAGCCATCAAATCAAAATAGCTAATCTACTTAAATCCATTTTTTCAAATTAAAACATTTGCTTGTAGGCCTACATATATTTGATTAAAATTTGAAATGAATAGACTTAATTTTTTATGTTCATGTGTTGAAGTATAAAGTAAATCTTGAGGTAGACATAGATCTAGATCTAGACTAATCTAGAGTTAAAAATTGGCTTTTATAGAGTTTATTTTTGTGCTGCGTGAAGGCTTTACTCTGTGCATGCGTGACCTTTTTCATGAATGGATATAGGCATATCCCAACACGGCTACGCAGCTTTAGCGAACAAATGTATTAAAAATGCTTTAGAAAAACAAATTTGAATGTTAATTTGATTAAAATATGAAATGAATGGACTATAATTAGTATGTTCATGTGTTAAAGCATAAAACTATCTTTGCGAAAAGAAGTTTTATCATCTTACAGTTTAATTAGAGTTTTAGACCTAGGAATAGACTCAGTAGAGAGATGTGTTAATGTGTAACCATAGTTTGGTAATGTCTAATGAAAGAATGTGCATCGGGATATCTAAATTCGCAGATAAAATTAACGAATTAATGTAAAAATTTGAAGATTAATTTTATTAAATAATGAAATCAATAAACTATATTTTGTATTTTCATGTGTCAAAAAAAAAACTATAAGAGCAAAGTTTAGTTCTTAAAATTAGATCTAGATCTAAATCCTTTTGATCTTTTCTCATGTCAACATTGTAAACATGGCCTATAGATCCATAAAATACTATAGCTGTAATAGAGTTGGTGTCTGTCCATTAATGCGTTTAACAAGCTGGAACATACGGACAATGTGTCCTGGCTTCAATACTGACCCTGAACTCGTCACCGACATGCGACAAACAGCTATCATCGACAGAGAACTCAGCAGACTAAACATTGATGTGGCCTGCCTGCAAGAAACCAGACTGGCAGACAGTGGATCTCTTACAGAAAGCAACTATACATTCTACTGGCAAGGAAAACCAGAACAAAGCCCTAGAATACATGGCGTCGGCTTCGCAATAAGAAACAGTCTCGTCCCCTGCATTGCAATGTTTCCCATTGGCAATGAAAGAGTAGCACACATGAAATTTGCATCACCGCAAGGCAAAGTTAATATAATCTGTGCTTACTCACCAACCCTTGCTGCACCAGAAGAGGACAAAGAAAGATTCTTTCAAGCTCTAGAGGACGTAATTAAAAGTATTCCAAAATCCGAGCACCTCTATATAAATGGAGACTTTAATGCCCGTGTTGGTGATGGAAATGATGCATGGCCAAAATGCTTGGGACCTCATGGTGTTGGCAAAATAAATGACAATGGCCAAAGGCTACTCGAGTTCTGTAGCTCTCATGAACTGTGTATAACAAATACATTCTTCTCTGGCAAGGAACGCCATAAAGTCTCTTGGCAGCACCCACGCTCAAAAAGGTGGCACCAGCTTGACCTCTGCATCACCCGAAGGACGGATCTGAAAAGTGTCATCCACACCCGTTCATACCATAGTGCGGACTGCAACTCAGACCATTCACTAGTGTTAAGCAAAATCAAGCTACTTCTCAAGAAGGCTTACACTTCCACTCAACCCAGGACTAGGCGAATTAACGTCAACCATGTAGGTGACCCAGAGAAGTGTGCACTCTTTGGCGAGCTCCTAAACAGTTCAATCCCCTCGTTAAGTGATGAAGAAGACATCTCTATCAGATGGGAGAAATTAAGAGACGTAATCTACAGTTCGGCAATCACCGCCTTTGGGCCTCAAAAACACAAAAATGTAGACTGGTTTGAGGCGAATCTAGCACATATGGAACCTTGCATCGAGAAAAAACGATCTGCACACCTCGCTCACAAGACAAAGCCTAATCCAAAATCTTTGGAGGCCTTCAAAAGTGCTAATAAAGAGGCAAAACAAATGGCTAGAAAATGTGCTAACAACTTTTGGAGGGATACCTGCAACAGAATCCAAGACAGTCTCCACTCATGAAATAGCAAAGCTCTATTTGATGTCATTAAAGCGGCCCTGGGTCCAACAGTGTCTAAGCCTGCCCCCCTTCTATCCAAATCAGGAGAAAAAATTACAGATCAAACCAAGCAGCTAGAACGATGGACAGAACACTACCTCGAAGTCTATGCCACACAGAATACAGTAGACGATGTCGCCCTGGCTTCTCTACCAGATCTTCCAGTACTGGAATGCCTAGATGAGCTTCCGAGCCTTAGTGACCTCAAAAAAGCAATTAACTGCTTAAAAAATAGAAAATCTCCTGGGAGTGATGGTATCCCAGTGGAAGTAGTGAAAGTCAACGAATCACTCCTGCTCCCTGAACTCTATATTCTCCTCTGCCGCTGTTGGGAAACAGGTCATGTCCCACAGGACATGCGTGACGCAACTATAGTCACAATATACAAGAACAAAGGGGATCGGAGTGACTGCAACAACTATAGGGGTATCTCTCTCCTCAGTATAGTGGGCAAAATCTTTGCTAGAGTGGCACTATCCAGGCTGCAAGTGATAGCTTCTAGAGTCTACCCAGAGTCTCAGTGTGGATTCAGGAGTGGTAGGTCCACTATATACATGATATCTTCTCTACGACTACTGCAGGAGAAATTCAGAGAGAGAGACAGACCCCTTTACATTGTTTTTGTTGATTTGACTAAAGCTTTTGACATGGTCAGCAGAAGTGGCCTTTTCAAACTCCTGAGGAAAATACTACTGAAGTTAATTGAGTGTTTTCACGAGGAAACTAAATGTACTGTCAAATTCAATGGAGCCCAATCAGCACCTTTTGAGGTTTGCAGTGGTGTCAAGCAGGGATGTGTGCTCGCACCTACTCTGTTTGGCATATTCTTCTCCTGTCTACTGCATTATGCGTACAGCGACATAAACGAAGGTGTGTTTCTCCATACAAGATCCTCTGGAAAACTATTTAATGTATCAAGGCTGCGGGCAAAAACCAAGGTTAGGAAGCTACTCGTCAGGGAACTCCTGTATGCTGATGATGCAGCTATTGTGGCTGATTCTGATATTCAGCTACAGTCCATGGTTGACAAACTATCTGCTGCTTGCCAGACGTTCGGCTTAAACATCAGTCAAAGCAAGACTAAGATACTTGTCCAAAACACAAACACTGCACCTCAAGTAAGCATTAATGGCCAACCACTAGAAATTGTTGATCACTTTTGTTACCTTGGCTCCATCATATCCAACAACACTCTACTGGATAAAGACATAAACAACAGGATAGCCAAGGCGATGGACACCATGTCGCGGTTGCAGAAAAGTGTTTGGGACAACATATTGCTGACTAGCAGTACTAAAGCCCTAGTCTACCGGACCTGTGTGTTGAGCACCTTGCTGTACGGAAGTGAAACATGGTCAACCTACTCATGGCAGGAAAAAAATGTCTTCCACCTCCGATGCCTAAGGCGGATCTTTAAAATAAGGTGGCAAGATAAGATAACCAATGAGGAAGTGCTACGAAGAGCAGGGTGCCAGGACATCCGCTCTGTTATCAGCAGCAGACGCCTTGGCTGGCTTGGCCACGTTCGTAGAATGCCAGTAGGTCAACTTCCACAGGACATTCTGTATGGCGATCTAATAGAAGGCAGGAGAGCCGCTGGTCGCCCACTTTTACGTTATGCGGATGTATGCAAACGCGACATGAAGCTCTTCAAAATCGACACTGGCAACTGGGAAGAGGTGGCACTGGACAGATCCACATGGAGAGAGAGCATAAAGAAAGGGTCACAGATTGCAGATGTCATACACAACAGAAGCAGAAAGAAGGGTGAAAATGCAACGGCGCCTGGTGATTATATATGCCCAACCTGCGATCGCAGCTGTGTATCAAGGATTGGCCTCTTTCGTCACACAAGAAGTTGCAAAGGGAAAAGATCGTCTCTCGAGACGTAAAATGCCACAGAATAGAGTTGGTCTATTTTTTTTTTTGAGGGTCTTAAGTTTGTTTTAGGGCCACAATACATACACTACGGTCTAAGTTGGTACCCAAGGAACATTTCTGCCAAATTTTATCAAGATTGGTCAAGCGGTTTTTATTTCTATATGGGGACATACATACATACATTATACATACATACATACGCCAAACATTCTGCTTTATATAATAGATTATATTTAAGTAAAAATATAAGCAAAGCTTAAATAATTTATCAATAAACTTAAAGCAACTTTAAATTTAATAAATGACTTTTTTTTAATTGAATAATTCCAATGATATTGATCTAGATCAGTGGTTCCCAAACTTTTTTGTCTCGTATACCCCTTGCCATGTTTTCTGGTTTTCCGTAGACCCCCTGCTTAAGTTATATTGAATTTTTGAAAATTCATCAATTTCAAATTACACATAATTAAAACTACATTTTAAGTTGAACTTTTTTTTAAATAACTCTATTAACTGGCACAAATTAAAACCCATTATAGAACAGTGAATACGTATAGCATACAATCACTAAACACATTGGAAACTTTTTGTTTTTAAAGGCTTGCAAGCTCACCATCCGTTGCTACGGAGATAATTTTTCTTATAGGGATTTGCTGTTTTATGAAGTAGTTCTTTAAAACATTAAATATTTATGTGCCTTAAACATCACAGTAAAGTTTTCACTTGGAGCAGTTTTTCATGGATTTCTTAAGCCATAATAATTTGAAAAAAAAACTCATTACCAGACAAGGTTGACTCAGCCAGCTGTATAGAGAAATATGTTGTTTGCAGAAATATGTCGTTTGCAAAGACTTACATTAGAAGAAAGAAATATTTGACTACATTCCAACAGAGCTCAAGAATTTAGTGAGCTCTTCTATAAATCCATTGCCCTAACAACCAATGGGTCAGAGTTTGCATGGATGGTTCTCAGAAATCCACCACAAACGGAGGAGCTGGAATACTCATTTAATGGCCCAATGGAGAAAAAATAATTTAAAAATTAAGTTCATTATAACTAATGAGCTCTATGACAACCACAGTGAAGAAATAGGAGCACTGGAGCTAACAGCTACCATGCTAGCGAATCAGCCAAGTTCACTAAACAGTTGTTTTTTTCATGGCCGATATAAAAAATAGTCCTTCAAAGCTTGACAAACTCTGATTCCTCCTGAGTAAAACAACTAATGATGTCTGAAATTGTTCTGTAGTCACAGATTAATAATAAATTACTGTAGACGTTACTATTTAATAATGATAATAACGAGACTGTCTTTATCAAGGTAGACATAGACATATATAACTAACTTTTATTTCCGTCCGATTCTTTGCTTTCGCATAAAACATAAACAACAAACAATGACGTAATATCTTCTAATATTAACACATCCTTCCTTTTGAAGCTATCATCACATCCTTCCTTTTAAAGTTCTTAATACTTATTTTTACAAGGAATTTTGACAACTCGACCACTTCTGGTTGTCTTGACCGGCACAGCAAGTTCTTTAGATGTTGGTTTATAATTGTCTGTTTCTTTTGTTCTAACAGTTTGCTGTTCATTGTCTTCGTCGGTGTCATAGTACCCAGAGATGTCTTCTTCGTAGCTCTTGTTTAAAAACCGTTGATTTCGTCTGTATGTTTTCCCATCATTTGTCTTTATGATGTAAGATCTGGGTGATGGATGTTTCTTAATGACGACTGCTTTCTGCCATGTTTGTCGTAGACAAACCCTCACCTTCTCCCCGACAGAGTAGTCTTTAGGTAACCTTGCTTTTGAATCGTATTTCGCTTTGCAAGAAGATAAACCAGTTGCGTATACGTCAAGATCATTGACAGAAACAGAGTGTAGATATGCACAAATAGAAAAGGAAATGTTAGCTATAGTGTTTGCAGCTGAACATTTTCACCATTATATTTTTGGAAGAACTGTGACTGTACAATCAGATCACAAAAGAAAGCTTTATTGTTATACCTGATCGGTGAACCCGCTCGAGACATCTACAATACTTTTCAAGTATGTGAAGATGAGACTGTAGACAAAGTAATTGAAAGGTTTCAAAATCATTTTGTGCCTAAGTCCAACATTGTGTATGACAGATTTAAATTCTTTTCAAGAAAGCAGAAAGACGGAGAAACGTTTGAACAGTATTATACTGAGTTAAAGAATTTGGCAAAAGAATGCAAGTTTGACAACCTTCGAGATGAACTCATCAGAGATCGATTGGTATGTGGCATACAGTCGGATCGAGTGAGAGAGAAACTTCTGAGAGATGTAGACTTAACTTTAGAGAAGGCAGCAAGCATAATTCGTGCTGACGAGCATACCCAGAACCAAATGATAGATATGAAAGGACTACATGTGGATGTTGCTAATAAATTAAAGAAGAAAGAAGATAGAAAGCCAGTCAAAACCTCACAGGGAAAAATGGCAAAGAATCATGTAACAAGTTTCATTAGAGATTGCAGATCTTGTGGTGGATCTCATGGAAAATACAATTGCCCAGCATTTGGACAGACATGCAGAAGATGTAAAAAGAGAAATCATTTCGCTGTAAAATGTCGTTCGAAACACTTTAAGGCTGTTGATTCACTGGAAGATGAAAGTCAAACAAGCCAAGTAAATGAGTTGTGGTTTGAGGCAATTGGTACTGACAACAATGTCAAAGTTTGGATGGTTGATGTCAATATTATGGGAAAAATAGTCAAAATGAAGATTGACACAGGAGCACAAGCTAATGTGATATCAGAGTCAACGTGGAACAATTTAGAAATTGATACTCAGTTAAAGAATTCAAATACTACCCTACGAGCATTGGGGGATGAAGCATTAGAACTGAAGGGAGTTGCATCGGTCACATTTAAAGTCGGCGATGTAGAAGTTAAAGATGATCTGTACGTGATCAAGAAAAGTATAAATCCTATACTAGGACTGAAGACATCTATTGCTTTAAAACTAATTGAGGCAAAGAGAAATGTCGAAGTACACGATGTCAAGCAACAAAATGAAGTTCCACAAGTGTTGATGAAAAAAGTATTCGAAGGACTCGGTACATACAAAATGAAGTATCACATTAAACTGACGTCAGATGCAAAACCAGTTATTCAATGTGCGCGCAGAGTTGCACCATCACTCTATGAAGAATTAAAAAGAAAACTCACACAAATGCAACAAGATGGAGTGATCACAGAAGTTGATGAACCAACAGAATGGGTTCATAACTTGGTTATAACAAAGAAGAAAGATAACTCTTTGAGGTTGTGTTTAGATCCCCGAGAACTGAACAAATATATAATGAGAGAACATTTCACTATACCAACATTTGATCAAATCAATAGTTCACTGGGAGCAGCAAAAGTGTTTAGTATACTTGATCAAAAGGATGCATATTGGCAAGTTGAGTTGGATGAACCAAGCTCTTATTTATGTACATTTAATACTCCGTGTGGAAGATACAGATTCTTGAGAATGCCTTTTGGTATATCCTTAGCTAGTGAAGTATTACAGAAACGTGCTTATCAAGTATTCGGAGACATACCAGGTGTACATATCATGTCAGATGACATGCTGATTGCAGCAAAAGATGAAAAAGAACATGATCAAATTTTTGAAAATGTTCTGGAGAGAGCTAGAAAGAACAATGTAAAGTTCAACAAGAACAAGATACAATATAAACTTTCTGGTGTTAATTATCTCGGAAGACAAATTGGAGCAGATGGTATTCGTCCAGATCCAGCTAAAATCAAAGCAATAATGGAGATGCCAGCACCAACAGATCGAACAGGAATTCAAAGACTGCTAGGGATGTTGAACTTTCTGTCAAGTTTCATTCCAAACATGTCAACAATTACCAGTCCATTGCGTGAATTGCTAAAGAAGGATGTATTGTGGCAGTGGAATGCAGAGCAAGAAAATGCTTTCCAACTAATAAAGAAAACACTTAGTGAAGCTCCAGTTCTGCAATTGTTTAACTCTGAAAAGCCAGTTACTATTCAGTGTGACGCTTCTTCTAAAGGGTTGGGAGCATGTTTAATGCAAGAAGATAAACCAGTTGCGTATACGTCAAGATCATTGACAGAAACAGAGTGTAGATATGCACAAATAGAAAAGGAAATGTTAGCTATAGTGTTTGCAGCTGAACATTTTCACCATTATATTTTTGGAAGAACTGTGACTGTACAATCAGATCACAAACCTTTGCAAACTATTGTGACGAAGCCTTTACATAAGATTTCACCAAGACTTCAGTTGATGATGTTAAAGACTGTTGAGATATCAATTAACAGTAACTTACACTCCAGGTTCAAAAATGCAAATAGCTGATACGTTATCGCGTGCGTACATCAATGGTCAAGAACAATCAAATTCAAATGATGACATGGTTATGAGAATTCATAGCGCAACAGCACAGTTTCCGGGAAGTGATCAGAAGATTATTGAAATTAGAAGGAAAACTGAATCTGATGCTAAATTAAAACTTGTAATGAATTATGTCAGAGAAGGTTGGCCAAAGATAAAAACTCAAGTTCATGAAACAGTGAAAGTGTATTGGTCATTTAAAGACAGTATTCATGAAGAGAATGGAATATTGTTTTATGAGAACAGAATTATAATTCCTTCAAGTATGAGAAATGAAATTCTCGACAAGTTGCACATAGGTCATTTTGGTCTTGAGAAAACCAGATCGAAGGCAAAACAGAGTGTGTTTTGGCCAGGATTGTCCAAAGATATTTTTTCGACAATAATGAAGTGCGCAACATGTGCAACGTTCAAAAGAAATAATGTGAAGGAAAAATTGCTACCTCATGCTGTACCAGAAAGACCATGGAAAAAGGTTGCGACCATAGACATAAATAAATATAGACTGGAAGTAGGAAGTTATTTTTATTTGGGGGGAGTCAAATATGTTTTATGTACTATATCTATGTGAAAAAAAAAATGGCGGCAATTGAGCTATAAATTCAATATATAATTATGATCTTTAGTTTTGAAAAGTACAAATCTGCCATATTCCCAATATTTTGCCTTTGTTTCATAATCATAGACATAGGCAAATATATATAGGTTTGTGATGTGGATCTATGTTTGTTGACATGGCTTCTTTATTAATGTACGGCGGTCGTCTTATCGATTCAAATTGTTAGAATTAGTTTTTACTCAAAAAAGTCAAAGAAAATTAGCAGAATGTGCTCTAATGTTCGTAGTACGATAGGCCAAGGATAAATTCTAAAGGTTCAAAAAAAATTGAATATTACACACAGTAACTTTAAGTTTCAGTAAGTCAGAATAATTAGTAGCCTATTACTGTGACTGTGATTGTGACTAATTTAATATTGATAGATATAAATCTAATAAATATCATATATGACTAATATTTGTAATAACTAGGTCTAATACTTTTCATACTTTTTACTACTAACTATTAAACTAGTCAGTCTAACATCTATGCATGCAGGCTATAGACTAGATCTAGTATAAGTATAGATTATAGATCTAGTGACAATCTAGTCCTAGACTATTTATATAGTAATACTAACTATAGACTATAGATTAGACTATACAGATTACAATTATATTTTATAGTATAGTATAGTAGTATAGTACTAGTAGTAAGTAGTATTTTTTTTACTATAGTATTTATATAGACTAGATCTAAATCTAATATTTAAAACTATTTATAATTATTTTAATTATGTAAATTTAATAGTAAAAAAAAAACATGGCATATATAAAATCTAGAATTCTAGGGGTATATAGGTTATGGCTGAAAAAACAAACTATAAATACTTTTAATTTTACACTGCTCATAACTGCTGCATAACTCATACAAACTTATTTTTTCCCAAATGTTTCCCATAATAGTTTTTACTATATCGTCCAGTCTATATATATATGTCTATGGTTGCGACAGATTTGTTTGAATGGCGAAACAATGACTATTTGCTAGTTGTGGACTATTTCTCTAAATACCCTGAAATAAAACGACTGGAGAACAAAACAGCAGAATGTGTTATCAGGGCAATGAAAGGTATTTTTGCTAGACATGGCATACCAGAAGAAATAGTGAGCGACAACATGCCATTCTATAGCTATCAATATAGAGAGTTTGCTTCTGAATGGGGTTTCAAGATAACAACATCAAGTCCCAGATACCCTCAATCAAATGGACAAAGATCCATATCTCGCTATGCTCGAGTATAGAAATACTCCGATAAGCGGACTGCTTTATTCGCCATCACAACTGTTGATGAGTAGAAGACTCAGGGACATCATTCCAACTGATCCCAAACTATTGAAACCATAGGTAGCTGAAAATGCAGAGACATTACTCAACGAACGACAGAGGAAAAGCAAAGCGAAATACGATTCAAAAGCAAGGTTACCTAAAGAATACTCTGTCGGGGAGAAGGTGAGAGTTCGTCTACGACAAACATGGCAGAAAGCAGTCGTCATTAAGAAACATCCATCACCCAGATCTTACATCATAAAGACAAATGATGGGAAAACATACAGACGAAATCAACGGTTTTTAAACAAGAGCTACGAAGAAGACATCTCTGGGTACTATGACACCGACGAAGACAATGAACAGCAAACTGTTAGAACAAAAGAAACAGACAATTATAAACCAACATCTAAAGAACTTGCTGTGCCGGTCAAGACAACCAGAAGTGGTCGAGTTGTCAAAATTCCTTGTAAAAATAAGTATTAAGAACTTTAAAAGGAAGGATGTGATGATAGCTTCAAAAGGAAGGATGTGTTAATATTAGAAGATATTACGTCATTGTTTGTTGTTTATGTTTTATGCGAAAGCAAAGAATCGGACGGAAATAAAAGTTAGTTATATATGTCTATGTCTACCTTGATAAAGACAGTCTCGTTATTATCATTATTAAATAGTAACGTCTACAGTAATTTATTATTAATCTGTGACTACAGAACATACAAAAGATTTTGTACAAAACATATTGGGTCACATTGTAAAGCTCAACAACAACAGCAAGAATGCTGTTCTCCAATGTTGAAATAGAAGGAAATAGAAGGCTGACACATGTACCCAATGTGAGAAAACAAATACACACTTCAACATCGCACTCTATCCGGAAGAAATGAAGAAACCAATAGTCAATTGTAAAATCGAGAAATGGACAAGCTCTCATTCGATGACATCTTTTATTATCTATTCCGATAGGACCACCTATAATTTTTCACATCGGAACCGTACACATCGTAATGAGAAAACATATGTTCCAGAAGCTCAAAATTGGGACCATTGACTTTTGCCCTTTTGGAGTGTCACCAGAGAATGCCGACCATGTCTTCCAAATTGCACTCTTCATCAAGAGGCCCAAAACAAGACACCGGCCACAGAACCCAAACATAAAATTCTTTCTCCAATGTTGAAATAGAAGGAAATAGAAGGCTGACACATGTACCCAATGTGAGAAAACAAATACACACTTCAACATCGCACTCTATCCGGAAGAAATGAAGAAACCAATAGTCAATTGTAAAATCGAGAAATGGACAAGCTCTCATTCGATGACATCTTTTATTATCTATTCCGATAGGACCACCTATAATTTTTCACATCGGAACCGTACACATCGTAATGAGAAAACATATGTTCCAGAAGCTCAAAATTGGGACCATTGACTTTTGCCCTTTTGGAGTGTCACCAGAGAATGCCGACCATGTCTTCCAAATTGCACTCTTCATCAAGAGGCCCAAAACAAGACACCGGCCACAGAACCCAAACATAAAATTCTTTTAATGATATAAGTTTGTGTAAGAGTTTTTACAATTTCTTCAACGGCTGTTAAAATAAATAATTTGCCTATCGTGTGAGGTTTTCAGTATTTTACTATAAGTAAAGAGATATAGTAAAACATTCACTAATCATCATCTTCTCAATGTCAGGTCAAAGAGAGATTTTTATGGTTGTTTTATAAATTTTATCTTTGAGTGTTTGAACGTTTTGCAAACCTTTATCTTTTTTTTTAATCAGGGTGGCATCATCTCAAATGATCCTCCAGTTTAATTGTTTTCATGGCATCATAAAAAATGGCACATTAACACTCGCTTGTTTGACAAGGAAGTAATGAAGTTCAATTTCAAATACTTAACGCTGTACAGTCTACATTTCTGTTTGTTAATTTTATAACTAGACAAAACTACACTCTTTAAATCTAGTTATTAAATTAAATAAAACAATTTTTCATTCAATCAGGATGATAAAAATTTTAAGGATTTCCTAAGGTACAAATCATAAATGTGTGTATGAAAAGATTCCCATTGTCAAAATTAAAGTCACGACATGCTAAATTGAAATTCTTTATCGTAGACCCCCTTGCACATCTCATAGACCCCCAATTCCCTTTTAAACTTTCGTAGACCCCTTGGAAGTCTTCATAGACCCCTGGGGGTCTATATAGACCACTTTGGGAATCACTGATCTAGATAGATCTATGCCTTTAAATCTAGACTTAGAAGTTGGTACTTTGACATCCCTACTCTACTGACCTATAAACTGCTAGACTACCTGCTATATAGTTTTGAAACACCATGGCTAGACTTCCAAAACCATGGTGTTAGTTGATTGATTGTTGTTTTTACATTTGCTTCATGTTTTAAAAACCCCTGTGCTAATCTTAAAGAAGGATTCCTAAGCTTTTGAAGGATACTACATTGTCAACAAATGAAAATCGTGTTTATTTAGAAAATTTACAGTAAATTCATAGGTAAGAATGATTTTGCATTTAGTATAATTTTTAAGAAAGCTTGGAATATTTTGATCGAATTTAGACCTAGATTTATGCTTAAAGTTTGTTATTTCATTATTTTTTAATGAAATTTTGTCCTCCAAAATTAAAAAAACTTACCCTAACATGCTTTATAAGATGCCAAATTAGGCTATTTTTCGAAATTGGGTAAGTGGAAAAATTATAACTACCATAACAATCTATGACTATAGTATTAAAATCAATATTTTTATTATAGAGTAGTGTTAGAAATCTTTTTTTTCTATACTTAGGTACATAAAATATAAAAGGAAATCAGCTTTATTAAGGCAAATTTGGGCCCATCCTGACAATGTTAAATGAAGTCACTCCATGATGCAGCGACTTGTGGCGCCAGACATTAGTAATTCTCGTGGATAATATGAAGTATAAATGATTAATGCATTGTTTAACAGCTTATCTTTGATCAACCTAGTGGAGAGAATGCTATCAAGGTGCTATTTTACATTATATTTATAAATATTATAAAGCTGAGGAAGTTTCTACCAAACAGCATTCTAGAAAAAGGATCGGAGTCAATTTTCAAACAATTGGATTAGCTGTGAATGAATGTTAGCTGCATGTGAGATGAAACATTCAAATTAAAAATCATATAATGGGGTAGCTGTGTTCCAAATTTCAAGCTTTTATCTATTATGGTTATAAAGTTATGATGAGATAAAGACGAAAATTCATTTTTTCGATCACAGCTTTTTGGACATTTTCTATAGTCCATTTTTCTACACATAAAACGGCATAACTTTGCTCCTATATAGATCTAACATAGAAAGATAAATATGGTATCATTGTAACCCTCTCAGCAAGCTCTACATAACTAAATAGCTTCTGTTCATATATATTTATTTTGAATTTTTTGTCAAAGTACCTATCTAAGTAAAAGAAGACCATGCGCAAAATTTCCCTTAATTTAATCAATAATCATATGTAATATGCCTTATTATATATAAAATATATTTGGAAATTCCGGAAAGCGACAGTCCTTTTGAAAAGATGACTAAGTCTAGTCAAGCCAAAATTACATTTATTTTCTACTTTGAAAATTTTTAATTTTATAGATCTAGATTAGATCTTATATAATCTTATCTTATATAATACAGACGTTACTTCAAAAAAGAAGATGATTACGTGATCTAGAATCTAGATGTAGAATATTAGCTGAATATTAGCTAATTCCTAGATTAGGGAAAATTGTTTGAGCCATTTTTTGAGATCAGTGCCCAGGGCGCCCAGGCTGGTTCCACACTGGAAGTTCCAGGTTCCATGATGATGAACATGATGAAGTTCTGACCTGAACGGAGGTATTATTTTAAAATAATAATAATAATAATAAAAGAAAAAGATGTAGATGTATTAAACAGAGATTTTTTATTTCGCTTGATCGAATCTATTGATCATGTTGATCCTTTCGACCAACTAGACCTAGATCTAGAATCTAGATCTATCTCATGTCTGTTCAAAAAGCTATGCTAAATTTTAATGTAGCGTTCGTTTTGCTAGAAAGTAATGAAAGCAACATTTATAAAGGGATCTATCATTTATTAAAAATAGAGAAGAATTTTTATTTTTTATTTTTATTTTTCGAAATATCAAATAGATCTAGAATTCTAGATCAAGTTTCATATGTATTGACCACTAAAGTGTGTAAAGCACCTGATCTAGTAAAAATTGTACATCCTTTTACATATTATGTAGACTTCTATTTATTATATCTAGCTTACTAGAGAGGAGCGTGAAAAATAATAATTAAGCACTAAACTATATATAAACTAGAACTAGATAGATTTGTGAAATAGTGCATTATCTTCATTTTAAAGAAGGTAGACAATGTTAGACCACATACAGTAAATACTATAGCCTACCAGTTACGATGTTATAGAGTCATAAATGATACATTTCATTTTTATTCGTGCAAGTGCTCCTTCTTCCCTAGTGCTATTAGAGCATGGAACGGGTTGCCTGAGCTAGCCAGGAAAACCAGTGACTTGGCAGAATTTAAGTCATTGTTTAATATGCATGACTAAATGCATGACGCGTAGGACGTAATCATCTTCTTTTTTGAAGTAACGTCTGTATTATATAAGATAAGAAAATAAAATGTATAGAAGAGGCATTAATTCTAGTGGTTGGCTGGGTACAAGTCTCTTAGAAGAGAGTAAAGAGATTTGAAACTGTAAACGTCTTATGTTAATTTTTACTAACTTTCTATTACACCCATATAGATCAAGTCCAGACTTTCAAAAACTATTGCCTGTCAGTCTGCAAAATAGTTTTAACATGATTTACTTCTCTTTTGGTATGTTCACTTGTAGTGCTAAAAGATCGGCGCGTCCAGTCTAGATATAATATATATAGGCCTGTGATCTAGACTAACATTATCACGTTAAACATCTAGATATAGTTAACTAATTATTAGATGAATTAAATGTCTAAATTAGTAGGTACACTACACTTAAATTCTGTCACTTCAGTACGATTACAGGTTTATTATATGACCTTATTTGGCTTGCACTCTTGTTAGGGGCCTACTATGATAAAGTGGGTGCTGTAGATGCAAGGCGAATGCATTTCTGTAGCTCAATATAAGCCCCTAACTTCATATTATATATAATTACATCGGTAATAAACTATTTAATGTATCAAGGCTGCGGGCAAAAACCAAGGTTGAGAAGTTACTCATCAGGGAACTCCTGTATGCTGATGATGCAGCTATTGTTGCTGATTCTGATATTCAGCTACAGTCCATGGTTGACAAACTATCTGCTGCTTGCCAGAAGTTCGGCTTAAACATCAGTCAAAGCAAGACCAAGATGCTTGTCCAAAACACAAACACTGCACCTCAAGTAAGCATTAATGGCCAACCACTAGAAATTGTTGATCCCTTTTGTTACCTTGGCTCCATCACATCCAACAACACTCTATTGGATAAAGACATAAACAACAGGATAGCCAAGGCAATGGCCACCATGTCACGGTTGCAGAAAAGAGTCTGGGACAACATATTTCTGACTAACAGTACTAAAGCACCTTGCTGTACGGAAGTGAAACATGGTCAACCTACTCATGGTATGAAAAAAAAGCTGAATGTCTTCCACCTCCGATGCCTAAGGCGGATCTTTAAAATAAGGTGGCAAGATAAGATAACCAATGAGGAAGTGCTACGAAGAGCAGGGTGCCAGGACATCCGCTCTGTTATCAGCAGCAGACGCCTTGGCTGGCTTGGCCACGTTCGTAGAATGCCAGTAGGTCAACTTCCACAGGACATTCTGTATGGCTATCTAATAGAAGGTAGGAGAGCCGCTGGTCTCCCACTTTTACGTTATACAGATGTATGCAAACGCGACATGAAGCTCTTCAAAATCGACACTAGCAGCTGGGAAGAGGTGGCACTGGATAGATCCACATGGAGAGAGAGCATAAAGGAAGGGTCACGGATTGCAGAAGTCATACACAACAGAAGCAGAAAGAAGGGTGAAAATGCAACGGCGCCTGGTGATTACATATGCCCAACCTGCGATCGCAGCTGTGTATTAAGGATTGGCCTCTTTAGTCACACAAGAAGTTGCAAAGGGAAAAGATCGTCTCTAGAGACGCAAAATGCCACAGAATAAACTGAGCACCGTTGCCGCACCAAAAAGCATTTGTCTCTACACTTTTCTTTACTTCCCCGTTCCACGTAGATAACTTTATTCATTAATAAATAATTAAATGAAATAAGAATTGAATTTATAGGGCCTACATACTTTTAACTCTCCTTTTTTTAAATTTGCACAGCGTTATCTCCTAATGTGACTATGGCTATATATGAAAAAGCACGACCTTACTATATATTTCTGACATATTTCTATTTGTTCATACTACAACTCATTCGTTGGTGATAGCTAGTATCAATTAACTTTTCTGTTTCTTCAATTGGGCCAATATTAGAATGCCAGCTAATTCATTTTAGGTAATTCTTTAAATAATTCGTTTGTAAACACCTATAAGTAAAGAAATTAAAGTTCCCCTTTCAGACGTTTTGGTCTTCTTCTTCTTCTTCATCGTTCTCATTGTTATGTTGAAGTGTTCATATGACTAGACCAATACATGAGATGAACTGCGCAGTGGTTTCCAAATCAGGGAGCTCTCCATGTAGTTTTCTTTCTATTGGGGTGATTTGGGGCCAATGTCTTATACGGGCCTCTTGGTAAAGAGAGCAGTTTTGGAGGACGTGGTCGGCATTCTCTGGTGATACTCCACATGGGCAGATTTCACTGGTTCCAATTTTGAGCTTCCGGTGCATGTGTTGTCGCATTCTGTTATGTCCGGGTCCTGAGTCGAAAGATTAGACGTTGGTCTTGTCGGGATAGCTTATAGTAAGCGTCATCTTTCTTGTGATTTGGATGAGAGCTCGTCCATTTATCATTTATTTTGTTTACAATTAATTTCTTCATTTCTTCTGGATAGAGTGCAGAGTTTATTTGAGAGTTAGTTCTCCCACTCTTGGCGAGTTTGTCAGCCTTCTCATTTCCTTCTAGTTGTATATGGGCTGGTATCCATTGAATGTTTTGGTCTATAGGGCAGATGTTGTAAAGGTCATCTGTTTCTGTGGCCTACGGTTAATGAGGGCAGTATAGCGGCCTTAGGGGGTGGCAAAGTGGGGTAACCATCCCAGGCCCCACGCCTGAGGGGGCCCCGCGATCGGAGATTTTATTGCCACCAATTTCGAAAACCAAATCAGTTGTCATAAACTAGACTAGGACTTGTTACTGAATATTTTACCAGTATCTTTAGGATACCAATGTCCATTTAAGCTCTTAACATACATTTTTGGTTTCAAAATACCGTTCATTTTCGGTAAATGCAGCATCTAATGACATGTCGATTCTTAGAGGCTATCATCCTTTAACACAGTAATTCCTGAAGTGGTCTATATAGACCCCCAGGGGTCTACGGAGACTTCCAAGGGGTCTACAAAAATGTAAAAATAAATTGGGGGTCTATGAGATGTCCACGGGGGTGTACGATAATGGATTTCATTTAAGCAGATAATTATTTCATGGACCAGTATATGATTTGTACCTTAGATAATCCTTTAAATATTTATCCTGCTTATCAAACGAAAAATTGTTGTATTTAATTTCAATATTGATTTAAATAGCTTCATTTTGTCCACATTTAACTAATTTTTAACAAAAAGATTATTTAAAATTTATTTAAAATTTAGATCTAGTAACCAAAGAAATAGAAACGAAATCGTTGGAGTTTTAATAAACATTTGACCTGTATAATTATTTTATAGTGTAAAAATACATGCTTGACTAACCATGCCCATGTGCTAGTTTCTTGTCTGACCACAACTAACACTATTGCATAACCGTTAAACACGCAAGGGAAAAACAAAGGGTAGTCTTGTCATTATGGACTGCACACTCAGTATAGGACCTACACTATATAGGCCTACACGTGTACGCCTATCTAGACAGATTGTTAAAATCAGTCGGACAAAGTCTATTTACTTTCTGGGCAAGGAGGGTGTGTAACTATTTTAGTGTAAAGATATATCCACGAACATGCTTGACTAGCCACGCCAGTGTGTTATTTATTGTCTGACCACTCCACATGAAGCAAACAATATGTGTATGTCTAGCTGACCAGGCTGTTAAAATCAGTTGGACACAGTCTATGGTCAGAGAGGGTGTGAATTAAGATTTTTTTCTAGAGTTGGTTATCCTAATGCTTTTAGATCTATATAGGCCTAGCTGTCGATTTAGACTTAGATCTCAATTATAAGTTTTAAGACTATAAAAAGGGTCTACTTGATGTACTATCCTAATCTATATATTTTTTAAAAATCTAGTTCTCCGTGGTACAGTTAAATTAAAGGCATTTTTAAAACAAGGTTACAAATCAGTTTGTGCGGAGACACAAACTCGAAATCGGCCCCGAAGTGGTCCACCCAGGCAGGTAAAAAGGCAGGTTTCAATATTTTCAAAAAGAACATCAGAATGAAATTCTATCAAATACAAATGACTGACAAGAATGGAGAAAGAAGGTTGATGGCTTGTGTGGTGCCCCAGCGGTCCACAGACCAAAGGATAGGTGAAAGTGAATTTAGATATAAACCTGGCCTAACTAATGTATTATAATGAATATATAATTGCTCTAATTGTTTTATAAAGGGACAATCTCTCGTTTCTCAAGAAAAAAAAAATTCCGTTAAAAAAATCTCCTTTAGTTCAGTGTTTTAACGCCATGATGCAAAGCTGCGCAGTTCACGTGATAATATGTAAAACTACTTATTAATTGTTGTTTTAAATTATGCCCAACTTATATGCACACTTTTCTCTTAGAAAAGTAAACATATTTTTATGTACATGTAGTAGTTGTATGTTGCAGAACTTACTTAACATAGCAATACAAATGTAATATATATATATATATATATATATATATATATATATATATATATATATATATATATATATATATATATATATATATATATATATATATATATATAAATAAATAAATAAAACCGTTTGCATAAATGTGTTAAAAATATATGGTAAATTGCTATCTCCCCTACTATGGAGGCCCCCCCCCCGTGTTTGTTACTATTAATAGTGAATAGTTGTAAAAGTGGTTTATTTTTATGCAAAAAAATGCTTGCATAAGTGATTTTAAAAAATTAGATTTCTAGCTTTCAGAAAAGAAAAAAGTAGCTGTTGCATCAGAACTTTGAATCAGAATGGTCTAAAATATTATGTTGTCGGATTTCACTATCTTTTCTAGTTTACGAGATCCAAACGGGACGGACGGATTTAAGGACAGACGGATTCGACGGACAGACAATCCACACAAAACTAATATTATAGCGCCTTTTCCTCTTTCTGGGACCGCTAAAAATAGATTTGAGGGGAAGGGGTGGGAACAGTGGAGGATGTATTAACAGCTGATTTGTTGTCATAAACAAAAACACATTCCGTCATTTCCGTCCTTAACTGACCAATGGAGAGTTACGGCGCTTATGGACAAAGTTGTCGGTAATCTGATGGAGATAAGATGTAGCCAGACCCTATATTCAGCCTATTCGAATTTAATCACTCACTCCCTGTGATCACTTCGTAAAATTAACACTTTGGATTTCCAGTTCGAAGTATGAAAAAGATTCTAGATAGATCTTTATTAATTAAACTAAAGTACAAATCTTCTTTCTAGACGAGTTTCAACTGTTGAGTATTAAATAATAAAATAAAAAATATTTATAGACTATTATGTGACATATAGTACATACTCAATACTGACTATAGATCTAGATCTAGATCTATATTATTAAAATATATTATAATATACTAATATAAATATAGTATTAGTCTAGATGTCTAGATCTGTATATAAATTTTTATAATATAATTATATAATAATATATGTATTTATAGATATAGTCATGATTCATGATTGAATAATTAATATATTCTAGATCTATTAGTAGTAGGCCTAATAGGTAAACAGTAAATACTAATACTAGTAATAGTAGCCGCTTAAATAGGCGTGTACAATATTTAAACTACAGTCTAGCCTAGAAACTTTTAGACTGTAGTTTGCTTTAATTTTATATCGAAAAGGGAAACCTAAACCATATGTTGGCGGGTTTCAAACTAAAAAATATAAAGTTTCTTTAAACAAACTCAAAACCCCCTAAGCAGCGCTCATAAAATTTGGTGACTGTTGTTTGCTTTAGAATAATATTGAAGAGGGGGGGTTTTAAACTCAAAATTCTCTGTAGGGGGGTTTTAAGCTCAAAACCCTCTGGAGGGAGTTTTCAACTTTAAGCACTCTGATGTTTTAAACTCAAAACACCCTTTGGCTACAATCATAAAATTTTGTGACTGTAGTTTGCTTTAGTTTATATTAAAGAGGTGGTTTTTAGCTTTAAAACACACTGAAAGGAGATTTTAAACTCAAAACCTTCTGGAGGAATTTTTAGCTTAAAGCCCTCTAGTTGGGGTTTTTAAACTCAAAACCCTTCTTGGCTATGCTCATAGAATCTGATGATTGTTGTATTCTATAGTCTTTGAAAAGGGGGTTTTATCGCCCAAAAAATTGGAGGATACTTGGATACTCTCATGGAATTTGGTGACTGTGATTTGCATTGTTGTTTTATAGAATAGGGGGGTTTTAACCTCAAAAACCCTTGGAGGGGGATTTTTAACTCAAAACCTACCTTGGCTGGCTGGGGCAAGTGATTATTTTACATTTAATTCTCACCTACAATAAACAAAATTAAAGCAAAAAAAGTCACGAAATTCCACCACCCATGAGATGATCCATAGTCGCTTCACAACTGAAGGTGGTCATGTATTACCAATGGATCATATCCCAAGAGCTTGAGTTAGAAGTGAGGGCAAAGGCCGAGCTCACCAGGAAAACTCCCCCGTATTTCTACTCAGCCATCCAGTTGTCTGCCATATAAATGGCCTCTAAAGGAATAGTGTGTGGATAGTTACATGTTTGTTGGCTTTCTTCCATGCCCACCAGTGCAATGGTCTCGGTCCTTATATAATTAGGCACCCCACTGGGTTCTGCTATGCTTCCCCATACTGGTCTAATTATCTCTTCTAGTGACCGTTTCCAGTCTAGCACCACAGAGGCTGAAAAATATTGCTCAGGCTAGAAAGATCTAAACATATATCTAGATCCTATAATATGCCTTTAGACATACGATAATGGTAATAGGCTTAATAGACATATGATCCATATCTACTCTTCTCTTCTAATAACTAATAGGTCTAGCTGCATTTCATTTTTCAATATGATAGTCTTAAAAGTCATAGACGTAGATCTACCCATTGGCTAGATCTACATTAACCACAGTCTACATTAAATAAATCTAGAGATATCTATTATTAGATCTTGGCCTACACTACAAAATTTTTTTTTGAGATTAGAAACATTGTAGGTATAATCTTGATCCACATCTACACTATTTTATACTCTATACTATTACCTAGATTTAGAGAAGTCTCAATATTTATTTTAGGTATCCCAAACTACATTATGTAAAATTTGAGATCTTTAGAAGTTCAACTTAAGGTCAAAGTTGAATGGCATGAAATTCTTCTCTTGTTAACTCTAGAAGAATGCAAATAGTTCCAATAGGACCCACTGACAATCCGATGGAGTAGCATTTTTTAAATGGAGAAATTATACAATTTATGTAAATATTAAATTTGTCCCTTGATAATATTTTTAGTACATTCTAATATTGGGTTAGGGTTAGCTAAAATTGGCAATCTTGGAATATACAATTTTAGGCGGGGGAATGGAAGGAGAAAATATTTTGTTATTTGAAATCACTCCACACCTCTGGAACAAGTCTAGTTTGATGATATAATAGAACTTGTACATCAAAATAGGGGGGGGGGAGCTGAGATGATATCCTCCCTTTTAACTAATCCTAACTCTTTATAGGGAGGATCTAGATTTATTTCAAAATATAATGTAATCGTATCTTTCCACCAAAATATGATGGGTAGAGTGCAATTCAACGGTGCTAGCTCTGAAAGTTTTAGTATAAACAGCGGAGTTAATCAAGGATGTGTCATGGCCCCAACCCTCTTTGGAATACTATTTTCACTGCTAATCCACAACGCGTTTGACAAATCCACCAAAGGCATCTATCTCCATTCCATATTTGATGGCAAACTCCTAAATATTGCCAGACTGAGAGCCAAAACTTAAATCAGAACCACTCTCATAAGAGATATGTTATTCGCGGATGACGCAGTGGTAGTGGCACACACACACAAGAGGAAATTCAATCACTAATGTCCCGCTTCTCTCAGGCCTGTAAAGAATATGGCTTAACTATTAGCACGAAGAAAACAAATGTTATGGGACCACCTGCTACAGCACCACCCTCCATCCTCATAGACAATAACAAGTTGGACGCCGTAAATGAATTCTGCTATCTGTTATTCACAATTCAAGATGACCTGTCTCTAGAGGAGATAATAAAACGCATAGAGAAGGCTGCCTCGACCTTTGCTAGACTCAGGCCAAGAGTTTGGGAAAACCAGAAGCTCACAACAGTGACCAAAATGGAAATCTATAAGGCATGCATTATGAGTACACTACTGTATGGCAGTGAATCATGGACCACCTACGCAAAGCAAGAGAGAAAACTAAACTCATTCCATTTGCGATGTCTCTGTAGGATCTTGAAAATCACATGGAAAGAAAAAGTGTGCAATACTGAGATCCTTGCACGAACAGGTATTCCCAGCATCTTTACAGCCCTCAGACAATGCCCCTTGCGCTGGCTTGGACATGTTCGCCGGATGGAGAACAATCACATCCTCTGTTACATAGATGTAAACCGCACCAGATGGAGAGAGACAGTGACCAAAAAATGGCCAGCTTCTCTACCACCAAAGCAAAAGCCACCTTAGCCTGCAATATTTGTGGACGGGAGTGTCTCTCCAAAATAGGGCTTCACAGCCACATGAGAAAGTGTGCGAGATGAACCATGGTCGTTCTACTACTGAAGGAGGCCAACTAGATTTATTTCGAAATAACACAAGGCTGTCACAAAGCAATAGAACAGGGGTGGCCAACCTATGGTGCATCTGCCAAAAGTGGTGCATTGCACAAATTACAAGTGGCACACTACACCTGAGAGCAGTGTCCCGAGTTTAAGAATATGCTGGAGGCCCCATTAATCCAAGATAAAAAAATGTGTGTGACAAAGAAATTGTTTAGTCTATAAGTATTGGTACATTTACCAAAACATTCCAAAGCATGTAGTGTACCTTTTTTTGCATAAGCAATAATGTCATTACATAAGCAATAATGTCATTACATAAGCAATAATGTCATTACATAAGCAATAATGTCATTACATAAGCAATAATGTCATTATATAAGCAATAATGTCATTACATAAGCATAATGTCATTACATAAGCAATAATGTCATTACATAAGCAATAATGTCATTACATAAGCAATAATGTCATTACATAAGCAATAATGTCATTATATAAGCAATAATGTCATTACATAAGCAATAATGTCATTATATAAGCAATAATGTCATTACGCTTGATTCAGTTATTACTTTGTATAAATTATAATGTCTATAAACTCAGTGATTGTACAACTTCTTAACAGAATTAAATGACATAAAGGTGTCTGAATGAACAGACAAATGTTAAATTTTCTTCTTTTGTATTATATTTAGATATATTTTACTTTCAAAATATAGAACATTGATCAAAACTATAATCTAGTTTAGAACTTCTGTAGGTAACAGTAAATTGAGCTAACATTTTTACATATTAAAATTATATTTCTCTGAAATTCTGAGTTGCAAAGGCAGATACCAATGCAACTATTTCTATACTTGTGGCTGTTTCTAACTCAATGGAAAAATGTGTCTTACAACTTTTTGTAATAGATAATCTTGTTATCAATAGCAACTTTGAGAATGACCACTCTGCTGAACAAACTGTCCCAGTCAAAGTGAGAAATAGCATGTATGCTCTGACAATGTTTGGACAACTTGACAATGTAGTTGTCTATGATTTTTTTTAAAAAAAAAGCCAAATCTCATATTGATGAGCACTGACAAAATAGGACTTAACAAAAGTGCAATAATTATTCCATTTTTCTGTCATCCCCATGGGCTCACAAATCATGGGCCCAAGAGTAAGGAAACCTCCATGAGCAAACATGGGTGCAAACAGTTTTGAAGAAGCAGCATTTTATGGTACCAGTAGCAAAGTATGTAAATAAAATAAGAGTCAGAGGATTAAACAGAAGAGCATTCAGTTCATACTGTGAACTTTTAGATATGGAATATGATCTCAGAAGATTATAGAAAATTATAAAGAAACAACTGTAGTCTCAAAAGATTAAAAGCTAATGAATTGTCAATTGCTGTGTGTTGTGAATTTATCTTGATAATGTATCTTTCAATTAAATCTATTTAACTTGACTGTATAAAAATTTAAAAAAATTTAAAACAGCTTAAAGTATTCATATTTAATTAGCAGTACATTTAGAAATAATTAATTAAACTTATCAATGCTCATCCATTAAGTAAAGTTTAACTTTGTGTGTGTATGAAATCCATTCCTCTAAAATGTCCATTACTATCTTTGGGGTGGTTGTACAGGGACATCTGTCCAGGGTTTTGATCATATAACAAATCCCAGTCCAGTATTTATTTAGCTGACAGGATGATCTTATCTGCTATGAGGTACCTGGCTCTCAAAGCATGCTAGTTTTCTCAACAAAAAACATGCATATAATTAAGATTAATATTTCAAGTTAACTCAATATGCAGAATATGTACAAAATATTGTATACTTATAAGATCAATCCATCAAAGTGAACAGAAAAGAGTACAAACTGCATTCAGAAGCTGAAACCTCTTTTCTCCTTCTCTCGCTAATAAAAAAAAAATCTTCCACACACCTTTTATCCCCCTCTTTTCCCTAGGAGAACCCATTGACCTTGATATCACAACAATTGTGATAATCAAGGTCAGTTCCTCATTGTAATAATAATAAGGCTTGTCTTCGAGTCCAAAGATTAATAAGGAATGCAGTATTTCCTATGGCTACGCAGCCCAGCTGTGACCTTTATATTTTAGCACATCCAGGGCAAGCATAATCATTGTCCGCCGGTGGTCAATTAAGATTTTCTTTTTGCCATCTGCGCCTGTCTTCGGCAGTGGATTTTCTTTTGGTCTCAAATGTGTATCCCGCTGCCTTTGTGAGTGACCTCCAGCTGTCTCGTTCTGAGACTGCATGCAACCAGGTGCTCTCTTCTATGTCAGCTAAGGCAAGTTGGTGCCTAAGCTGATCTTTAAAGCGTTTCCGTGGGGCACCTCTGTTACATTGACTACCTTTTAGCTCAGCAAAATATACTGCTTTTGGAATACATTCGTCCCCCAGACGATATACGTGCCCTACCCAGCGTAACTGTTTAAAGAGTGGTATTGGTCTGCCTGAGCCAAATTTCATCTTAAAAATACTTTGCTGTAGTCTGGAGGCAATGCAGTAATTTATATAATTAGTCCTCATTATAGAAACTTACTTTAAGACTGAAAATTACAAAGAATCTAAAAATTTTACCATAATTCTACAAACATGACTTGTGACATATGCACTTTTTTAGATTTTCTTTTAAATGAAGGTTGTTTGTCAGACTGTTAGCTTGCTTAGGGTTACTAGGAATAGAACTTTATCTAAAAGTAAGTAGTTATACTATTACAGCAAACAGAGAAGAAATAACTTGTGCTTACTTTATAAGTTGCAAAATAAAAATATTAGAGCCTTTTAAAAAAATTGCTTGTGTATAGTGCTCAGAGTGCTATGGTCCAATCTTTTATGTGTGTGTATGTGGGAGGTATATGGGGGAAAAGTTTCCATGCTACATTTAGGCACTTAGCAAATACAACTCAGAAGAGTCAGGATTTGAACTCAAGCCCCATGATAGGAAGCAAAGCAGTTTTTGCCACCCAGCCACACATTCCATTTGTGTTTTTCATAGAGGAACACGTGACATGTTTCACCTATATGAATACAAGATTGTAGTTGTAGTTGAAATCAATTTAAACAAAATGAAATTCACTTTCCTTAGCCACAATACAAATGTAGAGCTAGAATTCTATTCTCCTCTTTTTTTTTTTTCCTTTAAAGAATGAACTTGACCTTAATTTTATTAACTATATTCCTAGTTTTATTTTTTTTTATTCCAGTGGTCCTAGAAACTTTGTGTCAAGTTGTTGGTCTACCCAAGTTGATGTCTGAGGACTTCACTAACACATAAAGGTCATGTACAATATTTTCTACACAATATAGTTTGGATTTAATTTTTTTTCTAATGAAAGTTTTAATTCACATTCTCATTGTCTTTTCTATCTTCTCTGCTCTGTAGAAGTTCAAGATTGCTACATTTTGGCACACATTTGTATGTCAAGGATGATCAAACTATTTCACTTTCACCTTCCTTTCCTATTTCTATTCATCAATTAATTTTACTAACAAGTTAAGTTCATCTTTAATGTAACAATTTGTGTTCTAATTTTGATGTTTTAACTATTTGCATTTCAGTTTATTGTTTCCTTTTGTTCAGGGTTATTGTACTAACTGTGTTCATAATTTTTAATAATTGTGACACACACATACAACTCACTCATTCATAACAAACACATACAAACATATGCATACATATAAATACATACATGTACACATATACATACATATATACAAACAACAAACATACAGACACATGCATACAATACAAACTGGTAAACATACAACACACATACATGCACACATACATGCACACACACATGCACACACGCACATGCACACACGCACATGCATACACATACATACTCACACATATATACATATATACACACACATACACACAAACATGCATACTTCCAACACACAAACACATGCATACACATACATGCATACACATACATGCATACACATACATGCATACACATGCAAACACACACATGCAAACACACACACATGCAAACACACATGCATACACATACACACACACATATATACATATATACACACACATACACACAAACATGCATACTTCCAACACACAAACACATGCATACACATACATGCATACACATACATGCATATACATACATGCATACACATACATGCATACACATACAGATACACATGCAAACACACACATGCAAACACACACATGCAAACACACACATGCATACACACATGCATACACACATGCATACACATACATACACACACATATATACATATATACACACACATACACACAAACATGCATACTTCCAACACACAAACACATGCATACACATACATGCATACACAAATGCATACACATACATGCATACACATACATGCATACACATACAGATACACATGCAGACACACATGCAAACACACACATGCAAACACACACATGCAAACACACATGCATATACACACATGCATATATACATACTCACACAAACACATATATACTCATACACATATACTGATAATGTTTACTAATGCCTTTTACTTTTGCCTCTATTGTCATCTTCCTTTTCTTTGTTTTCAAGTTTTGATCAGTCCCAGAGGGAATCACTTAATTTTTTCCTTGTCTTCTGGGGTGTTTTGTTCATAACCTCATTTGAGGAAACCATCCCTGATACTGGTAGCATATAGTGGCTTTATCGGTAGGGTCTTATCCCTCTGTGGGTATTGGTAAACCTGCAGTGGCAGACTAGATGGAAGCCAGTCCTTCCCATGGTCATCAGTGTATTGTCTTGATGAAGGTGGTAGTACATTTTGTACCTTGTGACTATCATCATAGTCACTCTTGGCTAGGGATTGATAGCGTGCCGTCAACATCTCTGCTTTGGATATCATGTCTTGTTATCTGTTACTGAGCTAATGGTGGATGCATATCAGGTCACAGTTCTCGATTTACAAACAATCTCCATTTCTTTAGGGGGAGGAGCTCTCCCTAAAATTCAATCTAGACTGATGCTCTATATATTAAAGGAGAGTGCTGGGTAAAAGATACAAGGAGAAGAAAACCAGTATATCATGCTATAAGTCTACACAAACAAGGAAAGCTAGAAGAGTTCAGACTTACATAGAGAGGAATGATATATGAATAGCATATACAACTTATGATCAAGGTACATTGTGAAGGTCCAATGTTTGAGATTTGTTGGGGAGCAAGTTTCATACCTTTATGCCATGGACAAAGAAATTCTAAGGTCATAAAGTCATTGAGTCTGTTAACAAATATGGTCTGATCTGACCTTTAACTTTCGCAAATGGGACCAAACAGTTAGTAGTCATGAGTTTGGACCCTTCATTTTTAATATTATTCAGTTGGACTTACCACTAGCTTACAATGGCAAAAAATGCTGGGGCATTTGAGACATGGAAATAGTGTGGCATGATTCCTTGACTAAAATAATCCGCTTCAGGAATAAAACTGGCTACTGAACATGGACCAAAATGAAACCCCAAAAAATAACAAGAATTGAATTAAAAGAACACATTTGCATAACGCAAGCTCTTGTCACATTAAAAATTAAATACAGAACTAACATTATTTTCAAAAATGGAAAAAATTATTGTCTTTGTACCAAAAGGAAAATGCATAAACTGATTAATCTCTACTCACAATTTGAAGTGATGAAATTTGAGCTTGTCAAGATTATTTTGTTGGAGAGCAAGTTCTTGTACTTATTTTGAAGTCATGAAGTATAAGTCTGTTGGAGAGCAAGTTCTTATACTTATTTTGAAGGCATGAAGTATAAGCCTGTTGGAGAGAAAATTCTTATACTTATTTTGAAGTCATGAAGTTTAAGTCTGTTGGAGAGAAAGTTCTTATATTTATTTTGAAGTCATGAAGAATAAGTCTGTTGGAGAGCAAGTTCTTATACTCATTTTGAAGTCATGAACTATAAGCCTGTTGGAGAGAAAGTTCTTATACTTATTTTGAAGTCATGAAGTATAAGTCTGTTGGAGAGCAAGTTCTTATACTTATTTTGAAGTCATGAAGAATAAGTCTGTTGGAGAGCAAGTTCTTATACTTATTTTGAAGTCATGAAGTATAAGTCTGTTGGAGAGCAAGTTCTTATACTTATTTTGAAGTCATGAAGTATAAGCCTGTTGGAGAGCATTGTCCATACTTATTGTCAAGTCATGAAGTTTGAGCTTGTTGGGGAGCAAGTTTCATACTTATTTTGAAGTCATGATGTATAAGAATGTTTGACAGCAGGTTTCATACTTATTGTCTAGTCTAGAAGTTTGAGCTTGTTAAGGAGCAAGAACACATTTGCAAAACGCAAGCTCTTGTCGCATTAAAAATTAAATACAGAACTAACATTATTTTCAAAAATGGAAAAAATTATTGTCTTTGTACCAAAAGGAAAATGCATAAACTGATTAATCTCTACTCACAATTTGAAGTGATGAAATTTGAGCTTGTCAAGATTATTTTGTTGGAGAGCAAGTTCTTGTACTTATTTTGAAGTCATGAAGTATAAGTCTGTTGGAGAGCAAGTTCTTATACTTATTTTGAAGTCATGAAGTATAAGTCTGTTGGAGAGCAAGTTCTTATACTTATTTTGAAGTCATGAAGTATAAGCCTGTTGTAGAGAAAATTCTTATACTTATTTTGAAGTCATGAAGTATAAGTCTGTTGGAGAGCAAGTTCTTATACTCATTTTGAAGTCATGAACTATAAGCCTGTTGGAGAGAAAGTTCTTATACTTATTTTGAAGTCATGAAGTATAAGTCTGTTGGAGAGCAAGTTCTTATACTCATTTTGAAGTCATGAACTATAAGCCTGTTGGAGAGAAAGTTCTTATACTTATTTTGAAGTCATGAAGTATAAGCCTGTTGGAGAGCATTTTCCATGATGTATAAGAATGTTTGACAGCAGGTTTCATACTTATTGTCTAGTCTTGAAGTTTGAGCTAGTTAAGGAGCAAGATCCTTACTTATGTTGAAGTCATGAAGTTTAAGCACATTGGAGAGCATGGTCCATACTAATTATCAAGTCATGAAGTTTGAGCTTGTCAAGGAGCAAGTTCCATTCTTTCATGCTATGTGTACACAGTCCATAAGTTTCTAGAGAAATATCAAACCTTTTCTGTTTAGCTGATAATAGAGGGCAGCATTAAATCAAACAGAAATTCTTATCTACCTAAGGAACCTAACAGTTAATAGCAATGAGCTTGGACCTGCCATCTTTGAAATATTACTTTTGGTTCCAATTAGATTGACCCAAAATAAAAAATCCCAGTCTTCAAGAGGATACAAATCCAGGACACTGGTTCAGAAGCCAAGTGCTTTACTGCTTAGCCACAGCACCTCCTGGGATACTAAAAGCTTCAAAACCTGTTGTATTTTTTTTAACCCAATTACTACTTCAATTGAGCACATTGGATCAGGTGTGAGCTTAGTCAATTTAGTCAATGGAAACAATGATTAATGAAACACAGAATCTTAAGGCTAAGTATCTATTCCAACAAAATACAGTACTGTATTTTTAACAGGAGGAATAGGCTCATTCTAGTTTTATTACAGGCTTTTAATGTTTGGACAGATTTAATTCTTAATAGAGACTGGCCAAGCCATCTTGAAAATGATGCTGTTAAGTAATATATACATGATATATGATCTGGTTTTCTTCTCCTGATCTTTTGATACCCTAATGTTTTTGCATTTCAGCCATACAAGTGAAGAACAATCTGCCCCGCCCCCCCCCCCCCCAAACAACCCCTATAATGCAAGTCAACAGCCCTATGATGATTTTAATTTAAAAGAAAATATTCACATGAAATTTATATATAGTTTTAAGGCCAGGATATCAAGCCTGGTACAGTAAAGAAAATGTGCTCCCTTGAAAGCTTTGATCATGATGATTTGTTCATTAAATATTATGGACAAGTTTTGCAATTTTTTGACTTTATAAAAAGTTTGTAAAATATGTTGCTATCTATACTGATTGTTTGTAAATCGAGATCTGTTTAATTGATGATTGGTCATAAGGAAAAACAAAGAATGTGTGGACTTCAATTATTTCTACTAAAATTAGACTTTTGATATTGAGTTAGTCTGAAAGTTGTTTTTATTTTAGATAAAGTTTTAAAAAATGCTCAACATAATTTGACTAATTAAACAAATAGCTTATGGGAAATTGCACAAAATCAAACAGTCTGTAAACTAATGGGCATGGTAAAATATGGACTTGAAGACAATATTTGGTGAAGAATTGCTTGTTTATTGATGTACTATGTCAGTTTTGTTTCATACTTAAAACTAACAATAACTTGACTAGGGGCAACAACTACATCTGACAGTTTCTTGCACCAAAGTGAGAGACTAACAAAAGATTCTTAAATGTGAAAATTAATCATATAATAATATGAAATGTATACAAAGAGGTTGGCATAGAATTAATTGTGAGAATCAAATAATACATTATTTAACATTTGTAACAGCTGGACATCTTAAGTTAAAACAGAACAATACATTCTGCCTATTGTGATGCCATGCTAACAGTGGGTTAGCCAATTTCTTCTTCAACATCCTACTATTTTCTGGTCTAAGTCCCTGAGGTAAAGATAAGTGACCCTATAACTGGTATTCTACAAAGAAAACTGCAAATAAAAAACAAGCAGCTACACCATTATCTAAACATCAGGGACCAGAAAGGCCAAAAGGTCCCAAAGAAATCTCCAAATGCAGGAATACAGCCTGCAGCTCCAAAGCAGAAAATGTTAAAGCAAACAATTTTGTAACTGTGACACATTATCATATTGTGCACACAAAAAGATTCACTGCACAAGAGATACAGAATATGCACCACTAATGTGATGTTTTTTTGTCAGAAGGAGTGGGTACATTATTACATCAACTTTCAAAATACAAGACAAATGATGTTTATAATACAAGTGTAGTGGTAGAGCCATGGTTGCTAAAGTGACTCAAGTTTAAATCCTAGTGTGAATACCTGGCTTTAGGAAAAAAAACATGTCTTCTTCTTCTAGCCAGCTTTTTGCTGCTGAGCAGTAAGCTCTTTGGAAACTGTGCCAAGGAATAATTGTGTTTTGTTTTCTTCACTTGTTCAGCACTGCCATAGAGAGTGTTGGTTATGTTAGGTAGTGGTAGTAGGGTCTGCCTATGGTGGATTAAGATGAGGCATTCAAAGAGGATATAGTTTGCAGTTTCATATGGGTGGGTACAGTCTAGAAAAGGGGAGATACGTGAGATTAGTTCTGTTAAGATTTAAAGGTATGGGTCCTAATCTTTGCTGGAAGAATGTAGTTTGCTCTTTGTGGGGCAAAAAGTTACTACTGTTTACTTTTTTTGGAATGGTCATTTTTTTATACATAGCTCTGCCTGTTTCTTGATGCCCATTGGTTGAGCCACTCCTTGTTGACTAACATTGACCTTAGGGTGGTAGTTAACAGGTCTATCTGATTGTTCCTTAGATGACACCACTTTTGATAGGCTATCAGCCTTTTCATTTCCCATGATGCCTATGTGTTCAGGGGTCCACTATAATATGATTGTAATATTTGATTTTGACATCATATAATAGATTATCATGATTAGTGTTGTCAACTCTTTTAGGCTGGATGAGGTGTCTGTAAAGCTTCACTTAAGAAGAATTCTTTAATCAGAAACTTTATTTCTACTATGTTCTTTCACCTGTACTGTAATGTTTCCATTAGAGTCTACAAAAGCTGAATAGGTCTTTTTAAAGGAAAATCATCTCCTTATAGCAACTAATTTCTGATTGAGACAACATAATGATTTATACCATATATTTTAGTCATTAAATTAGTGTTTGAACTTTAGAATATCTTTCTTTAGTTTTTTGTTTTTAAGAGTCTTTTTTAAATTTTTTTTTAATTGTGAAAGAAGGGCATCTTCAAATACAATAACAAAAGTACAAAATGAAGAAGCATGAATTGAAATGAATCTTTAAGGGACTTTATTACTAATGATACTATTAATTTAATAAACAAGGTTTGCTACGTCTATTGTCTTAAGATTTGTCTTTGATATTTATCATAAATTATTTCCTAGAAGAAAATATTTACTATAAAGAACAAATCCTTCTAAACTGTTTCTAATAGTTTTCTCAGCAATGATTTCGTTCAGTAGTTTCTCCTGATTCTCCTTCTCTTTGGTAGTACTTTGGGAGCTCAAAAAGTAACACAGCTTTGCTGCTTACATTGTTTTCGTCTCTGAATTTCTCTCTCTTCAGTCTTAATGCTTTATTAGGCTGATATGTTTTCTATTTTATTATTCTATTTTATGCTGATATTCCAAACCAAAACAAATCATTTCCTGTATTACTATATTACTTCATGAAGTGCTTCAGTTTTGTACCTTCTCTAACTGTACTCTTTATTGATCTGTGCTTCTCTTGGGGAGGAGGAGTTCTGACTAACTTCAGAAGATGAATAGAGCTTTTTTTCCATTGCTTTACTTAAGTCATTTCTTTTTCTATTTCTTGTTGATCTGTGCTTCTCTTGGGGAGGGGGAGTTCTGACCAACCAAGGTAAATAGGTCTTTTTTTAGTGCTTTACTTCAGTAATTTCTGTTCTAATTTGGTTCTTTAACTGATGTATTTGTTGATCTGTGCTTTACTTGGGGATGTAGAGTACAAACTGACTTACAGAAGATAAAGAGCTCTTTTTTTTTCAAGGCTTTACTCAAGTAATTTCTTTTGCTATTTCTTTCTTTAACAGATCTCATTTTTGATCAATTTCTTCTTTTTAGTGCTTTACTTCAGTAATTTCTGTTCTAATTTCTTTCTTTATCTGATGTATTTGTTGATCTGTGCTTTACTTGGGGAGGTAGAGTTCAGACTGACTTACAGAAGATGAAGAGCTCTTTTTTTTTTTTTTTTTTCAAGGCTTTACTTAAGTAATTTCTTTTGCTATTTCTTCCTTTAAACAGATCTCTCAATTTCTTCTCTTGGAGGATGAATGATGAAATAAATTTTTATATCAACACTAACAACTACAGAATATTCATGTTAGGTCTATTATATTTTTCTTGTTAGGTCTATTATATGCATGAAACAATTATTAGCAGCATAATACTTTACAATTTTTCTTTGAATTATTCAGTAATATTTATATTGTTATTCATTCTATAAAAATCTGTAAGGAAAGTGTGACGGGCTTCAAAGCAATCACACTTCTGTAATGCAAAAGGTCCTTTTTAGAACCTTTACCTGCCTATTGGAAGCAAAAAGATCCTGAAACAAGTTTCTCTTTGTGAAAAGTGAATTAGATCAATGTAGACAACTAGATATGTTAAGCAGCTCATTTTAAGCACTAGTTTTCTCCCAAAGGAAGTAAAGTGCAACTGATTCAACATTTATGAAGAATTAGAACAAAATGTATAGAATATATTTAACAATAGCAACAGTAGCTAAAATGGTTCTTTTTAGGGCCCAGTTCCTGCCTGGTAGCTATAAAGTGATCAAATCAACATGAAATATATTTATTGACAGCTACAAAAGAAAATAGGATTATCAAGCCACAGCCTAATAAAAGACAATATTGTGACACACTATTTTTGTAGCAACTTGAAACAGAAGAACTGTGCCACTTACAACATTACTGTAACTCTTTTTATAACTAGAACAGGTCTTATCTTACATAGCAAAGGTTCTTTTTAGAACCAGGACCTAAACATAATCCTATGCTTGGGATATAATTTCTATAAAAGGTCTTTTTCAAGGCCAGGTTCTTTTAAGGACCAGTACCCAAGGTTTAGTCCTAAGCTTGGAAAATGATTTTTTTAATAAAAGGTCTTTTTCAAGGCCAGGAACCATGTTATTCAATAGCTGAGACTGTGGTCTTCATTTGAGCCAAGCTAACATGGAATATATTTCTAGACAAACACTAAGCCAAGCCAGGAGGACAAGTGAATTGAATTGTCTATATTGATCTTTTGCTTTTCTTGAGGAGGAAGAGCACACATTGATATAAAAAACTACAGATACTAAGCAAGGTTCTTTTTAGAACCACAGTAAGCTCTGAGCTCCTGAACTGCCTGGACTACTTTGACTGTATAGAACTTACATTTGACTTCAACACAAGGCTCTTACAGTGGTTTACCTAGTTAACACTTGTTCATTGTCATCATCATCATCTTTCCTTTGTGTTCCTCATAAAACATAGGGCCTAAGTAAAAATATTCCACTCTCCGCAGTCTCTTGATAGTTTTTTAATGGCTTTCCAGCTCTTTCCTTCCCTCTCAGCTTCATCTAGGACACTCTATCACCACATTCATTTTGGTTTTCCTCTGCATCATGTGCCCTGGGGGGTTCCACTCTAAGGTCTGTCTAACTCTGTTGTTGGAATCTTTTCTAAGGGTGTGACAAATCCATTTCCACTTTCTAAGATCTGCACCACCTATATTTCTCTGTTCACCCATCTCACACAGTTTGGTGTTTTCTATTTTGTCATACCAATGTATTTTGTAAGACATTTGTTGATGAAGATCTGTACTGTTGTTGCTTCAGTTGTTCTCCATGTTTCAGAACCATACAGTTGGACCACCTTAACAGAGTCAAAGTTTCTTATTTTAGTCTTGTTAGAGATGTGAAGAGATTTCCAGGTTGGTTTTTGGTGTGTAAATATCTGATGCACTAGATTTATATGATGTTAAATGTCTTCATCTGTTTCACTTGATACACTGATTAAATTCCTAAAACGCTAAATACTTTTTTAGATAAAGGACTGTCTTCGTCATTTTCATTTTATATTTTTGCAAATAGTTTGATTTGAAGAAATAATTTATTAGATATCTGTCAAAGAAAGAGTCTTTGATAACCTTGATTATTAAATCATGTTCAAATGGGAGATTGAGGGCTATAGTTAATATATAGTTATTATAGTAAATCAAAATATGCAGGAAATAATAAAATAATAACACTTACGCAATATTTCATAGTTCATGAGAAAAAAACAACACATGTTCAGTTCAGGTTTCTTTTAAACAAAAAAAAACAAACTATTTCTATTAAGTAGTTTATGCAGAATCCAATTTAAATGAATGGATTGCCAAGACTACTGTAGTACTTTCAAAGCTCAACAATGGTAGTGAATATTTCTTTTATATTATGCATACATTCTATCATAGCATGCATTCATGCTCAATAACTTTAAAAAAAAGAATGGTTTTGTGGGAGTAGAATCTATTATACATTTTTCAACTGCATTTACTTTGTTGGTAGAGGAACCAGCCATTTTCATCAGCTTGCTTGTCTTCCAGAGCTTTTTCACTGTTCATAGTTGTCTTTGTCATAACCTCTCTCCATGTGATGCTGTCTTGAGCTATGTCTTTCAAGTAGTCAACACTGATGTCCGTTGCTTTTAGTTCCCTATTGATTAACATCACATTTCTGAGGTGGGGGCTACCAGTTTTGTCTTGTGCCCATCTCAGGGTGTCCATAGAGAATGACTTTTAAGTTATTTCTCCTCTATGTAGCATATATAATCAAGCCAATGTAGGTGGCATTGTCATAGATGGGGTAGAGAATGGCAAGAATGAAATTTCCTTTCTTGCTTTGCATAAGTGGTCCATGACTCACTTGCCCCTCTGAGTGCCTAAAAAATATTTTGAATCCTTGAATAAAATTATTTGCTGCCATTGGGGTTTGAACTTGAAACTACTCATTTCAGCAACCAAGTGTCTACAACCAAGTGTCTACAACCACTCAGCAAATTATTTTAGACAATTAGCATTCTTGGGGAAAAAACAACTTATTACTAAGACAGTTGCTGGTCATGATGATTAAATGCCTGCTAATCCAGACAGTTTGAAACAAAAGTTAAATCAGTGGAGCTGTTTATGAAGAGTTTATTGATTTACTATGTCAGGTTTCTTTAGTGCATCCCAGTATAAAGAAGGATTAGTTATTAGAATAATTGCCTCACATCTTTTAAAAAATGTAAACCCAGTCATATAGCCATCATCCATCCTCAGTACCTATAAAGCATCACTTGGCAAGGTACATTTTCATGAATAATAAAGGGAAACTAACAGTGGGATGACAAGATGGGTTACCTTAAGTAAGGCAGAACAAGAAACACTCATGCTATATGATCAGGCAGTGATATAAGACTAAGAGTGTTGACCAACAAAACTAATTACATAGGACCTGACATGTGCCCACTACATCCTCAGTGCCAGGGGACAATTCAGGATGTCCAAAGTCTAGGTGTCCTCAGCATGTCATTGATCCTCATCCATCAGTGACTATGGTATGTGTTGTGTGGAGTACAAGATGTATGACTCTATACCTTCATCAAGAAGATGACCTTAGGTTGGCTGGTGCTGACCATCTGGCTGACCACTGCTTTAGGTTTATCAATACCTGACAGAGGGCTAAGATTTCTGCTGATAAAGCTACTTATGCACCAGTATTTTGGATGGGGACCTCTGAAGGTTATGAGCAAACACACAAAGATAAGAACGCTGAAGTGTTTCTCAATTTCCTCATCCTATGTGTGTCATTCTGTATTCCAATCTTTCTGCTGATTTCATGCTCTACATCTTTTTCCCTTTCTTTTGCTTTACTAAACTTTTTCATTTACTATAAATTAGTTTAGATCATATATAAGTTTATATGCTTTTATACAAATCCACTAATTGACAATCTTTTTCTTTAAGTTTGTTTTCAGTTTATTGTCAAGGCAAGATATATCAAGACACAACCCAAGTACCTAACTAGTTTTCATGACTCTAAGTAAATTTTTCTAATTTTTTTTTAGAAAGTTTATTTTCAGCTTGTGTTTGCTAAAGTGGTATTGGGATACATAAGGACAATATTTGAGAGGAGGTCTGACAAGTAAGTTATTTTTCCATTTATATAGACAATTTAAACTTACAGTTTCAATCAGAACTTAAGAAACACTATAAATTAAATTACTGTTCAGATTACAAAAAAATATCTTCCACAAACTTGTAAGTGGCCCCTGAGTGTTACACTTAAAATCACTTCTAAAGTGCATTCACAAAGAAACAAACATTATAGTTTATCTAGTAAAGACCAAGCATAGATTTGTTTATCATTTAAACTAGAAGCAAAATTACAAACTTTCATTGAAACATTTCTTGGTACAGGCCCATCTGTTTTTTATCATGTTTTTAAAATGAAATTGCAAACAGCATATTTATTTTTTAAACCTAAAGGTACAGTGTTGGTAACAAATAAGAATTTTTTTTTCTGAGCATTGTAAAGATAATAAATTTTAACAGATAGACAAAAAAACAAAAGGTTGCAAAAAAAAATATAATTAACAGGATTGCTTTTTTAACAGTACTATAGTATTTTTTAGGTTAAATTATTTTTTGTGTGATTCATTTTAAAGAAAAGGAAAAATTTAGAATTACATAAGTAGCAATAGTACCATTTTTCTTTAAACTGGTGGCTTTAAAATCAAAATCACATAAACATTAGTAGCTTTTCCTTCAGGGATTCTCTTAAAATTAATCAATAGGTTTATTTTTTAGACCTTGTGATCAATAGGGCAGATTATGTCACATTCATCTGTTTCTTTGGCTAATGGTTAATGAGTAGGGTGTCATGTGGCCAGTACAATGACCAAATGCTCTTACTTTCACCAACTAAAGTCAGGTACCCATTAGAGTTAGGTGGACTCAGAGGCACCCTTAAAATCAGGAAAGTCAAAATCCCAGTCTTCACAGAGATTGAAAACCAGCACTTAAGATTCTAAAGTCAAGCACTTAACCACTAAGTCACCACGCCCCAATTTGTAACTATAGTCTTCTGTTAAATTAAATGAACATTTTTCTACAAGGTCATAGAGAAATCTCACCATCTATAACACTATTCCAACCTACTGATAAGGTTTCCATTCCAAATCTTTTTCCCCACTTAATAATTAGTCTTTTTCTATCACTGATGTAAGGACATAGAAGAAAAGGATGCCAGTTTTCAAGAACATAATATGTAACTGAGACATGGTGATTAAGGTGAATTGAAAACAAAAATTTAGACATGAATATTGCATTTGCAGGACTATGTTTGTATCTTTATTCCGTAAAGAGTAGCGACTCCTTAATAATTAGTCTTTTTTTTTCCAAGGTGAAGGAACATGGAAGAAAAGGATGCCAGCCATCAAGAACTTAACATGTCACTGAGACATGGTGATTAAGGTGAAGTTGATTTTTTTCTCATTTATGAAGAGGCCTGCATGGTAGTGGAGTTATTGCACACTCTGCTGCTCACCTGGTTGTCTGAGGTTCAAATCTTGGTTTTAATGACCAGATTTCTTCTTGGGACAAGAGTTAACCCAGCTCTAAATGGGTACCTGGCATCAGCTGGGGAAAACAAAGAGTTTGTAGTTTCGGAATACAACACTCTGGCGGAGTCCTTTCTCTCAGAAATAGGTTGCCCAACATACTGTAAGGTATGAAGGGTTAATTTCTGTGAGGTAAGTTCTTGTACACATCTTTCCTTAACTCTGCATCACCAGCATACAAACGCTCTTCTCCTCTATAGCAACACATCTTTTCTCCACTCAGGAATATTTAAGACATAGAGGAGTTTAAAGAAATACAGCCTTAAGTTTCTTAATGCTGCTTTTTCTTAGGTTAGGTTAGCTTAGTTTTAAATGAAATACAGACTTAGGTGCTTAGGTCTGCCATTTCTTATTCTGTTAGATGATTTAAAAGAGGTATAACTTTGGGTGCTCAAGGTTATAATCTCTTCAATTTGGCAGCCGATAGATGGATTCTATAGTTCTGAAAAGGACTATGGCCCATTCTGTTGTGCAGCCAATTTTACTAGATGGGGCCTGGGTAGTGATTTGTTTTGTAGGATGACGGTTGGGATTTGAGTGGAGAAACACATACTTTCATACAAACATATTCTAACACAACAGTAGTGACATACATTAGTGGAACTGTTCACACAACAGTATGTGTGAATGGGGTTTGTGGAGTAGATGTTTAATTTGTCTTAAGTTATTTACTTGAGGAGAATATGTCTAATTCTTTTAGTTTCAAAGTTTTTCTTTCAGCTGATGTGGTTTCCGTTCCAAGACTCTCTAGTTTGGAATGTGTATCAGGTAAAAAAAAATTTTTATCCATTTAAATCTTTGTTAGTTACCAGTAGAATAAATGATAAACAAAAATTTAGACATGATTAATTGCAGTTGTTTTTATCTTTATTCCGTAAAGAGTAGCGACTCCTTAATAATTAGTCTTTTTTTTTCCCAGGTGAAGGAACATGGAAGAAAAGGATGCCAGCCATCAAGAACTTAACATGTCACTGAGACATGGTGATTAAGGTGAAGTTGATTTTTTTCTCATTTATGAAGAGGCCTGCATGGTAGTGGAGTTATTGCACACTCTGCTGCTCACCTGTTTGTCTGAGGTTCAAATCTTGGTTGTAATGACCAGATTTCTTCTTGGGACAAGAGTTAACCCAGCTCTAAATGGGTACCTGGCATCAGCTGGGGAAAACAAAGAGTTTGTTGTTTCGGAATACAACACTCTGGTGGAGTCCTTTCTCTCAGAAATAGGTTGTCCAACATACTGTAAGGTATGAAGGGTTAATTTCTGTGAGGTTAGTTCTTGTACACATCTTTCTTTAACTCTGCATCACCAGCATACAAACGCTCTTCTTCTCTATAGCCACACATCTTTTCTCCACTCAGGGTTATTTGAGACATAGAGGAGTTTAAAGAAATACAGCCTTAAGTTTCTTAATGCTGCTTTTTCTTAGGTTAGGTTAGCTTAGTTTTAAATGAAATACAGACTTAGGTGCTTAGGTCTGCCATTTCTTATTCTGTTAGATGATTTAAAAGAGGTATAACTTTGGGTGCTCAAGGTTATAATCTCTTCAATTTGGCAGCCGATAGATGGATTCTATAGTTCTGAAAAGGACTATGGCCCATTCTGTTGTGCAGCCAATTTTACTAGATGGGGCCTGGGTAGTGATTTGTTTTGTAGGATGACGGTTGGGATTTGAGTGGAGAAACACATACTTTCATACAAACATATTCTAACACAACAGTAGTGACATACATTAGTGGAACTGTTCACACACTAGTAGGTGTGAATGGGGTTTGTGGAGTAGATGTTTAATTTATTTGTCTTAAGTTATTTACTTGAGGAGAATATGTCTAATTCTTTTAGTTTCAAAGTTTTTCTTTCAGCTGATGTGGTTTCCGTTCCAAGACTCTCTAGTTTGGAATGTGTATCAGGTAAAAAAAATTTTTTATCCATTTAAATCTTTGTTAGTTACCAGTAGAATAAATGATAAACAAAAATTTAGACATGATTAATTGCAGTTGTTTTTATCTTTATTCCGTAAAGAGTAGCGACTCCTTAATAATTAGTCTTTTTTTTTCCCAGGTGAAGGAACATGGAAGAAAAGGATGCCAGCCATCAAGAACTTAACATGTCACTGAGACATGGTGATTAAGGTGAAGTTGATTTTTTTCTCATTTATGAAGAGGCCTGCATGGTAGTGGAGTTATTGCACACTCTGCTGCTCACCTGTTTGTCTGAGGTTCAAATCTTGGTTGTAATGACCAGATTTCTTCTTGGGACAAGAGTTAACCCAGCTCTAAATGGGTACCTGGCATCAGCTGGGGAAAACAAAGAGTTTGTTGTTTCGGAATACAACACTCTGGTGGAGTCCTTTCTCTCAGAAATAGGTTGTCCAACATACTGTAAGGTATGAAGGATTAATTTCTGTGAGGTTAGTTCTTGTACACATCTTTCCTTAACTCTGCATCACCAGCATACAAACGCTCTTCTTCTCTATAGCCACACATCTTTTCTCCACTCAGGGTTATTTGAGACGTAGAGGAGTTTAAAGAAATACAGCCTTAAGTTTCTTAATGCTGCTTTTTCTTAGGTTAGGTTAGCTTAGTTTTAAATGAAATACAGACTTAGGTGCTTAGGTCTGCCATTTCTTATTCTGTTAGATGATTTAAAAGAGGTATAACTTTGGGTGCTCAAGGTTATAATCTCTTCAATTTGGCAGCCGATAGATGGATTCTATAGTTCTGAAAAGGACTATGGCCCATTCTGTTGTGCAGCCAATTTTACTAGATGGGGCCTGGGTAGTGATTTGTTTTGTAGGATGACGGTTGGGATTTGAGTGGAGAAACACATACTTTCATACAAACATATTCTAACACAACAGTAGTGACATACATTAGTGGAACTGTTCACACACTAGTAGGTGTGAATGGGGTTTGTGGAGTAGATGTTTAATTTATTTGTCTTAAGTTATTTACTTGAGGAGAATATGTCTAATTCTTTTAGTTTCAAAGTTTTTCTTTCAGCTGATGTGGTTTCCGTTCCAAGACTCTCTAGTTTGGAATGTGTATCAGGTAAAAAAAATTTTTTATCCATTTAAATCTTTGTTAGTTACCAGTAGAATAAATGATAAACAAAAATTTAGACATGATTAATTGCAGTTGTTTTTATCTTTATTCCGTAAAGAGTAGCGACTCCTTAATAATTAGTCTTTTTTTTTCCCAGGTGAAGGAACATGGAAGAAAAGGATGCCAGCCATCAAGAACTTAACATGTCACTGAGACATGGTGATTAAGGTGAAGTTGATTTTTTTCTCATTTATGAAGAGGCCTGCATGGTAGTGGAGTTATTGCACACTCTGCTGCTCACCTGTTTGTCTGAGGTTCAAATCTTGGTTGTAATGACCAGATTTCTTCTTGGGACAAGAGTTAACCCAGCTCTAAATGGGTACCTGGCATCAGCTGGGGAAAACAAAGAGTTTGTTGTTTCGGAATACAACACTCTGGTGGAGTCCTTTCTCTCAGAAATAGGTTGTCCAACATACTGTAAGGTATGAAGGATTAATTTCTGTGAGGTTAGTTCTTGTACACATCTTTCCTTAACTCTGCATCACCAGCATACAAACGCTCTTCTTCTCTATAGCCACACATCTTTTCTCCACTCAGGGTTATTTGAGACGTAGAGGAGTTTAAAGAAATACAGCCTTAAGTTTCTTAATGCTGCTTTTTCTTAGGTTAGGTTAGCTTAGTTTTAAATGAAATACAGACTTAGGTGCTTAGGTCTGCCATTTCTTATTCTGTTAGATGATTCAAAAGAGGTATAACTTTGGGTGCTCAAGGTTATAATCTCTTCAATTTGGCAGCCGATAGATGGATTCTATAGTTCTGAAAAGGACTATGGCCCATTCTGTTGTGCAGCCAATTTTACTAGATGGGGCCTGGGTAGTGATTTGTTTTGTAGGATGACGGTTGGGATTTGAGTGGAGAAACACATACTTTCATACAAACATATTCTAACACAACAGTAGTGACATACATTAGTGGAACTGTTCACACACTAGTAGGTGTGAATGGGGTTTGTGGAGTAGATGTTTAATTTATTTGTCTTAAGTTATTTACTTGAGGAGAATATGTCTAATTCTTTTAGTTTCAAAGTTTTTCTTTCAGCTGATGTGGTTTCCGTTCCAAGACTCTCTAGTTTGGAATGTGTATCAGGTAAAAAAAATTTTTTATCCATTTAAATCTTTGTTAGTTACCAGTAGAATAAATGATAAACAAAAATTTAGACATGAATAATTGCAGTTGTTTTTATCTTTATTCCGTAAAGAGTAGCGACTCCTTAATAATTAGTCTTTTTTTTTTCCCAGGTGAAGGAACATGGAAGAAAAGGATGCCAGCCATCAAGAACTTAACATGTCACTGAGACATGGTGATTAAGGTGAAGTTGATTTTTTTCTCATTTATGAAGAGGCCTGCATGGTAGTGGAGTTATTGCACACTCTGCTGCTGACCTGGTTGTCTGAGGTTCAAATCTTGGTTGTAATGACCAGATTTCTTCTTGGGACAAGAGTTAACCCAGCTCTAAATGGGTACCTGGCATCAGCTGGGGAAAACAAAGAGTTTGTTGTTACGGAATACAACACTCTGGTGGATTCCTTTCTCTCAGAAATAGGTTGTCCAACATACTGTAAGGTATGAAGGATTAATTTCTGTGAGGTTAGTTCTTGTACACATCTTTCTTTAACTCTGCATCACCAGCATACAAACGCTCTTCTTCTCTATAGCCACACATCTTTTCTCCACTCAGGGTTATTTGAGACATAGAGGAGTTTAAAGAAATACAGCCTTAAGTTTCTTAATGCTGCTTTTTCTTAGGTTAGGTTAGCTTAGTTTTAAATGAAATACAGACTTAGGTGCTTAGGTCTGCCATTTCTTATTCTGTTAGATGATTTAAAAGAGGTATAACTTTGGGTGCTCAAGGTTATAATCTCTTCAATTTGGCAGCCGATAGATGGATTCTATAGTTCTGAAAAGGACTATGGCCCATTCTGTTGTGCAGCCAATTTTACTAGATGGGGCCTGGGTAGTGATTTGTTTTGTAGGATGACGGTTGGGATTTGAGTGGAGAAACACATACTTTCATACAAACATATTCTAACACAACAGTAGTGACATACATTAGTGGAACTGTTCACACACTAGTATGTGTGAATGGGGTTTGTGGAGTAGATGTTTAATTTATTTGTCTTAAGTTATTTACTTGAGGAGAATATGTCTAATTCTTTTAGTTTCAAAGTTTTTCTTTCAGCTGATGTGGTTCCTGTTCCAAGGCCCTCTAGTTTGGAATGTGTTACAGGTAAAAAAAAATTTTTTATCCAATTAAATCTTTGTTAGTTATGAGTAGAATGAATGATAAAAAAAAATTTAGACATGAATAATTGCAGTTGTTTTTATCTTTATTCCGTAAAGAGTAGCGACTCCTTAATAATTAGTCTTTTTTTTTTCCCAGGTGAAGGAACATGGAAGAAAAGGATGCCAGCCATCAAGAACTTAACATGTCACTGAGACATGGTGATTAAGGTGAAGTTGATTTTTTTCTCATTTATGAAGAGGCCTGCATGGTAGTGGAGTTATTGCACACTCTGCTGCTGACCTGGTTGTCTGAGGTTCAAATCTTGGTTGTAATGACCAGATTTCTTCTTGGGACAAGAGTTAACCCAGCTCTAAATGGGTACCTGGCATCAGCTGGGGAAAACAAAGAGTTTGTTGTTACGGAATACAACACTCTGGTGGATTCCTTTCTCTCAGAAATAGGTTGTCCAACATACTGTAAGGTATGAAGGATTAATTTCTGTGAGGTTAGTTCTTGTACACATCTTTCTTTAACTCTGCATCACCAGCATACAAACGCTCTTCTTCTCTATAGCCACACATCTTTTCTCCACTCAGGGTTATTTGAGACATAGAGGAGTTTAAAGAAATACAGCCTTAAGTTTCTTAATGCTGCTTTTTCTTAGGTTAGGTTAGCTTAGTTTTAAATGAAATACAGACTTAGGTGCTTAGGTCTGCCATTTCTTATTCTGTTAGATGATTTAAAAGAGGTATAACTTTGGGTGCTCAAGGTTATAATCTCTTCAATTTGGCAGCCGATAGATGGATTCTATAGTTTTGAAAAGGACTATGGCCCATTCTGTTGTGCAGCCAATTTTACTAGATGGGGCCTGGGTAGTGATTTGTTTTGTAGGATGACGGTTGGGATTTGAGTGGAGAAACACATACTTTCATACAAACATATTCTAACACAACAGTAGTGACATACATTAGTGGAACTGTTCACACACTAGTATGTGTGAATGGGGTTTGTGGAGTAGATGTTTAATTTATTTGTCTTAAGTTATTTACTTGAGGAGAATATGTCTAATTCTTTTAGTTTCAAAGTTTTTCTTTCAGCTGATGTGGTTCCTGTTCCAAGGCCCTCTAGTTTGGAATGTGTTACAGGTAAAAAAAAATTTTTTATCCAATTAAATCTTTGTTAGTTATGAGTAGAATGAATGATAAAAAAAAATTTAGACATGAATAATTGCAGTTGTTTTTATCTTTATTCCGTAAAGAGTAGCGACTCCTTAATAATTAGTCTTTTTTTTTTCCCAGGTGAAGGAACATGGAAGAAAAGGATGCCAGCCATCAAGAACTTAACATGTCACTGAGACATGGTGATTAAGGTGAAGTTGATTTTTTTCTCATTTATGAAGAGGCCTGCATGGTAGTGGAGTTATTGCACACTCTGCTGCTGACCTGGTTGTCTGAGGTTCAAATCTTGGTTGTAATGACCAGATTTCTTCTTGGGACAAGAGTTAACCCAGCTCTAAATGGGTACCTGGCATCAGCTGGGGAAAACAAAGAGTTTGTTGTTACGGAATACAACACTCTGGTGGATTCCTTTCTCTCAGAAATAGGTTGTCCAACATACTGTAAGGTATGAAGGGTTAATTTCTGTGAGGTTAGTTCTTGTACACATCTTTCCTTAACTCTGCATCACCAGCATACAAACGCTCTTCTTCTCTATAGCCACACATCTTTTCTCCACTCAGGGTTATTTGAGACATAGAGGAGTTTAAAGAAATACAGCCTTAAGTTTCTTAATGCTGCTTTTTCTTAGGTTAGGTTAGCTTAGTTTTAAATGAAATACAGACTTAGGTGCTTAGGTCTGCCATTTCTTATTCTGTTAGATGATTCAAAAGAGGTATAACTTTGGGTGCTCAAGGTTATAATCTCTTCAATTTGGCAGCCGATAGATGGATTCTATAGTTCTGAAAAGGACTATGGCCCATTCTGTTGTGCAGCCAATTTTACTAGATGGGGCCTGGGTAGTGATTTGTTTTGTAGGATGACGGTTGGGATTTGAGTGGAGAAACACATACTTTCATACAAACATATTCTAACACAACAGTAGTGACATACATTAGTGGAACTGTTCACACACTAGTATGTGTGAATGGGGTTTGTGGAGTAGATGTTTAATTTATTTGTCTTAAGTTATTTACTTGAGGAGAATATGTCTAATTCTTTTAGTTTCAAAGTTTTTCTTTCAGCTGATGTGGTTCCTGTTCCAAGGCCCTCTAGTTTGGAATGTGTTACAGGTAAAAAAAAATTTTTTATCCAATTAAATCTTTGTTAGTTATGAGTAGAATGAATGATAAAAAAAAATTTAGACATGAATAATTGCAGTTGTTTTTATCTTTATTCCGTAAAGAGTAGCGACTCCTTAATAATTAGTCTTTTTTTTTTCCCAGGTGAAGGAACATGGAAGAAAAGGATGCCAGCCATCAAGAACTTAACATGTCACTGAGACATGGTGATTAAGGTGAAGTTGATTTTTTTCTCATTTATGAAGAGGCCTGCATGGTAGTGGAGTTATTGCACACTCTGCTGCTGACCTGGTTGTCTGAGGTTCAAATCTTGGTTGTAATGACCAGATTTCTTCTTGGGACAAGAGTTAACCCAGCTCTAAATGGGTACCTGGCATCAGCTGGGGAAAACAAAGAGTTTGTTGTTACGGAATACAACACTCTGGTGGATTCCTTTCTCTCAGAAATAGGTTGTCCAACATACTGTAAGGTATGAAGGATTAATTTCTGTGAGGTTAGTTCTTGTACACATCTTTCTTTAACTCTGCATCACCAGCATACAAACGCTCTTCTTCTCTATAGCCACACATCTTTTCTCCACTCAGGGTTATTTGAGACATAGAGGAGTTTAAAGAAATACAGCCTTAAGTTTCTTAATGCTGCTTTTTCTTAGGTTAGGTTAGCTTAGTTTTAAATGAAATACAGACTTAGGTGCTTAGGTCTGCCATTTCTTATTCTGTTAGATGATTTAAAAGAGGTATAACTTTGGGTGCTCAAGGTTATAATCTCTTCAATTTGGCAGCCGATAGATGGATTCTATAGTTTTGAAAAGGACTATGGCCCATTCTGTTGTGCAGCCAATTTTACTAGATGGGGCCTGGGTAGTGATTTGTTTTGTAGGATGACGGTTGGGATTTGAGTGGAGAAACACATACTTTCATACAAACATATTCTAACACAACAGTAGTGACATACATTAGTGGAACTGTTCACACACTAGTATGTGTGAATGGGGTTTGTGGAGTAGATGTTTAATTTATTTGTCTTAAGTTATTTACTTGAGGAGAATATGTCTAATTCTTTTAGTTTCAAAGTTTTTCTTTCAGCTGATGTGGTTCCTGTTCCAAGGCCCTCTAGTTTGGAATGTGTTACAGGTAAAAAAAAATTTTTTATCCAATTAAATCTTTGTTAGTTATGAGTAGAATGAATGATAAAAAAAAATTTAGACATGAATAATTGCAGTTGTTTTTATCTTTATTCCGTAAAGAGTAGCGACTCCTTAATAATTAGTCTTTTTTTTTTCCCAGGTGAAGGAACATGGAAGAAAAGGATGCCAGCCATCAAGAACTTAACATGTCACTGAGACATGGTGATTAAGGTGAAGTTGATTTTTTTCTCATTTATGAAGAGGCCTGCATGGTAGTGGAGTTATTGCACACTCTGCTGCTGACCTGGTTGTCTGAGGTTCAAATCTTGGTTGTAATGACCAGATTTCTTCTTGGGACAAGAGTTAACCCAGCTCTAAATGGGTACCTGGCATCAGCTGGGGAAAACAAAGAGTTTGTTGTTACGGAATACAACACTCTGGTGGATTCCTTTCTCTCAGAAATAGGTTGTCCAACATACTGTAAGGTATGAAGGGTTAATTTCTGTGAGGTTAGTTCTTGTACACATCTTTCCTTAACTCTGCATCACCAGCATACAAACGCTCTTCTTCTCTATAGCCACACATCTTTTCTCCACTCAGGGTTATTTGAGACATAGAGGAGTTTAAAGAAATACAGCCTTAAGTTTCTTAATGCTGCTTTTTCTTAGGTTAGGTTAGCTTAGTTTTAAATGAAATACAGACTTAGGTGCTTAGGTCTGCCATTTCTTATTCTGTTAGATGATTCAAAAGAGGTATAACTTTGGGTGCTCAAGGTTATAATCTCTTCAATTTGGCAGCCGATAGATGGATTCTATAGTTCTGAAAAGGACTATGGCCCATTCTGTTGTGCAGCCAATTTTACTAGATGGGGCCTGGGTAGTGATTTGTTTTGTAGGATGACGGTTGGGATTTGAGTGGAGAAACACATACTTTCATACAAACATATTCTAACACAACAGTAGTGACATACATTAGTGGAACTGTTCACACACTAGTATGTGTGAATGGGGTTTGTGGAGTAGATGTTTAATTTATTTGTCTTAAGTTATTTACTTGAGGAGAATATGTCTAATTCTTTTAGTTTCAAAGTTTTTCTTTCAGCTGATGTGGTTCCTGTTCCAAGGCCCTCTAGTTTGGAATGTGTTACAGGTAAAAAAAAAATTTTTATCCAATTAAATCTTTGTTAGTTATGAGTAGAATGAATGATAAAAAAAAATTTAGACATGAATAATTGCAGTTGTTTTTATCTTTATTCCGTAAAGAGTAGCGACTCCTTAATAATTAGTCTTTTTTTTTCCCAGGTGAAGGAACATGGAAGAAAAGGATGCCAGCCATCAAGAACTTAACATGTCACTGAGACATGGTGATTAAGGTGAAGTTGATTTTTTTCTCATTTATGAAGAGGCCTGCATGGTAGTGGAGTTATTGCACACTCTGCTGCTGACCTGGTTGTCTGAGGTTCAAATCTTGGTTGTAATGACCAGATTTCTTCTTGGGACAAGAGTTAACCCAGCTCTAAATGGGTACCTGGCATCAGCTGGGGAAAACAAAGAGTTTGTTGTTACGGAATACAACACTCTGGTGGATTCCTTTCTCTCAGAAATAGGTTGTCCAACATACTGTAAGGTATGAAGGGTTAATTTCTGTGAGGTTAGTTCTTGTACACATCTTTCCTTAACTCTGCATCACCAGCATACAAACGCTCTTCTTCTCTATAGCCACACATCTTTTCTCCACTCAGGGTTATTTGAGACATAGAGGAGTTTAAAGAAATACAGCCTTAAGTTTCTTAATGCTGCTTTTTCTTAGGTTAGGTTAGCTTAGTTTTAAATGAAATACAGACTTAGGTGCTTAGGTCTGCCATTTCTTATTCTGTTAGATGATTCAAAAGAGGTATAACTTTGGGTGCTCAAGGTTATAATCTCTTCAATTTGGCAGCCGATAGATGGATTCTATAGTTCTGAAAAGGACTATGGCCCATTCTGTTGTGCAGCCAATTTTACTAGATGGGGCCTGGGTAGTGATTTGTTTTGTAGGATGACGGTTGGGATTTGAGTGGAGAAACACATACTTTCATACAAACATATTCTAACACAACAGTAGTGACATACATTAGTGGAACTGTTCACACACTAGTATGTGTGAATGGGGTTTGTGGAGTAGATGTTTAATTTATTTGTCTTAAGTTATTTACTTGAGGAGAATATGTCTAATTCTTTTAGTTTCAAAGTTTTTCTTTCAGCTGATGTGGTTCCTGTTCCAAGGCCCTCTAGTTTGGAATGTGTTACAGGTAAAAAAAAAATTTTTATCCAATTAAATCTTTGTTAGTTATGAGTAGAATGAATGATAAAAAAAAATTTAGATATGAATAATTGCAGTTGCAGAACTGTGTTTTTATCTTTATTCCATAAAGAGTAGCGACTCCTTAATAATTAGTCTTTTCTTTCCCAGGTGAAGGAACATGTGGAAGGATGCTGGTTATCGGTAACTTTCCTTTGCATTGTATGTTTAGTCTTATTCTCTCTTTGTTAAAATTTCTTTTGTGTTTAGCGTGTTGTACTTTTTTTTTACTGTTCTGCTTCTGTATTGTTTTTTTTTGCTATCTTTTTTCACATATTAGTTTTTCAATTTAGCATTTCAAAACTATAAGCCTAATTGTTTTAGTTTGAAAGCATCTTTTTCAGCTGTTGTTCCCCTTCCAAGTCTCTTAAAATTGGAATGTGAAACAGGTGTGTTTTTTTTATATCTTTTGCTGTCTAGACTAAATTTCTTAAAAAAATATAAGACCTTAGTATGAACACTTATGATCTTAGCTCCTTTCACCAACTAATGATAAACATTTTCTGTTACTGGTGAAGGATCATGGAAGAAAAGAAAGCGGCCATCTAGAACTCAACATGTCATTAGCAATTAAGGTAATGTTTTTTTTCATGAGTTCTATCTTTAGGGGTGACTAGCCCATGTGAGGTCTGTGTCTCTTATTTCTGGTGTATCCCGTATTGTCTTTCTTTTCCCCTTTCTGTGAATAATTTGATTTAAAGCACCTTAAAGAGAGTTGTTCACATCTTTCCTCTGTTTTGCAGGGTTAGTCGTATTCTGTCTCTGTTAAGATTTCTTCTATATATAGATTGTATTTTTTTTTTCTATCTTTTCCAACTTATATTAGTATTTTAACTTAGCATTTAAAGACTAGAAGCCTAATTCTTTTAGTTTGAAAGCATCTTTTCAGCTGAATTTCCCTTCCTAGACTATTAAGTGCAGAAAGTTTAACAGGTGGTTTTTCTTTGATTATCCCTTCCTTTTGCTTTCTAGATTACTTTATTTAAAAAAAAAAAGATTAATCCTTAGCATGAACACTTATGATCTTAGCTTCTTTCTCCACCTAATGACTAGCATTTTCTGTTCTGTTACAGGTGAAGGACCATCTAGAAGTCAACATTTCACTAGTGATAAAGGTGAAGTTAATTTATTACTTTCATGAGTTCTATCTGTAGGGGCGTCTTGCCCATGTGAGGTCCTAGTCTGTTATGGGAGTCTTATTTCTGTTGTATTGTCTTTTATTTCTGTGAATAATTTGATTTAAAGCACCTTAAAGAGAGTTGTTCACATATTTCCTCTGTTTTGTTGGGTTAGTCTTACTCATTTGATTTCTTTTGTGATATATTTCTTTTAGTTAGTTTCTCTTTTTATTTTGTCTTCTCTTTTTCTTGTCCTCTTTTATTTAGATCTAGCTGTTTTATTTAAGGAGAAAAAGTCTAATTCATTTAGTTTCAAAGTTTTTTTTCCAGCAGATGGGGTTCCTGTTCCAAGATTCTAGTTTAGAATATTTAACAGGTAAAAAAGAATTGAATCAACTTAGCTGTTTATTATTTACAAGTAGAATTAATGATAAATAGTGACATACATTAGTGGAACTGTTCACACAATGGTATATTTGAAAGGGGTTTGTAGAGTAGATGTTTTATTGTCCTCAACTTATTTATTTGTCTTAAGTTCTAGGCTGTAGGAGAATATGTCTAATTCTTATAGCTTAATAGTTTTTCTTTCACCTGATAAGATTTTTAATGTGAAACAGTTATCCTGAGGCAACCTATTTTTTTCCCTAGAATAATTAGTTTAAAAAAAATTAAAACTCAGCCATTTCTTTTCCTAACCCCTTTTTTTTGTCATCAAATACTTCTCCACTGAACCAGACTGTCAAACTCTGCTGAGGGGGTCTTCTCTACAAAAGCCAAACTACCCATGACCTGACTTCACTGCTCCTTCTAGATGAACTGCCTTTTATTTTCTGCTGATTAAACTCAAATTGCATACCCATGTACAAAAAATCTCTACATTTTACAGCCATACATAACCTAATTTTTGCACTACTTCTGAACTATTCATGGCCATACACCTATATATTTCAGACAAAATTCACAGAAAAACAATACAGCTCAAAGAAAAAAAAATATAATATACTGGTATATAAAAAAAAACTCAACAAGTCAATCCTATAAAAACATAAAAATGTTTGCATTATAACTATTTCTTAAGACAATTTTGCTACATACAATGATAGAATCTATAAGCAATCTCAGTTGCACAGAAATGATATCCAAGCCATTTTGTCTTTTATAAGACAAAATTTATATCATAAATACCGGTACATAACTCTGCTCAGCCTTATAAATTTCTGACAACCTATAAATCAAGCAAATATTTGTCATAGAGCCTTACACCTGTTATGGTCAGATAATTAACACCTAAAACCTATAACAACACATAAGTTCCATTTGTAATAAAACTAAATGTCTTGTCTATTACTACATAAATTAATGCTGAACAAAACATGCAGCTCGAGAATCAATGAAACCCTAACCTTGATGATGTACACCATACAATTGTACAACCCATGAAGGTTTCAATAGTTGAAGTAAAATAGCCACATATAACACAGTAATATCAATGATCAGAGAAAATGTAATTGAACTCTGTATCTATTTGAAATCTATAAAATTAATTTGAAGCCCATGGACCTCTAGACTTATTGTTCATTACTACACAAATTTCACAAAATTCAACATGGTATACCCTCTTGCCACATAAAACTATGCTACAACACAATAGAGGTCATGGTCAGGTAAATAAATGCTTTACCACCATTGTCCCAAATTTCCTCTGTAATAAAACACATCACAAAATTTCACATAATTCATGTGACTCTTAAACAAAACAACATTGTAATATTATTCCATATGTCAATCATGGTATGGTTTGAATACATTGAGACTAAAAATATTGCAAGAAAAATTTCTGTTTGTAAAACAATACAACCTATGACCATAAGAATGTCTGCAACATTGCCATAGACAGACTATAAAACTCACCTGCAGTATAATAAGCAATATGTCCTTAACAACTTAATTTTACCATGCTATGATTACATTACACTGAATAATCCAAAACAAGACAAATTTGCTTAATACATCCAATGGCCAACTAAAACTTTAGTGTAATTGTATTCATTACTTTTCTACTTGCATTGTCCATATTTTAAATGCTTTTCTTTCCATTAATGAAATTTGTATTTCAGCAATTACAGGTTCAAACACCAAGTAAATTGCATGGTTTTTTTTATTTGTTTGTTTGCTTGCTTTGTTACTACTTATCCTACTAAAAATTGCTACGAAAGTGACAGCGGCAAGATTGGATCAAAGGAAAGAATAATTAGACCAAGTTTATCTGTCACATTCATCAACAAGAATCACAGAATCGCATGCGCTAACTACTAACGGAGTGTCTGGTAGTTGGAAAGGTAAATGACAGCCATATTCTCTTGAATAGTCAAAAACCTGTAATTCCAACTACCTAGCTCATGTATGGCTCCTCGAGCCGCGCTCCGGGCAACAGTTTTGGCTAACTGGCCAAATACATGAGTGAAAATGTTTTAACATTTTTGTATTTTTAAGGAATCCTTACAAAGGGTAAATTGTATTCTAGCTGTCTTGCAAACATCCAGATTGAATGGTCAAGAGAACTTCTTTCAAGGTAAGATGGAGATAATCCATAGTTAATAAGGCACAGAATGTTTTGATGAAGTAGGCCTTAGCAGTTATTAAGTGAGTTTCAATTCAGTCAAAAACTATCATTAACTTACATCCCTTCTACATCGGAGCTTGTCTTGTAATCTATTAAAAAGAACATATGTTTTACAATGGAATGTAGATTAACGAGAACTCACAGCTTTTGAGCAGTAGGATCTATGAATTATATTTCTAATAAAGTTAATATTTAAGGTTTCAAAAATTTTACTATGAGCTATGATCTTATGAATAGAAGGTCAGTACAGAGTAAAATTAAGAACACAAGACTCAAAATTTAAACAAAAAGAACTAATGTGGTGTTTCATTAACAGTGTTTACTAGCTTTGGAGAATATTACAACAATAAATCTAAACAAAAAAATACAGTCCAATAAAGTTTTTGTTAATGTAAGTTACTTGATAATAACATAGTTGTATTGATTTTTTTTTAACAGGAATGTAATGAGATCTTACTTATTCTATGAAATTACTAAAAAAAAATAGTTGCTGTTGGATCTGGTTTGGATTAGTTATTTGCTAAAGTTGCTTTTTAGTATATTAGAGCAAATATTAAGTTTACTTTTGTATTAATATTAGCCTAGAATATAGATGAATTTCTTAATTTAGGCTAATCTTATTTTGTGTATTTATATTCTTAATAAATTACTTTCAATTTTCATACACATTAGAAGCTTATGATAAAATAATGTGATCTGTTAGGCACTTCCACACGGTGTCTTATGCATACAAGTCAAACGGCAGTAACATTCAAATAACGAAGTCAAATAACACAGGTGAAGAGGCCAACAATATAAGTTAGTTGATACTGTTAAGGAATGTCGAATAAGACGTTTAGTAATAATGAAGGGAACCATCAAATGTCATCAAGCTAAATCTCTTTTTTTCTTAAAACCTGCCTCTAAAGCAGTTAAAAATAGTCTGTTTACATTTCATTATTCTTCATTAAATCCTAGTCTTGTTTTTACTATTTGCATCATAGTCTCTAAGTCAAATCCTTAATTTTCTATGAAACAAATAACTAATTCCAATTTGTGCCATAACAGATCACACTTGGTTAAGAGTTAAGAAACTTTGAAGTATTGGCTATTGCAAATGCTAAATATTTTCTTAGCTAAACCTTTTATTTCACATTATATTTTAAGCCCACTTCAAGTTTCTACTGACTTGTAAAACCAAACAACCCAGACAGATTACACCACCATATAGTCACCATAATATGGTGAGAGTAAAGCTAAGATGATGTATTGATAACAAGTTGATAAGAAAAAGTATCATCTAGTTTAACATTTTGCTATCTGTTAATTGTTCCTCATCCCTTGACCATTTATGTCAGAAATAAGTGATGCTCTAATTTGTTTCTTATATATTACTAAATAATCAAAACAAACATGCCTCTTTTAGTTACAAATTTGTAACACTAATAGCATCTATGCTAACAAGGGTGATTAATCTTCATATTTCAAAGGTGTTCAGTATTACTTCTTGTGTTATTTCAGAAAAAATTAGTTTAGAAGTACCTTTACTATAAATTAAAATTAAAAATGTTAAATTAGGTCTTTCTATTAAGCTGCCTTTCTAAACATGAGAAATAGCTAAATCTCGAACTCCCCAACTGTAAAAAAAAAAGAAAGAAAAAAAAACTCCTGGAGTTGCAAAAGAGTTTTCCTTCTTCTAGGTGGGTGGCCAGCCAAGGCCAACGAGCCTCTCCTGCCCAAAGCTTACTGGTTTAGGTGCCAGTTACTTGCCTTTTTTCCTTCTTCTTTTAGTGAAAAGTTTCACTGGACTTAAAATCTGAGCCATACACGAAGGCCAGGAATTAGACTGGTTGTCAGAGGTTATTTGAGACATGCCATTAGGAAGCATTTTATAGATAGTTGAGTGCTTATATCCATTACCACTTCTGGCAATGACAACCTTGTGGAACCAAAAGCCTAATGAAAGAAAGCATAATGTTATCAATACTAACAAAAGGTGATTTTTGTTTTTGTAAGAGATTTTATTTTTAACAGTTGATAAACTGTTTGTTATAAAAAAAAAATAGGAAAAAAAAACATTTTTTTTTTTTCAATATTTTCTTTTCCCACAGAATAGGCTTATAACTGAAGACAAAGAGAGAATGAAATGAAGCCAACATCTGACTAAAAAGAAATTGTTGTTTCATAAAAGTTTTTCTTTTTATATATGTTTATTTTTCTCTTCCATATTTTAGTCACTTCCCATATACTCATGTAAATTTTTATTGAGGAATTATTAAAAATCAAATTTAAAAAATGAAACTTAAAAACTTTATTTCTCTTAAATGTGATTGTATGTGTGTATTTGTATAACTCAGAGCTAAATTGAAAACTCAAGATGAAAATACAATTTTAAAGAAGTAGTTAAAATAAAAGAGATATAGTGAAACTGAAAGTACATTAATATTTAACTAGTAAAAAGGTCAAACGCAGGAGATAGGAATGTAGCAATGAGGAGAAAGTCCTTTGGTTTAAAGAGATTCCAAAATAATAACAAAGTTAATATACAGTCATACGCACACACAAAAAATGTACTTAAAAACAACTGTTTTTTCTTACATTTAAGTCAACACAATCTAAAATATAACACAGCTTACAATAAATAAGTTCACCAGTAGAGAATGAAGACATATAATGGTACAGATAGCAAGAAAAAAACAACTCTCAAAGGTACTGGCTTTTTTATAGAAACTGCATTTCTTGTATTGATCTAGGTGGTAATAGATCTACAGAAATTTTAATTTGTATTGTAATAAATTCAAGTATTTTTAATGAACTTTTGAAATCATTTCATCAATTTGTGGATTCAAAGCCTTTTTTTTTATTACTTTATAAACAAAAGAAAATACAAATCAAAATCTTTAAATCCAGGTCCCCTCATGAAAAGAGAACCTTTCAAGTCAGTAAAGTTATCTGGACCTTAATCATCAACTTCCAGAGAGCCCGTTTACTCTACTCGGTTTTATAATACTATAATAATTGTCTTCGAGTCCAAAGATTAATGAGGAATGCAGTATTTTCCGCCTCAGCTGTGACTTATAATATTACTAGCCGGATATTACCACGCCCTGCAGGCCTTATTAGTTTGTGTATTACTAATCTAGTGGACTGGATTTAGATCTATGTCAAAATTAGCTAATGTTCCTTTCAAGTTTTTCTCTTTCACCACGAAAATAAAAGTAGTTTTGCGAAAATGGGTTTCCTGTTAAGCCGATACATTTGTATCAAATATAAAATATAATGGCAATGGGTTTACGCCATTTGTTAAAAAGTTTCTTTAATAGAGATAAATTTAGCTTTTAAAATGAGTTTACCCGATTAGTTAAATGAATGGGATAATAAAGTAGGTCATGACGTCTAAATGTGCAGATAGAGAAACAAATTTATGTAAAAATGCTTTTGAAACACAAATTAGAAGGTTAATTAATGGACTATATTTTTATTTTAATGTGTCAACGTAAAAAAACTATCTTTGCAAAGTGTAGTTCTTAAAGTCTGATCTAGATGCTTTTGATCTTGTCTCATGTAAACATGGCTAAATGACCTAGATCCATGAAATAGTAATACTTTCATAGCGTTGTGCAACTTTTTTTTTTTTGAGGGCCTTAAGCTTGTTTTAGTTAGTACCCAAGGAACATTTATACCAAGTTTTATAAAGATTGGTCAAACAGTTTTGGTTTCTATGCGGAACATATGGGCCTACAATACTAGGCCTATATTATACATACATAAGCCTTACTTTCTGCTTTACAGTATTGTCACTGTAGCTATACTAATTTTATTATTGATATCGGTAACAGTTTAGATGCCTACCAACTCCAACAGTACGACAGGACAACATAGATACATTACATTACATCAAGATTTTTTTAGATGTGGTAGTCATTAAAATCTGTTGATACATTATTCAAATTATTAATTATTGGAGTCTGAAGCCCTAGTGCTGAAAAAAATAGCTATAAAATTAAAAGGTGAAGACAATTGGATTGCTAAATTTTAAATATAAATAAACTTTTATAACCCAAAACAACGACACCTGCTTCAAGCAAACAAGTACCAGATTAACGTCTGACTTAACCATCCAGATCACCTAAAAAAAGAACCTTTCAAGGCATTAGAGTTATATGGACCCTGGAATGTAACGCTAATTTAGCAAGAAGTTATTAATAAGCCTCTTTTATTATGGGATCCATCATTAATTTTAAAACATGGACTTGGGAGTGTTTCGTGGTTTTTCATGTTTGCAAGAAGCAAATCTAGATATAGTTCTAACTTCTATAAGTAGGTCTATAGAATCTATATATCTATATGTCTTGGCCACAAAGTTACTAGATCTAGTATGTGAAAACCTTGCATTTAAGACCATGATGATCAAATATGGAATCTTCACTATGATGCTGACAAGTAAAAATTTAGTATGTAGAAGTTGGTTTGCATATATCAGTGCAATGAAAACGAAAGCAGCTTACATTTTTAAGATGTTGATTTTTCGTTTTCACATATTTTCCTTTAAAATTGTTTATCATTCTTGTCTTGTAATAACAAAGCACATTTACACAAGACGACGCAAATATTTTTTTCATGTTTAGATTTTTTTTTTATTTGGTACAACTTTTTGCAAATATGCAATTGGAGCGTTTGAGTATCAAAGGCGTAGCTAGGGTGGGGGGGGGGGGAGGAGGGGGGAATTTGAAGATCCCCTGGGCCCCCACTTGAAGGGGGCCCCCAAATGAGTGTCCGAAATTTGTTTTTAAATAAATTAAATATTACGTCACTGTCATGTAATCTTGCTTTTCACGTTGCTATATAAGTCAGTGACCCTGTTGCATGTATTCCACACAGGCTATTAACTTTTTCCGTGCGGGGTTACTCTCAATTTCAAAGAATAGCGCTGACTAGTGCCGCTCCTACTCTCGGGAAGTAACTTGGTATATAGAGTAGTTTATTTCATCATCCTTATCATTTAAAAAGAAACCTAGGCTGATAAGAGAACTGAAAACAAAATCACTTACTCCAGAAGTGTAAGAAGCTGTTAATTAAGTACAAAGCCTTCGGACGTTTTGTTTTCCATGTGTACCCAAAATAAATCACGAAGTTTGACATTATGGTTCACTAGAAAGCTTCCAACAGGAGAAATTTTGAACCGATCTTGGCTCCTCCTCTCTCCACACTTGAGATGGCTATTTTGTTTTGCATTAGTAATGTTTTCTGAGGCATCAGAAAAGACATCTAGTGCATTGAGCAAACCTGAATTTGGTTTCACCAAATGGAAGAAACGTGAGAGGCTGAAAGAACATGAAGAAGGAGTCCACCACAGACAAGCTCTTTTGAAGAGGAAGTTTGAAGAAGAAGGCAGATAACCAGATGAATTGTCACATATGTTTCATGCACAAATTTTGAAAAATCAGCAGTATAGGATTATATTGGATTATTTGTCACCAGAAATTAAAAATGAGTTTATTAACTTGATGGGCAATAAAGCTAGGGAATCAACTGTTGGGAAAGCCAAGTAAATTTGTTACATTTCTCTTATGCTTGATTCCACCCCAGATGTTTCTAATCAAGAACCCTAATAGTTCGTTATTTGGATTTTGATAATTTCGAAATAAGAGTCATTCATTGTTTACTTTGAAATTTTGAAACCTGGTGGACAACATTATGAAGAACTTGTTCTGAAAACTGAACTTTGAACTGTGCAGAGGTCAAATCTATGATAACCCAGCCACAATGAGTGGCCATCTATCTGGCCTGCAAAAACGTTTCTTAGACATAAATCCTTATGCAACATTTCTGAACTGTGATAATCACTCTCTGAGCCTGGCAGCTCTTCATTCTGCTGAGATAGATCCTGCAATTTTCACCTTTTTTCTTTGGAACTGTACACGAATTTTTTTCCAATTCACCCCTGAGATGGGCCAAACTGAAAGAAGCTGGAGCCTGGAGTTTAAAAAAAGAGAGTATATAAGGTGGTCCGCAAGAGAAGAAGCTATGTCGGCAGTTTCCTTGCTTATCGACAAAATCATCAAGCTGTTGGAGAAACTTTCTGAATCAACAACTGAAAGAATGGATACTAGAAGCAGTGCACAAAATCTTCTTCATGCAGGGGAAAATGATGAATTTTTGGCTTATCTGGAATTCCGGTCAAATCTTCTGCGCCTAATTAATGTAGTTCAGAAGAAATACAAACGTCTGGACTGCAAATAAAGAAGCTGAAGAAGAAATTAAAGCCCTTTCATGCTTTCTGTAAAATGATGAGAAATGGACGAAACTGATCACCAAAATCAAAAGCAAAAGAAGTTAGTGAATGCTATGTTCCTGTAATCAAAATAACCAGAAGAAAGAAAATACTTGATGGGGAGTTGAGTTCTGATGTAGTACTTTCAACAGAACTGCAATTCAAACGTGTTTAAATAGAAGTGCTGGACAGACTTCATATGGAGATGAAAGACAGATTCTTCTAAAGGCTGGAAAACCTTGTAGACACCTTTGGGTTTCTTCTTGAACCAAGACACCTCTTGGAGTCTATGGAGGATGACATGCTGATGAAAAACTGTTTAGTTTTTCCTGTTTGATGAAATACACGCAAATCGTTTGTTCAATCATGATATTGATGCAAAAGCACTTTTCAGCAACAAACCAGTGCCACAATCACCTATTGACATATTGAGGAAGCTGTCTTTATTTGGTAATGATATGTGCTCAAACCTTGCAACCTCTATCCGAATACTGCTAACTCAGGCCACTTCCATCGCGTCATGTGAGAGATCATTCTCAAAGCTCAAGTTCACCAAAAACAATCTCAGGAGCATAATGACGCTAGAAAGGCTTAGCAGTATGGTTTAATGTTAATGGAGTCACAAATACTAGACAGTATCGATGTAGATGATGTTATAGATGCCTTTGCTGCACAGAATGCACGACGTAAAGCGATATGAATTGGGATTTGTCACTTGTACATTATTTCGCCAATAAACAACGGTATTATTCATTAAAAGATTGGTTATTTCTAGTTAATTTTACAGATATACTGTACCAATTTGAATGTAGGATTATGTATTTATTAAGTACATTATCTCATGTCATGATGTCAAAATGCAAGGGGCCCCCAAAGAGGTCGATCCCCCCGGGTCCCCAAATCCCTAGCTACGCTCCTGTTGAGTATTTTAATGAAACCGTGGTCCATATGAAGATTCTTGCCCATATCAATAGAGATTTTTATTAGAAAACTTAAATAGAAAAAAAAAGACTTTAAAAAGTTTCTGTATTTTTCGTTTTGTTTATTGCCAATAGGACCCACTGTTACTCGCCATTACGGATTATAGAACATGGATGTGGGTCTGAAGGAAAGTATTTAAAAAAGAAACAAGAACTGCAGTTAAAATAGTGGTATTGTTAAAATATGGTCCAACAGTTATGTTGGGCAGTGCACGTATGGGGGATGAACGTATGCCAAAGGCAGTCTTTTTAGTGAGCTAAACGGTGGTCGATGCAACAAAGATGGACTCAGGGACGCTCTAAAAATCCAGAAATTCAAAATCCCAGCCTTCACTGAGATTCGAACCCAGCTAAACGGTGGTCGACGCAACAAAGATGGACTCAGGGACGCTCTAAAAATCCAGAAATTCAAAATCCCATCTTTCACTGAGATTCGAACCCAGGACATCAGGTTCAGAAGCCGAGCGCATAATTAACCACTCAAGCCACCGCGCCCCCAAAATGATATATATATATATATATATATTATGCGTTAACTCAAAATGATTTTTAAATATTTTTATATCTTATATTTTTTCTAAAGTTATATATATATCATGGGCGTAGCCAGGGGGGTGGGGGGTTTTGGGGTTCAAACCCCCCCCCCCCCCGAAATGATCGGAATTTAGTGAATGATTTTTTTCTTTGATTTTGTTTATTTTAGGTGAGACTTTAATACTAAACCATCAATGGCCCCAGCACAACCAATGGGGTTTTGAGTTTAAAACCCCTTACCAGGGGGTTTTGAGTTTAAAACCCCCTACCAGGGGGGTTCGAGTTTAAAAACCCATACCAGGGGTTTTGTGTTTAAAACCCCCTACCAGGGGGGTTCGAGTTTAAAAACCCATACCAGGGGTTTTGTGTTTAAAACCCCCTACTAGGGGTTTTGAGTTTTAAACCACCTACTTGGGTTTTTTGCAGTTAACCCCTCCCCCTCTTCTATAAAACAAAACAAAACAAAAATGCAAACGAAAATCCCCTAATTCCAAGAGCACAGTTAAGGGAGATTTTCATTTTAAAACCCCCTCCAAAATTTACGATAAACCCCCTCTTCGATATAAAAAAAAAGTTAATTACGCACTCAAAATGTTATGAGCGTAGCTAAATGGGTTTTGACTTAGTTTTTAGTTTAAACCCCACTTCAGCGGGGTTTGAAGATAAAAAATACCTCTTTAATAATTAAAACAAAGCAAATTATACACTCAAAATATTTTGAGTGTAGTCAAAGGGGTTTTGAGTTTAAACTCCCCTCCAGTGGAGTTTGAAGCTAAAAAGTACCTCTTCAATATAAATAAAAGCTAATTACTCACACTAAAATTTATGAACGCAGCCAAAGGGGTTTTGAGTTTAAACCCCCCGTCAGGGGGGTTTGAGGCTAAAAAATACATCTTCAGTGTAAGAAAAAAAGCAAATTACGCACTCAAAATGCTATGAGCGTTGCCAAAGGGGTTTTGAGTTTAAACCCCCATTCAGAGGGGTTTAATGCTAAAAATATCTCTTCAATATAAAAAAAAAGCAAATTACACACTAAAATTATTTGAGCGTAGCCAATCCAATCGGGGGTTTTGAGTTTAAACCCCTCTTCTAAAGATGGCGTTTGTTTAAAGTTTAAAACCCCTCCAGATGCTTTTGAGTTTAAGATCCCCCTACAGAGCATTTTGAGGTGGAAAACCCCCAACAGATGATTTTGACGATAAAACTTCTCTTTTCGATATAAAATCTAAAGCAAACTACAGTCACTTAATTCCAAGAGCGTTTTCAAGAGTGGTTACACATTTTTACCAGTGGCAGGGCTCCCTTAATAAACTGTAGTGAATAGTCATCTGCCGAAATTGAAAAACACTAAATGTGGCTCAACAAAGATGGCTAAGACAGATTTTAGTAGTCAGTTATAGAGATCGGGTTTAAATCAAGGAAATCCTATGCCGAACTGGGAGTCGACCCTTTAGAAAGATTGTGAGAGGGCGACGCATGAGGTTTGCGGGACATGTTCTCCGACAAAATGAATTACGCATAAGAAGAGTTGCAATGATATCCTAGTACAACTTGACGCCACTCATACATTGAGGTCCTCATGGCAGGTGGGAAGAGGCTTCAGACATTACCAGTGACAGATTTTTATGGAAACAGCTTGACGTCAAATGCTCCGAACGGCGCGGTAGGGTTTAAGTCAGTAAGAATAGCACATTAGGTTTTTGAAATAAAACTTTTTAATAGCAGGAAAATGCACTGTAGATACCTAGGAATATGCATTTTGTTGGCTTTCAATACCAGAAATAGTACTTTGCGGCGGGGCTTCGCCCCGCACTAGCGCTCCCCAGAGCCCATTGCTAGTAATGGCAGGGAATCTACAATTTTATGGAAACAGCTTGACGGCAAATGCTCCGAACGGCGCGGTAGGGTCTAAGTCAGTAAGAATAGCACATTAGGTTTTTGAAATAAAACTTTTTAATAGCAGGAAAATGCACTGTAGATACCTCAGAATATGCATTTTGTTGGCTTTCAATATCAGAAATAGTGCTTGGCGGCGGGGCTTCTCCCCGAGCTGGGGGAGCTCCTAGCGCTCCCCCAGACCCCCTCGCTAGTATTGGCGGGGAATCTACAATTTTTCCACTAACTCATGGAAGAACCAATTCTAGGGCACAATAAACGTCTTCCGAAAGAATGAAGGGTCAGAATGCAATAAAGATTATGTACACACACACATACATAAATACATATATTTTAAAAAATTTGCGGGGGGGGGGAGAAAAAAATCCCCCCCAAACCCCCCCCCCCACACCCAAAAAAAAAATCCTGGCTACGCCCATGATATATATATACCAAATATATAATCTTGAACCAAGAAAACTTTTGGAGTCTATGGAGGATGACATGCTGATGAAAAACTGTGTTACTTTTTCCTATTTGGTGAAATACACGCAAATCGTTTGTTCAATCATGATATTGATGCAAAAGCACTTTTCAGCAATATATATATATATATATATATATATATATATATATATATATATATATATTATGAGTTAACTCAAAATGCTTTTGAGATGGTTCTTTTCAAAACAACTTAGCGTATGCTATTTCACTTGAAAAAAACACACAATATCAATGAATATACAATATCTCGAATCCACAGAGGAGTACGGGCCAATTTTAATAAAAGAACCAACAAAAAATATTTTTTGATGGATTTGTTGACCATTCAGTTGTGGTCAATGTTTATTTTTCCATGAAATGTTTGGCATTCTATTGTTAGTACCTTAAAAAAATGTCTATTTTTCTTGGCCACTTCTACCTACAATGGGGTATTTTCGATTAAACAAATCTTTAAATTTAAGGCTATCGGCAACTCGCTGGTGCGCATATTGCTGCCGTTGAACCATTGAAAGAACGAATTGATGAATGTGTGACAGCCATTGAAACTCTTTGCAGTCACCCTGGAAATATAGATCTAGAGACGCATCTCAAGGACTATGACTTCTGTAATTTCACCTTTCTTTTTCTTTACTTTTTTTTGGGGGGCAGATGTATAGTTGCAAAACAGCCTACTAGTTTTTTTGTAAATTAGAAATAATGTAATAGAATACAATAATTAATAGCATATCTGTCCCTTAGCTAAATTTGTAGTACTATTGGCTAATTAAAAAATACTTTGATTACGCATTATTTTCTTTTTCCTGATGCTTGACATCTTTTCTGGGATACCATTTTATTTGTTTGCCACTGACGCTTTCATCAAAGATGACACATTTTGATCAGATAATCTTGGACGGTGAGGTGTTTTTGTAGCTTTTATTATGGAAAAGAACTGCTCACAGAGACTAAGACTAAGACTGCTTTACTGATCCTTACGGAAATTTGTTGTGATTACAAGGACTCTTTTCTCATATAAAGACAACACAACAGAAAAATACACATAAATACAACAGACAACATAAAGAGTTCATTCAGCGACTACTCACAGGTATCTTGGTGCATTTCATGTTCCCTGATCAATGAGTGGCGGTGATAGAGTCTGGCCGAGTGAGGTACGAACGAGTTTTTGTACCGCTCCGTTCTTGTTTTGGTTGACAGCAGTCGCACACTTTGCGACGACCTGACGTAGTTCTGATGGAGCGTGTGGCCGTTGTCTTGCAAGATTTTTTCGATTTTTTGTAGGCACTTTTGTTCAAAAAGTTCCTTTAAATGTGGTAATGTTGTGAGTGTAATTTTTGATGCTTTTTTAATGATGTTTTCTAGACGTCGCAACAGTTTAGATGAGGCGTTGCCTTGCCAACAATATTCGGTATGTTAGCAGATTTTGTACAGTCGCGCCGTAAAATCTCTCAAGGATCTTCTTGTTTAGTTTAAAGCTATTGAGTTTGTATAGAAAAAAGAGTCGCTGGGCTGTTTTCTTTGTCAGAGTTCCAAGGTGGTCTTCCCATGAAAGCTTGTTGTTGATGATAACGCCTAGATATTTATATGCTTTTACTTGTTCTATAGATGTAGTGTTTATTTGCAGTTCACGTATAGTTTGTTTTTTCTTTCTAAAATCTATTATAAGTTCTTTAGTTTTTGTGACATTCAGTTCTAAAAAGTTGTCGGTGCACCAGTTTGTAAACTCTTCTATCGAGCTTCAATACTGAGTTTCGTCTCCTAAAATAAGACCGACTATGGCAGTACCATCAGCGAATTTAATTAGTTTAACGGAAGCTTAGATGCTTCTTATGTCATTAGTGTAAAGAGTGTATAGTACATGAGAAAGTACACAACCTTGTGGAGCACAAGACCAGTGCTTGTAAACATAGCAAGAATTCTGGCTGCAAATTTCCGCAATTCAACATACCGTTCAGGGTAAATAACTGTACAATTTTGGCACAGCCATTTCAATATTCTTCGATTTCAACTAAGAATCTGACTGCCATTCTATCACCTCTAGTTGCACATTTCCAGCAGCATTTTCAGAATCAAATGAGAATGGAGATACAAAACACGAAAATTATTGCTCTTATGTAATGAAGTCACGAAAACGGTCATTGAAAGCATCTACTAACGATTCTAGGTGTAAGACATTCACCAAATGTCGCAACCGTATTTAATCTTTTTAGTTCCTGACACGTTGAGAAGTGAACAAGATTTTCACTTCATATTTGGTTTATCCACAGTCCTAATTTTGCTTGAAAGCATTTCACATGATTACACGCAGTTGTGACAATTTTGTCTTTACTTTGAAGTTTCAAATTCAAGTCTTGCAGGTAACCAGTGGGATCAACTGCTAATGCCAAATCCTGAACATATTCGTCAGTTTGGAAATGTTCAACAGGTTCAACATTCATGTTCAGAAACAATACGATTTCCTCACGCAGTGCAAACAATCTCATCAATATTATATGTCATGAGAGCCAGCGGACTTCTGTGTAGTAGGGAATGTCAGGTGGGTTTAGTCACTTAAGTAGGGTATGATATGATGGTCCCGTATCCCCAGCCTGAACAGAGTAACACAAGAACCTAAAGATAATGGTATGTAAAATACGAACATCGAATAACAGTTATTCAACTGAACAGTTAGTGAATAACAACAATTATCAATATGAACAATATTTAATAATAATTAATTATAAGTTATCAACATATTTACATATACATCACTATCATTGAAGTCATCATTGAATTAATAATTAGTCTAATGTAACGCCAATAAGTTTCCATAACACACTTTCACGCTCACACTCCATCTCGGCGCCCAACGTAACCTCAACTCCCTACACCTCAACAACAAGAGTTACTGCAAAACTCCAAGGGCGGAAAGGCGACACACTTTCCCATAGCCCAAAGCCTAACACCCTGAAACGACAAGAAAACCTAGATCTAGCGATGCCGCTACCAGAAAGAACTTTTCAATAGCGACACCCGTACCGAAAGATCAGCCTACTTAATAAAACTATGTACTTACGTACCCTTACAAGGGGGAAACACAAAACCAGCTACCCAGCCAACAAACGAAGCTCTCTCTCTCTTGCGGGAACTAAGGATGACGTAAACGCACACACACCCAATATTCTAGGCAACAAAACGCACTTAAAAGAAATTACTTCCTATACGCTAAAACACCAATATTAAATGCAAAGAAAACTTCACGCGCGCACGACAGGGAACACAATCAAATTCATGTCCAATGTCATCCAGAAACATAAAAAATGGCAAGCATTAAAACCGAGGGCACGAATAAAATTGAGAAGCGACTGAAAATGGTCTTATGACATGTTGAAACTGTATTTGCTGTGCGCAGAATGTTTCTTGGTGAATGATGCACTGAAAATGAGCAAATTTAAAATTATCATCATTCTCTCTTATTTTTTGCAAGTAACTTTGCCATCAAAACCATTTCATTTCATGGTTGGTGCGCCATACCTTGTTAGACTAGATAGCTTTACCAAATATAAATTGTACTGCATTATCACCTCCTGTCATTTCTCAAAAACATCCTCGCTTGTTGTGGTGTTATGCATAGTACAGAACTCAGGTAGTTCCTCGTGTATGTCAGAATTCCTGCCACAGGTCCTTATGAATATAACCGTGCCACACCCTTTACATCAGTTGACTCATAGAGAGCCAATGAAAATAATTCAAAATCAACTATTTTTGTTCTTTAATTGTTCACGCAACCTGACTGACATGCCATTTATTCTATCTGCCACAGTGTCAGCTGTTAACGCTATTTCTTTGAATGCTTTCACCTTTTCTGGACAAATTACTTCGGCTCTAACGACACACTCCTTCATAAAATCACATTTATTAAATGATTTGTAATGGCTTACAATGAAGTTTGACAAAATGTAGCTTGCTTTCACTGCAGACCCACCCTCGTTGTTCAGTTTAACAAATACTATTTTTTCAATTCAAGTTGCTTGTAATCTCTTGTTTTCCAGCGTAATAGTTTAACATTATTTTTATAATTTTTTAGGTGGTCAAGGGGGCCGCATGCAAGGTGGTCGCGGGCCGCATAACACCCAGTTTGACATGCCTGCTACATATGAAGTATAAGTAAACGAAACAAGAGCAGCAGCACCTTATTCAAGCTAAAGGTTTGACAAAGTAGTTGCCAATTAAGCCAGAGAGTCTCGACGACTTCATTCAACATTTTCTCTAACGTGACGATTAAAGTAGCTCAAAATGGTTTTGAGATGGTTCTTTTAAAATCAACTTAGCATTCTATTTAACTAGAAAAAAAAAGAGGCAAAGAAGAAAATGTCTGTTGAACTATATATATATATATATATATATATATATATATATATATATATATATATATATATATATATATATATATATATATATATATATATATATATATATATATATATATACCATTGCTAATTTCTTTTTTTATTATTATTTATACATGATAATACACAATGTTTGCAATACGAGACGGCAGTTGCGGAAGTAACCAAAGCTCTCTGACTCTTGACTGATTGAAAAAAAAAAACACTTCACGCACTACAGCAGATGTTTAAAAATGACGTCAATAACAATATGTTACAACGAAAACAATAAGAGTTTATTGAATGAATCTAAAAATAGAATTAGACTCGAATCTTGATGTTTATTATTATATAGCTACTAGTAAGGCTATAAATAGTTTAAATTAGGTCTCGACTGCATCAACCAATCGGTTTCGGCTGTATCAATTTAATTTTAAAAGTGAAATCAGTTCACGTGCTACATAGTGCGGAGTCCCCCGTTTTGTCATTACTAGATCTGTTGATAGTGTAGAATAAGAATAAAGATAGGCCTACGTGTACGTGGGCGATTTGGTTCTTCTAAGCTCTAGATCTATATATTTATTGGAAACCAAATAATGAAATATAAGATTACTTAAACGATCGAACGGCATCAAACTATCGTTTTGGGATATAATCTAGATATTATTATATTATAATTATAACATCATGATCAAGTCATCATTCATACTGACACAAATTCAAATAGGCTACATGCATGTTGGCAGTATCAGTGAGTATGATATATTAAATAATAGGCCTATTATCAGGTAAATTTAAGATCCCCTATCTAGATTCTATTATATATTATGTAGTATAAATTCTAGCTCAAATAATTACCCTCTATCCATATTATGAAATTACTCAGTCGAACAACTTAATGAGTTTAAAATTTAAACTAATATATTGGGGTCCAATCACTGTATATATATAGTATTACGTAACAGTCTCTGATCTCTTAATCGATCTTTTAATGTGATAGGCCTACTAGGATCCTTCTAGAGTAACATCTCAATTCTTAATTAAAATCTATATTATTATAGATCTATTTACGACTACAATAATGTTTATTGTCTTTTTTCTGTGAGTATTTTTTATATAATTACATAATATATTGCATCCATAGCCATAGACATAAATATATGTGTATCTATGGTTGCCTCTTTGCCTTAGCCTTAATTAATTTATACCTTTATAGGACCTTAAAAAATAAGGTCACATATTAAAAGAGAAAGAGCTCTAGAGCAATAAATCATGATTACGTTATTTGCATTTAGTTTAGTTAACTTTATTTACGGACAATAAAGATTATTATTATTATTATAGCCTACATCAGAAAAATATATAACACATGTTGTTAATATGTATGCTATGCTATTCAGTACCTAGGAGTAATACCCCTTTGTTGACTGTTGTTGTTACCTGAATAATAATAATAACAGCTGATTTGTCAGCTAGAAACTTTCAAACTAGTATAATATAAGAGTTATATATATATGCTTAATTGTTTAATATTATCAACACATGTAGTCTACGTTGAGGTAGATATATTGGTAATCCCAATATATATTGCATACTAATAGAAATATATTTATAAAAATGTGTAGTCTACTTATAATAGTTATAAGTCTTATTATATTATTATTATTTTATATAGACTACTTGATTAGATTGAGATATAACCATTGTAGCTTACTTAAATCTACCAATATATTTGAAATAAGGACTTCTATTTTTCTCTCTAGAAATCCTAGCTTCCTTCCAATTCCTGCAGGTGAAGGATAATGAGGGAAGAAAGGAAGCTGATCTTCTACAACTCAACCTCAGCAATTCAATGCTGATTAAGGTGTGAAGTTACATAAATTACTTTCATGAATTCTATCTTTAGAGATCTTATGTTAGTCTAATTTCTGTCTTTCTTTGTTCTTGTCTGTGAATGATTTGATTTAAAGCACCTTAAAGAGAGTTGTTCACCTCTTTTCTCTGTTTTGTAGTGTCGGTCTTTTTGTACTGTCTCTACGTTTTTTTATTTCTTCCGTTTATATTATAGTTTGTTTTGATTTCTTCTCATTTTCTTCTGTTTTGTTTTCTTCCAATCCTTTCCAACTTTTGTTAGCATTTTAAGTAAGTGATTAAAGAGAAAAAAGTCTAATTCTTTTAGTTTGAAAGCATTTCTTTCAGCTGAAGTTACCCTTTGAAGACCATCAAGTGTGGAATGTGAAACAGGTAAGTTATTTTTTGAATATCCTTTTTGCTGCCTAGTTTTAATTACTTTAAAAAAAGGTTATACCTTAGGATGATAATTTAAAATCTTAGTTACTTTTTCCAGCCATTGATAAGCAATTTCTTTTACAGATGAAGAGCCATGGATGACAAGGAAGCCAAAATCCTAGAACTCAACATGTCACTTCTAGATTAAGGTGAAGTTAATTTGTTTCCTTTAATAATAATAATAATAATAATCTTTATTATCCGTAAGGAAATTTGTCTTACAATTTGTGCATTACACCAAACAAAAAACATTATAACTATGTGTAGGGGTGTTTTACCCATTTGATGTCTGTGTCTCTTAAGTGGGTATTTCTTCAGTTGTATTGTCTTTCATTTTCTTTGTTCGTGTCTGTGAACGATTTGATTTAAAGCACCTTAAAGAGAGTTGTTCACATCTTTCTTCTGTTTTGTAGCATTAGTGATATTATACTGTTTCTAAGTTTTTTAATTTCTTCTGTCTATAGTTTGTTTAAATTTTTTGTCTCTTCTTCTTCTGTTTTTTTTTCTTTTTCTTATCCTTTCCAACTACTGTTATTTATTAGTGTTTAAATAGATCAAAGTCTAATTCTTTTAGTTTGAAAGTATTTCTTTCAGTTGAAGTTGCCCTGTCAAGTGTGACATGTAAAACAGGTAATTTATTTATCTATTAACTTTTGGCTAACAAGATTTAATTAATTTAAAAAATGGTTAGACCTCAGTATGAAAAGTTAAAAAATTAGTTTCTTTTTCCAGCCAATGTTAAGCCATTTCTTTTACAGATGAAGAATCATGGAAGAAAAGGAAGCAAAACTTCAAGAACTCAACATGTCACTACTAATTAAGGTGATGTTAATTTGTTTCCTTTCTTGAGTTCTATCTGTAGGGTTATTTTACCCATGTGATGTCTGTGTCTCTAATGTGGGTCTTTCTTCAGTTGTATTGTCTTTCTTATTCTTTGTTGGTGAATGATTTGATTTAAAGCACCTTAAAGAGAGTTGTTCACCTCTTTTCTCTGTTTTGTAGTGTCGGTCTTTTTGTACTGTCTCTACGTTTTTTTATTTCTTCCGTTTATATTATAGTTTGTTTTGATTTCTTCCAATCCTTTCCAACTTTTGTTAGCATTTTAAGTAAGTGATTAAAGAGAAAAAAGTCTAATTCTTTTAGTTTGAAAGCATTTCTTTCAGCTGAAGTTACCCTTTGAAGACCATCAAGTGTGGAATGTGAAACAGGTAAGTTATTTTTTGAATATCCTTTTTGCTGCCTAGTTTTAATTACTTTAAAAAAAGGTTATACCTTAGGATGATAATTTAAAATCTTAGTTACTTTTTCCAGCCATTGATAAGCAATTTCTTTTACAGATGAAGAGCCATGGATGACAAGGAAGCCAAAATCCTAGAACTCAACATGTCACTTCTAGATTAAGGTGAAGTTAATTTGTTTCCTTTAATGAGTTCTATGTGTAGGGGTGTTTTACCCATTTGATGTCTGTGTCTCTTAAGTGGGTATTTCTTCAGTTGTATTGTCTTTCATTTTCTTTGTTCGTGTCTGTGAACGATTTGATTTAAAGCACCTTAAAGAGAGTTGTTCACATCTTTCTTCTGTTTTGTAGCATTAGTGATATTATACTGTTTCTAAGTTTTTTAATTTCTTCTGTCTATAGTTTGTTTAAATTTTTTGTCTCTTCTTCTTGTTTTTTTTTCTTTTTCTTATCCTTTCCAACTACTGTTATTTATTAGTGTTTAAATAGATCAAAGTCTAATTCTTTTAGTTTGAAAGTATTTCTTTCAGTTGAAGTTGCCCTGTCAAGTGTGACATGTAAAACAGGTAATTTATTTATCTATTAACTTTTGGCTAACAAGATTTAATTAATTTAAAAAATGGTTAGACCTCAGTATGAAAAGTTAAAAAATTAGTTTCTTTTTCCAGCCAATGTTAAGCCATTTCTTTTACAGATGAAGAATCATGGAAGAAAAGGAAGCAAAACTTCAAGAACTCAACATGTCACTACTAATTAAGGTGATGTTAATTTGTTTCCTTTCTTGAGTTCTATCTGTAGGGTTATTTTACCCATGTGATGTCTGTGTCTCTAATGTGGGTCTTTCTTCAGTTGTATTGTCATTCTTATTCTTTGTTGGTGAATGATTTGATTTAAAGCACCTTAAAGAGAGTTGTTCACCTCTTTTCTCTGTTTTGTAGTGTCGGTCTTTTTGTACTGTCTCTACGTTTTTTTATTTCTTCCGTTTATATTATAGTTTGTTTTGATTTCTTCCAATCCTTTCCAACTTTTGTTAGCATTTTAAGTAAGTGATTAAAGAGAAAAAAGTCTAATTCTTTTAGTTTGAAAGCATTTCTTTCAGCTGAAGTTACCCTTTGAAGACCATCAAGTGTGGAATGTGAAACAGGTAAGTTATTTTTTGAATATCCTTTTTGCTGCCTAGTTTTAATTACTTTAAAAAAAGGTTATACCTTAGGATGATAATTTAAAATCTTAGTTACTTTTTCCAGCCATTGATAAGCAATTTCTTTTACAGATGAAGAGCCATGGATGACAAGGAAGCCAAAATCCTAGAACTCAACATGTCACTTCTAGATTAAGGTGAAGTTAATTTGTTTCCTTTAATGAGTTCTATGTGTAGGGGTGTTTTACCCATTTGATGTCTGTGTCTCTTAAGTGGGTATTTCTTCAGTTGTATTGTCTTTCATTTTCTTTGTTCGTGTCTGTGAACGATTTGATTTAAAGCACCTTAAAGAGAGTTGTTCACATCTTTCTTCTGTTTTGTAGCATTAGTGATATTATACTGTTTCTAAGTTTTTTAATTTCTTCTGTCTATAGTTTGTTTAAATTTTTTGTCTCTTCTTCTTGTTTTTTTTTCTTTTTCTTATCCTTTCCAACTACTGTTATTTATTAGTGTTTAAATAGATCAAAGTCTAATTCTTTTAGTTTGAAAGTATTTCTTTCAGTTGAAGTTGCCCTGTCAAGTGTGACATGTAAAACAGGTAATTTATTTATCTATTAACTTTTGGCTAACAAGATTTAATTAATTTAAAAAATGGTTAGACCTCAGTATGAAAAGTTAAAAAATTAGTTTCTTTTTCCAGCCAATGTTAAGCCATTTCTTTTACAGATGAAGAATCATGGAAGAAAAGGAAGCAAAACTTCAAGAACTCAACATGTCACTACTAATTAAGGTGATGTTAATTTGTTTCCTTTCTTGAGTTCTATCTGTAGGGTTATTTTACCCATGTGATGTCTGTGTCTCTAATGTGGGTCTTTCTTCAGTTGTATTGTCTTTCTTATTCTTTGTTGGTGAATGATTTGATTTAAAGCACCTTAAAGAGAGTTGTTCACCTCTTTTCTCTGTTTTGTAGTGTCGGTCTTTTTGTACTGTCTCTACGTTTTTTTATTTCTTCCGTTTATATTATAGTTTGTTTTGATTTCTTCCAATCCTTTCCAACTTTTGTTAGCATTTTAAGTAAG